>NC_086449.1:762806165-763115093 GCF_028390025.1 Pseudophryne corroboree | reverse complement strand
ACAGGCCGTTTTATGGGCGTGTGGGAAAAAACGCTACCGTTTCCGGAAAAAACGCAGGAGTGGCTGGAGAAACGGGGGAGTGTCTGGGCGAACGCTGGGTGTGTTTGTGACGTCAAACCAGGAACGACAAGCAGTGAAATGAACGCAGATGCCGAGTAAGTCTAAAGCTACTCAGAAACTGCTACGAGGTGTGTATTCGCAATATTGCGAATACATCGTTCGCAATTTTAAGATGCTAAGATTCACTCCCAGTAGGCGGCGGCTTAGCATGAGCAAATCTGCTAAAATCCACTTGCGAACGAACAACTCGGAATGACCCCCTTAGTGCATAAAGGGTAGAAACTTCCAGATTTGCTTCCTCTTGTCGGTTGGAAGTGATAAGTGAAGGCTGTATTATTGCTGTCTCTCTCACTCTTTCTACCCCTTGAGATTTCTTGCTCTGATTTTTTTCTCTATTCCCTCCTTTTCAGTTATTCTTTATTCCCTATTTCTTTATCTACCCCTTTCCTTATCTACTTTCATTTTGTCATTTTATACTTTTGTACAGTTTTAAATTATTTGTTGCCCCCCCCCTGCTGCCTTCTCTTGCCCCCCTCCCTGCCATTCCAAATTGCCCAGCTCGTGTGTCCCCTGCAGCATGCCCAGGCCCAAGCGCTCTGCTCCCCGTCCCCAGCGGCTGGCGGACTCAGCTCCCCCGCCGGGGGCTGTGCGCCTCCGCCGCCCTGCTGCTCTCCCTGCCAGGCCCGCTCTAAGCTCCGGAGCGGGAGACGCAACGGCGCATGATCCGTCAGCGCCTCCCATCTCCGTGCACACTGCAGCGCCCGGCGGCTCCGTGCGTCCCGCGGGTCTGGCACGGCGCCCGCTGGTGCTGGGCGGCTGATGTCTCGCGGCGGGGATTCGGCACCCCCGGCCGCGAGTTTCCCTGTGCCTGCAGCACCGGCCGGCCGCCATCAGCGGGTATGGGACGGCGGTCACCGGTGCTGCTGCGGGCTACATGCACGGCGGGGATTCGGTACCCCCGGCCGCGCTGGTTTCAATTATAGGGGTGGGTGTGAGTGCGGCTACCCTGGGGCATAGCGGGCCCCCCGCAGGTCCCGCGCCCGGTGCTATTGTGGCCCCTGATGCACCCCTGGCTGCTGGTGGGCATCACAGGGCCCCAGTGGCCGGGGGTGTCAGCGGGCATTTGAATAATCTAGCTGGGGGGAGTACTGTGCTCCGAGGGCAGGCTCCCCCCACGGCGGCCATTTTAGTGCCTGGCTGCAGCTCCCATGAACCTCAGCAAGCTGCTAGTGCTATGCTGGGTGGGGACGGGCAGCCATCTGCTGGACACTTGGAGGTACTGCGGGCCTTTTCTGTACAAGGCTCCGCAGCAGCCTCTGTGTCTTTCCAGGCCAACCTGCGTCCTCTACAGGTCCGTGGCGGGGGATAGTTTTACTACAGGCACCCTTGGCTTGCCGGCATTCTCCTCCCCCAGCGGTATGGGCCTACCTTATTTGCAATTTCCGTTTGCCCCAGCAGTTTCTCAAAGTTTTCCCCCACTAGTTTCCACCCCACAGGTGGTCCAGTCAGTCTGGTCCTCTGGGATGGGGCAAGCTTTCGGCCACCCCCCTAATGTTTCTTCTTTCGGGGGAGGGTTCCAGTCCACTTCCCTTCCGGCGCCACCCTTCCATCAGTTTCCGTACCGCCTTATCCCCCGGCGCAACCGGGGCCCTACGGGTATCCTTGGCAGGGCGGTTTTGGGTCCCCAAATGGTCGCTTTCCCAGCGTTAGCCAGGCAGGTACCGTGCCTCCGTACCTTTCCCCATCCCACGCGCCACCAGTTCAGGTGGTAACGTCCGTGTCGGGTACACCGTTACCTTTGGGTCCCCGGGCGGGGAAGCGCCGCGCCCCCTCACCGGTCCATTGGTTGGTTTGGCTGACGTTCCTGGTAACTTAATACCGCTTGTTTCTGTTCCCGAGGTTAGCGCAGACAGCTCTTCGGCCCCTCAGGCTGCTCCGGTGCAGGACGGATCCGGGAG
The DNA here is from genome assembly GCF_028390025.1 of Pseudophryne corroboree. Taxonomy (NCBI): domain Eukaryota; kingdom Metazoa; phylum Chordata; class Amphibia; order Anura; family Myobatrachidae; genus Pseudophryne; species Pseudophryne corroboree. The sequence continues at coordinate 763,113,075 of NC_086449.1, read as the reverse complement.
GCGCGGAGACGCGGACCCATCTCCGGCAGGTGCCAGTACTTCGTTTCCTGGTCTCTCGCAGGCGGCTGAGATGGCCGACACCCCTGGCCCTTCAGGTACTGGTGAGCATGATGCGGCTGATTCATCTGTTGTGTCATCATCTGAATCCTCTGGTAGCAGCGAGGGGTCTGATTCGCCCAAACGTCCGCGCAAGCTTGCGAAATTAGTTGCGCGCGAGGTCACCAAGGAGGTGGGCATGGATAAGGTGTCGAAAAAGGTGGCGGCTCCTGACGAGCCGCCGTTGTTTTTGGAGATGGTGCGCTGCGCCAACACTGCTGTTACTCGGGGCTTACGGAAGAGGATGAAGGAGAAAATAGTTAAAGGGAAATTTGTCGACCTGTTCACCCTCATGGACGACATGAGGAAGGACTTCGAAAAGGCTAAGAAGGCGGGGGGTGTCGGTGAAAATGCTTTCCGGAGTTTTCGTCACTGGTTGAGAGGTTTCTTAGTCTTTTCTGCTGTTTACCTGAAAACTCGCCCCGACGAACATCTGAATGTGGTGAAATACATGTTTTTGATTAACGAGATGTTCTTAAAGTACAAAGATTTCGTCTGGAGGGATTATGATGAAAAATTCCGTAAAAATCAGGATGGCAATCCGACGTTACCTTTGGGTTTTAAGGATGTCGAGGTTTGGATGGAGGTTTCCAACCAAGGGGGTAGTACGGTTGAGGGGCAGACCAAAAGGAAGTTTTCGGGGGTAAGAATGTCCCCGGGACGGCAGCGAAGGGCAAGTGTTTCGCATTTAACGACGCTAAATGCACTAGGGGTGCGGCCTGTCGTTTTCGTCACTCCTGCCGCATCTGTGGAGCCAATCACCCTGCCAAGGATTGTAAGTCCGGAGGCGGGGTTAAGCAGGCCGACCAGGGTGCTGCTGCCGGCAGTGCGAAATAGGGCACCCTCACCTATAGTTGTACCGGAGTTGGCTAAATGGTTGCACCGTTACCCCAAGAGGGCGGATACCGAGTTCTTGTTAGCCAGGTTTAGTTTAGTTTTCGTTTGCCCATTTCTGAATCAGTTCAGGTCGTGTCTCGCAGGAATTTGAAGTCGGCAAGGGAGTTTCCCCATGTGGTTAGGCAGAAGGTGGAGGTGGAGGTGAAGTTAGGTTGCATGTGCGGCCCTTTCACATGTGAGCCTTTGCCCGGGTTATGCGTATCCCCCTTGGGTGTAGTTCCCAAGAAGGCACCGGGCAAATTCCGCTTGATCCAGCATTTGTCCTACCCACATGGGGGCTCCACGCCATTCCTGAGGAGTTTTGCACGGTCAGGTATCAGTTGTTTGATGAGGCACTTGAGTTGATTCAGGGTTTTGGGCCCGCAGCACTGTTGGCCAAGTTAGATGTTGAGTCCGCTTTTCGCCTTCTTCCCCTTCACCCTGACTCTTTCAAGTTCATGGGTTTTCGGTTAAGCGTTTTTTTCTATGTGGACAAATGTTTGCCGATGGGTTGCTCTGTCTCTTGCGCCTATTTCCAGAAATTCAGCTCATTCCTGCATTGGTGCATTTCTGCGGGAACTGGGCACGTTGGGATCGCCCACTATCTCGATTACTTTCTTTTTGTAGGCCCAAGAGACAGCAGCATTTGCCAGGAGCTCCTTTTTTCGGCGGTCGCCTTGTTCAGGGTTCTGGGAGTGCCTGTTGCCCACGATAAGACGTAAGGACCCACGTGTTGCCTTTCTTATCTGGGTATCGAGGTTGACACTAGCGCGGGTTGTTGTCGCATTCCTGCGGACAAGGTCAGGAAGCTTTTGGGACAGATCGAGGACTGCTTGAGTAAGCGTAGAGTTAGACTTCGTCAGGTGCAGTCTCTTTTAGACTCCTTTAATTTTGCTTGCCAGGTCATTACTATGGGGAGGGTTTTTTGCCGTAAGCTCGAGAGGGCCACGGCTGGAATGACTGGGCCGCATCACACCATTCGTCTGTCTCGTGAGATTAAGGATGACCTTAGAACTTGATCGGCCCATCGCTAATTGTTCCCTGGAGCTGTTCACAGATGCTGCAGGTTCTACGGGTTTTGTTGCTTTTTTCCAAGGCGAGTGGAGTATTTTGGCCTGGCCCCAGTTTTTGGTATCTCGTGGTTTTACTGCTAACCTACTTTTATTGGAGTTGTTTCCGATAATTGTGGCGGTGGAGTTGTGGGCCTCCAAGTTGGCGAACCGGACGATAGTCTTTTGGTGCGACAATTTGGGGTGGTGCAGGCAGTAAACAATCAACGTACATTATCGCCACAGGCTTTGCGGCTGTTGAGATTTTTTCTGTTACAATGTCTACATTTTAACATCAATTTCATGGCGAAGCACGTGCCTGGGGTCGAGAACGGCATCGCTGATGCGCTGTCACGTTTCGACTTTGCCAGGTTTCGCATGTTGGCCCCCGGGGCGGAGGCCCTAGGCTTGACATGTCCAACTTCTGTTTGGCAGATTATAGAACTGGCGTAGTCGGCTTGGCGCTGAATTCCTTGGCTCCTTCGACCCGTCGGGCATATGCTGCGGCTTGGCGTGAGTGGCAGGCGCACCAGCTTAGGTGTGGGGCCGGGGGTAAGTCAGAGGAGGATGTTTTGTTGGCCTTTGTTTGGGAGTGTTACCAGAGTGGTAGGTCCAAGGCATCCATGTCCGCAGCTTTGGCGTGGATTTCGTTCCATGCTCGGTTGCAGCAGGGGACGGACCCCACCAGGTCGTTTACTTTATCCAAGGCGCTCAGGGGTTGGGCAAGGTTAAGTCCATCCCAGCCAGATACGCGCAGACCTATTGACACGCAGTTGTTGCGCGAGCTCATGGCGATTCTGCCGGCTGTGACTGATTCCGCGTTTGAGGCTTCCCTTTTCCGTGCAGCCTTTTCCTTCGCATTTGTTGGGGCCTTTCGGGTTGGCGAGCTGGTGGCCGCTAATAAACGGTCCACTGATACAGGCATGCTTTTCAGAGACCTGGTGCTCAAGGACAGTGTCGTTATGTGTAGGCTACCCCGTTCCAAGACCGACCAGCTGGGTCGAGGATGCTGGGCGACTTTGAAGGCTCAGGAGGATGACGACTTGTGCCCTGTACTGCTCGCGCAAATGTATTTTCCCTTACGGCCTAATTGTGGTGCTCAAGTACTGCTGTACGGGGATGCATTGCCTCTTACTCGGTTTCAGTTTGCCGCTGTGTTGAAGCGCTGTTTGGCCGCCCTGGGGCTTAATAGCGCTGAATATGGGACGCATTCCTTCCGCATCGGTGCGGCAACTTGCGCTGCGGCGCGCGGCCTTCCACCGTCAGCCATTCAGGAAATGGGTCGATGGAAGTCTGCCGCGTTTAAGTCTTATATTAGATTGGATAAGGTTTAATGTTGCGCTACTTGCGCTAACCCAAAAACGTTGTTTACCGGCCAATTTTGGAATGGTTAGCGTTCCACAATTGGAGGTGTAAAGGGATTTTTTTAATTTTTCCTCCGAGGGGGCCTAATTAAAATTGGCTGACACTTTACGTCCACGGGAGGTTTTTTAAGTTTTCCCCTTCACTTGGGTTTTTGTTACTAACTGTTCGGTTCGGTCTAACTTTTCTACTTCCCCGTTTTATGGGCACTGCCTGACAGCTAGGTTACTTTTTTCTTTTACAGTGTCCACTGATTCCACCGAACAGATTTGGGTAGTTGGCCATTCTTACGTGTTTTGGGTCGAGCGTCATCCCCTTGCTGATAGGTCGTCTGAGTTGTTAGGTGGTCGCAGAGTGCGATGGTTAGGTGTGAGAGGTCTCAGGTGGTCTGGACTTTTGGATCTGTTGTTTCAGCAGGAGCAGCGTTGGGGGCGTCCCCAATGGTTGCTGCTGCACCTGGGTGGTAACGATGTGGGTCACCTTAAGGGTATAGATCTTATCCTTCGGATTGAGGCGGATTTGGGGGAACTTAGCTTGGTTTGGCCTGGTCTACGCTTGGTTTGGTCTGACATTATTTCTCGGTTTGTCTGGAGGGGATCCCGGAACATCACAGCGCTTGACAGGGCTAGGAAGAAGATTAACTTTGCTGTGTCGAAGTTTGTGTTGGCTGCTGGCGGTTTGGCAGTTAGACATCCGCTATTGGTGCTCCAGAGTCTATTTATTTTAGGAAGGATGGTGTACATCTCTCCCATCTTGGGATTGGAGTTTTTCTGAGGGCTCTGTTTTCTTGTCTGGATTAGTTTGTTATCTTTGTAGTTAGGGATGGGAGTTGTTTTGACGGGTCTTTTGTTCTTGTTTGGTTAGTTGGTTCTGGTTGGATTTCATTCGTATTGGGTTGGCGGGCTGCGTTTCTCTGAAATTGGCAGTGGCGGGAAGGCGCTACTGGCCAGCGGTCACTTGTAGCATAAGTGGTGTTGTGGGGCACTTACCCCTTTTGAAGGACGGCGAGTGTGTCCTGCTCTTGTGGGGGTGGAGGGGCGCTTCCTCGGGGAGCGTCCTCACTCTGCTATAGGAAGGGGTGGTGAGACCTTCACAACACAGGTTATGCTGATATATATAGATGGGGCGTTTCAGTCACACCCATGACAGTTGGGGCGTTTAGTCGCCACCATTTTGTAAGATCGTGACTAGAGCTGGTTAGTGGTAGCGTCTTCCTGGCCACCCACTACGAGTGAGGTCATTCCAATTAATAAATTCAATTACCATTTAATCCAACGCAGTTGTGTCCGTGTCTTTATTTTAGTTGATAAGCTAGCTTACAGTTTATAGTTAATGTCAAGCACAATAAATTAATAGACGGCTTAGATAAGGAGAGTGCCTGGCTAGGCTCAAAATCTATATAAGAGTCTAACATTTTTGTGATTGGTTGAAGATGTCTTTGTTGCTAGGCAGATCAGAGTTTTGAGTGAGTTGTAATTGGTTAGGGCCAGCCTATCGGTGAGTGTAGGGGAGGTGATTTAGTGCATGAAGGGTAGAAACTTCCAGATTTGCTTCCTCTTGTCGGTTGGAAGCCCACCCACCCGCCCTATTGGCTGTCTAATTTGGCTCTTTTCAATTTGGCTTACTATTATCTTTCTTTCAGACTTAGTTGGCTGGAAGGCGCTACTGGCCAGCGGTCACTTGTAGCATAAGTGGTGTTGTGGGGCACTTACCCCTTTTGAAGGACGGCGAGTGTGTCCTGCCCTTGTGGGGGGGCGAGGGGCGCTTCCTCGGGGAGCGTCCTCACTCTGCTATAGGAAGGGGTGGTGAGACCTTCACGACACAGGTTATGCTGATATATATAGATGGGGCGTTTCAGTCGCACCCATGACAGTTGGGGCGTTTAGTCACCGCCATTTTGTAAGATCGTGCCTAGAGCTGGTTAGTGATAACGTCTTCCTGGCCACCCACTACAAGTGAGGTCATTCCAATTAATAAATTCAATGACCATTTAATCCAACGCAGTTGTGTCCGTGTCTTTATTTTAGTTGATAAACTAGCTTAAAGTTTATAGTTAATGTCAAGCACAATAAATTAATAGACGGCTTATGGTTCAGATTTGTAAACTAGAATGATGAGATCCAGGGGCAGATTTATTAAGCCTGGTGAAGTGATAAATTGCACAGTGATAAAGTACCAGCCAATCAGCTCCTAACTATCATGTCACAGGCTGGGTTTGAAAAATGACAGTTAGGAGCTGGACCTTTATCTCCGTGCACTTTATCACTTCACCAGGCTTAATAAATCTGCCCCCCAGTGAGGTTCAACACTTCATGCACAACCCACATGTTAAATTATTTTTTAAAATATTATTTCTTACAGTTTGACACACAACATTGGTGTATTCACATACATTCCAGTATTGTGCAGCTTACATGTGACTTCAATGATGGTGAATGTAGCACTGTATATACAGCATATCCTATATCACCAACAGATAGCGTACCGCAATGGGTACCTAGTATACATTTACAGGTACTTCCAGCATGTTAAATAAAACTGCAAATAACAGTAAATGTATTACTAAATACTAAACTATATTAATAACTAACCAGATATTTTTTTTAAACAATCTAGGGTTAAAATTAGTTTTGCATACATGTATTTAGAGTAGGGGCACTTTAAATACATTTAAACACACCAGAGGATAATAGTATAAATGAATAAAGTTTAAATGGCCCTTGGCAAGCATTTACCATCTCATAGAGTATATGTTAAAAAGAAAAATGTAGAGATTCCCCAGCATAGAGAACGACCACAATTTCTCATGGTAACAGCGTTTCAATGGCACTTTTTCAATCATCCTTAAAGCAGAATCCCCCCCCCCCCCCATGTTTGTGTGCTGCCCCAATTAATGCCCCGCTCTATTGTTAATATTCTGAGCCTGATCGCTAGACTCATTACAGGTCCTAATTGCTTATCGTCCAAATTCCTCTCATCCCATAGCCAAATAATAATGATACTCAGGTGCAGAGTCTGGGATTATGTTCCTAATATGTTTTATTAATCAAATATGCCCTATACACTGGTGCCTCGTCTTCCCGGTCTTGTAACAGTATCTGTGAAGTCTGTGCCAATTGCTAGATGAAGTTATGCGCACCTACAGCAGGATGTGGCGCCCACGTTTGTAAATTCGATAGACATTTGCACTTTACATTTAACGCGACATGATCAAAACAAGTAGTCTTCACCTCAGGCATTTGTGCCTGGGACGTCATTTGAAACGAATTAAAAGTAATGTGGCCCCAGATGTCTAAGTAATAGTCTTTGGTGTATACAATGTATTGACATGTACTGTGGCGCCATAAAAGAGTCTATTGACTTGGCGGGCTAACCCATGTTCTCATTGTCCCTTCATCAAATGAAGCGTTAACAGCCAAACATTATTTGTGAAAAGTCTGGCAACGACTTCTCCTTTTTACCCTTGCAATGCTTTGTGATGCGTGTTATGAACAGAGGAAGTGTACTAGGACTTTTCCACCAATTTCCTAAATGCTGGCTATTCCTTCTTATACTGTCCCGGAGCAATATAACCTCTTTAATTAGGAAAACTACTTGAGTTTCTCCCCTTTGCTAAATCCCATCAAAACCTGGCAAGTGTTAAAGGACGCAGCTGAGAAGCAAACTAGCCCGATTTCCCTCCCCGCAGCCAGTTTGTCCCACATGGCAAGCAACGCTACTCTTCCTGTGGAAATCCACAGTTTTATGTGCTAGTAAAACGCTGACCTTCTCCTTACAAACTGTAAATTTCGTTTTTTTTACAATGTCCAGCAAAGCCTTCCAAACGTCAGCGGTCCAAAACAAGCACACATAACAACAAAGGCTATGGTAATTTGCTGGCACAAGTGATGCATTCAGACCATTAAGAATAGAATCAGCTATTTGCACTGGAAATAAGGAACAGAAAATTGGGTCAGTAAAATTACTGATTGTCTGCTTCTCGAATGTGAAAGACTTGTTCTAGTTTTCTCTTAGGCATAACAGTGCAATGATCTTTATTTAATATATCAATTTTGGTGTGCTAATGGCAGGGCCGAAACTAGGGGGGGGCTAGGGGGGCAGGCGACCGGGGCGCCGAGACCCCCTAACACCCGCCGCGGTACATACTTTTAAACCCCCTTCTCCCGAGTGCCCAGCTCGGGGGGCGGGGTTTCGCGGAATGACGCGATTGCATCGTGACGTCACGGCGCAAACGCGTCATTCCACGAAACCCCACCGGAGGAGGGAGAAGGGGGAGCCCGGAGCCGCGCAGACGAGGAGGGAGAGGCGGCTGAAGAGCGGCGAGAACCGCTTCAAATGTAAGTCAGCCCCTCTCCCTTCCTCTCTCTCTCTCTCCCTCCACCACCTGCCGCAATGTGTAAAATGGGGACCTGTGCCTGCCGCTATGTGTAAAATGGGGACCTGTGCCTGCCGCTATGTGTAAAATGGGGACCTGTGCCTGCCACTATGTGTAAAATGGGGACACTTGCCAGCGTACTGTGTAAAATGGGGACCTGTGCCTGCAGCTATGTGTAAAATGGGGACACTTGCCAGCGTACTGTGTAAAATGGGGACCTGTGCCTGCCGCAATGTGTAAAATGGGGACACTTGCCAGCGTACTGTGTAAAATGGGGACCTGTGCCTGCCGCTATGTGTAAAATGGGGACACTTGCCAGCGTACTGTGTAAAATGGGGACCTGTGCCTGCCGCAATGTGTAAAATGGGGACACTTGCCAGCGTACTGTGTAAAATGGGGACCTGTGCCTGCCGCAATGTGTAAAATGGGGACCTGTGCCTGCCGCAATGTGTAAAATGGGGACACTTGCCAGCGTACTGTGTAAAATGGGGACCTGTGCCTGCCGCAATGTGTAAAATGGGGACACTTGCCAGCGTACTGTGTAAAATGGGGACCTGTGCCTGCCGCTATGTGTAAAATGGGGACACTTGCCAGCGTACTGTGTAAAATGGGGACCTGTGCCTGCCGCAATGTGTAAAATGGGGACACTTGCCAGCGTACTGTGTAAAATGGGGACCTGTGCCTGCCGCTATGTGTAAAATGGGGACACTTGCCAGCGTACTGTGTAAAATGGGGACCTGTGCCTGCCGCAATGTGTAAAATGGGGACACTTTTTCCTGCCGCAATGTGTAAAATGGGGACACTTTTTCCTGCCGCAATGTGTAAAATGGGGACACCTGTCTGCCGCAATGTGTAAAATGGGGAATGGGGACACTTGCCTGTCGTACTGTGTAAAATGGGGACACTTTTTCCTGGATATGAAATGTATGTTAGAAAAGGCAGTTTCTCAGGTAAAAAAGTTCTGAAAGAGATATATATATATATATATATATATATATATATAATATTTTTATTCATTTATTTTATTTTATTATTTTTATTTATTTATTGCAAAATTTTTTTATTTTATTTTTTGCGGGGGGGGGGGGGGTTTGGGGGTCAAATGACTACCTTGCCCCGGGTGACAAAAATCCTAGTTTCGGCCCTGCTAATGGTATAACTACTCCTGGAGACAGAGTACTTACAGTATGTGGCAGCTGTTCTGAATATTTAATTGGACACCCATCAAACACAGAGCTAGACTGCCTTAGGTTCTCCAAGTACCAGCAAGCGGGGGAGGCTTGTTGGGCATTGTAGTTCCACAACAAAAAACAATATTCTTTTTTTTTTACACACTTAAGGCTATCAGCCCGGCACCCACCACCCAGGGGTGCTGGAGACAGCCTCGGGCTTCACCCCTGGCCCTTGGGTGCCTGGAGAGGGGGGGAACCCCTTGATTTAAGTGGTCCCCACTCCTCCAGGGAACCCCGGGGTGACTAGTTGGCGGGGTAATGCCACGGCCGCAGGGACCTACATAAATGTATCCCCCGGCTGTGGCATTATGTCCCTGGGTAGTGGAGCCCGATGCTGGTTTTAAAAATTCGGGGGGCCCCTACATATTTTGTCCCCCGTATTTTTGGAACCAGGACCAGACTAAGAGCCCGGTGCTGGTTGTCTAAATACGGAAACCCCTGTCCAATTTTTCCCCAGTATTTAAACAACCGGCTCAAAGAGCCCGAGGCTGGTTTTACTTAGGAGGGGGGATCTCACGCATTCTTTTGAAAAAATTTTTTTTAACCCATTCAGACCCTTCTCCATTAAGTTAATGGAAGCCCTGGACAACAAAATTGCATTCATGTCCTCCTCCCACTCCCTTCCCAAACACTAATTATAATTTTTTTTCTATAAAAATGTACAATATAGCACAAGTATGATGAGCAGGCAGGCAGCGGGCATTGGCGGCATCGGACTGAGATGCAAATTAGTGGCGGAGTGCTGGGTCAGTTGATGGTGGGCGAGTTTGTAAGCTATTGGCGGTGGCAGCGGGCATCGGCTCAGAGGCAGTAGCCGGCATTGGCTCGGCGGCAATAGGGGTCATCGGCAGGATTCGGCGGACATTAGGGCTGTAGCGCCTCACCAGCCACTGACCTCACCGCACGCCACTGAGGATTACTACACTATATTTGTTTATTTCTGTGTTTCTCTGATCCATAACACAGAGTGTGGAACAAGAGAAAATAAGATTTTAAACCTACCGGTAAATCTTTTTCTCCTAGTCCGTAGAGGATGCTGGGGACTCCGTAAGGACCATGGGGTATAGACGCGCTGCGCAGGAGACATGGGCACTATAAAGAACTTTAGAATGGGTGTGTACCAGCCCACACCATCCACACCGTATAACATGGAACATATTAACCTGTTAACAGTATGGAACAAAACAGCATCAGTCCGAGACTGATCAAAACTGTAACATAACCCTTATGTAAGCATTAACTATATACAAGTCTTGCAGAAAATGTCCGCACTGGGACGGGCGCCCAGCATCCTCTACGGACTAGGAGAAAAAGATTTACCGTTAGGTTTAAAATCTTATTTTCTCTTATGTCCTAGAGGATGCTGGGGACTCCGTAAGGATTATACCAAATGGGGATTATACCAAAGCTCCAGCACCGATTGAGCAAACACGAGGTCCTCATCGGCCAGAGTATCAAACTTGTAGAATTTTGCAAAAGTGTTTGAACCCGACCAAGTCGCCGCTCGGCAAAGCTGTAATGCCGAGACGCCTCGGGCAGCCGCCCAAGACGAGCCCACCTTCCTAGTGGAGTGGGCCTTTACCGAATTTGGTAACGGCAATCCAGCCGTAGAATGAGCCTGCTGAATCGTGTTACATATCCAGCGAGCAATAGTCTGCTTAGAAGCAGGAGCGCCAACCTTGTTGGCTGCATACAGGACAAACAGAGCCTCTGTTTTCCTAACCCGAGCCATCCTGGCTACACACATTTTTAAGGCCCTGACTACATCCAGGGACTTGGAATCCTCCAAGTCACTCGTAGCCACCGGCACCACAATAGGTTGGTTCATATGAAAAGAAGAAACCACCTTAGGCAAAAATTGAGGACGAGTCCTCAACTCCGCTCTATCCATATGAAAAATCAGATAGGGGCTTTTGTGAGACAAAGCCGCCAATTCAGACACCCGCCTTGCAGACGCCAAGGCCAACAACATGACCACCTTCCAAGTGAGAAATTTTAAGTCCACTGTTTGAAGGGGCTCAAACCAGTGAGATTTCAGGAACTGTAACGTTCCATGTTCAGGTCCCATGGTGCCACAGGAGGTACAAAAGGAGGTTGCATGTGCAGCACTCCCTTTACAAAAGTCTGGACTTCTGGGAGAGAAGCCAATTCCTTCTGAAAGAAAATCGATAGGGCCGAAATCTGTACTTTAATGGAGCCTAATTTAAGGCCCATATCCACTCCTGTCTGCAGAAAGTGGAGAAAACGGGCCAGATGGAAATATTCCGTAGGAACATTCATAGCCTCACACCAAGATACATAAATTCTCCAGATACGGTGATAATGTCTCGCCGTCACCTCCTTCCTAGCCTTTATCAGAGTAGGGATGACTTCTTCCGGAATGCCTTTCCCAGCTAGGATTCGGTGTTCAACCGCCATGCCGTCAAACGTAACAGCGGTAAGTCTTGGAACACGCAGGGCCCCTGTTGCAACAGGTCCTCTCTGAGAGGAAGAGGCCACGGATCTTCTGTGAGCATTTCCTGAAGATCTGAATATCAGGCCCTTTGAGGCCAATCTGGAACAATGAGTATTGTCCGCACTCTTTTTCGTCTTATGATTCTCAATATCTTTGAGATGAGTGGCAGAGGAGGGAACACATAGATCGACTGAAACACTCACGGTGTCACCAGGGCGTCCACTGCTACTGCCTGAGGGTCCCTTGACCTGGCACAATACCTCCGAAGCTTCTTGTTGAGGCGTGACACCATCATGTCTATTTGAGGGAAGTCCCCAATGACTTGTTATCTTTGCAAAAACTTCTTGATGAAGTCCCCACTCTCCTGGATGGAGATCGTGTCTGCTGAGGAAGTCTGCTTCCCAGTTGTTCAGCAGGGGAGAGTCCGGGGAGCCAGCTTCTCTGCAGTGTGCTGTAGAGAAAATGGCACTGGTTAGTGCTGGAGGATCAAGCCCCGCCCCCTCAGCGGCGGGCTTCGGGCTTGCTCAAACAATCAAAAAACCTGGCGGGGGTAAATAATATACTGCCTCCGCAGTATATGTACAGCTGCCAGTGTCCCTTGAGGCTATTAATTGCTGCCCAGGGCGCCACCCCCTGCGCCCTGCACCCTTACAGTGCCCGCTGTTGTGTGTGTGTGTGTGAGCGCGTTACCTCACTGAAGAACTGAAGTCTTCTGCCGCCTGTGAAGTCTTCTTTCTTCTGCTACTCACCCGGCTTCTATCTTCCGGCTCTGTGAGGAGGATGGCGGCGCGGCTCCGGGACGAACGGCGAGGGTGAGACCTGTGTTCCGACCCTCTGGAGCTAATGGTGTCCAGTAGCCTAAGAAGCAGAGCCTATCAGTTAAGTAGATCTGCTTCTCTCTCCTCAGTCCCACGATGCAGGGAGCCTGTTGCCAGCAGTGCTCCCTGAAAATAACAAATCTAACAAAATTATTTTTTCAGAGAAACTCAGGAGAGGTCCCCTGCAGTGCCTCTAGTCTCCTCTGGGCACAGGATCTAACTGAGGTCTGGAGGAGGGGCATAGAGGGAGGAGCCAGTGCACACCCATTCTAAAGTTCTTTATAGTGCCCATGTCTCCTGCGGAGCCCGTCTATTCCCCATGGTCCTTACGGAGTCCCCAGCATCCTCTAGGACGTAAGAGAAACACTTATTTTTCAGATTCGATCCTTTGGAGTCTGGAATATACCAAGTTGATACTGTTTAACAACTTAATGACTCAAGCCAAAACAAAGGGTGTATCCTTTATGTTATCATTTGATTGTAATTATATGGGCTAATTGGATGCATGGTATCTTTGAGCGCACTATGGCCCTCATTCCGAGTTGTTAGCTCGCAAGCTGCTTTTAGCAGCTTTGCACACGCTAAGCCGCCGCCTACTGGGAGTGAATCTTAGCATAGTAAAATTGCGAACGAAAGATTAGCAGAATTGCGAATAGACACTTCTTAGCAGTTTCTGAGTAGCTCCACACTTACTCCTACACTGCGATCAGTTCAGTCAGTTTCGTTCCTGGTTTGACGTCAGAAACACACCCAGCGTTCGCCCAGGCACTCCCCCGTTTCTCCAGACACTCCTGCGTTTTTCCCAGAAACGGCAGCGTTTTTTCACACACACCCATAAAACGGCCAGTTTCCGCCCAGAAACACCCACTTCCTGTCAATCACATTACGATCACCAGAACGAAGAAAAAACCTCGTAATGCCGTGAGCAAAATTCCTAACTGCATAGCAAATTTACTTGGCGCAGTCGCAGTGCGAACATTGCGCATGCGCAATTAGCGGAAAATCGCTGCGATGCAAAGAAAATTACAGAGCGAATAACTCGGAATGACCACCTATATCACTTTGTGTTTTATAAATTTTTTTATCTGTCTTTTGAGTGGTTGTGGATTTCCTCTCCTGCATCGAGTGCAGCTGCACTTGAAGGTTTTATTGCACATAATCTCAAAATCCCACTTTCTAAACTTATCACTGCTTAGTAAATGTCCCACATAGACAGTCTTCTAACCAGCTTTACCATGTGTGAAATGGTTGGCACATTTGAAAACTGGATTCTTTTCATGGCAGTGGCATCACTGGGATTGGTGACACCCGGTGCGGATATTAGTCCACCGTGGTGCGTGCGTCCGAAAATGGGACATGTCCTCGCGGGAAGGGGGTGTGGCCTCATGGGAAGTCCCCCTTCTTTCATCACCTTGGGGGTGTGTCCAGCAATCCCGGAGACTCTGCCTGCCCTGTGGCTCCTCCTAAGTGACAGCAGCCAGGCACTGCATGATAATGTCACAGTGCAGCAGCTCCCGCAGAGGAGGCGGCATTTTGATGTCACCCCCTGGAAGGGTGACGCCCGTGTGTGGTCTGCACTCCCTTTGTAACGCTTCTGTTTCACTGTATTTATTAGCGAATGACAAATTTGAAGTTCCTCAGCTGGAATTTGAAACTATGTGAAGGCGTTCCATCTATGTTTTCTTCTATCAAATATCTGTGGGGACAGGACTGGGGGTGGGACCATCGGAACACCATAAAATGTTTACCATTCGATGGCGGAAACATCGGAATGCTGCCATAAATGGTAAAAAGTAAAAACACTGGCATTGCATAAAAAATATAAATGGTTGCAAACCATCGCGATGGAATGTCCATTCCTACACAGCACCTGGGCTGCCGGAAGCAATGAGAGGAGGAACAGAATGGGCAGCGGAGACGCTGCGGAGGTGAAGACTGCTGCATCCGTATGAAAGGTGAGAGTGTGGTGTAAAGCTGTGGCAGTGCCAGGTGAGGGCTGGGGGCCAGGATAGAGCTCTGCTGCGGGCACACCTGTGTGTGTGGTGACACCGCTTCCACCGCTGGTCACATCCACTATGTTTCCACCCCTGGAGTCCACCCCTTCCACTGCTTTCCCCCCAACATGACCCAGGAAAAATGCTGCAAGCACAGCTCAATAAAAAGTACAAGGATCTCACCATCCTGCGCCTGCCTGTCCCCTCCCAACCACCCTGCGCCTCCCTGTCCCCTCCCTACCGCCTTGCGCCTCCTGTCCCCTCCCTACCGTGCGGCACCTGCCTGTCCCCTTTCCCACTGCCCTGTGCCTCCCTATCAGTGGTGCAAGTAGAAAAAATGTCTTACGGGTACTGTGTGCGCGCGCCTCCGGCGCGCGTGCAAAAAATGGGTGTGGCCAAATGCCGCATGGGGCGTGGCCAATGAAAATGGGGGCGTGATACACATATGGGGGAGGGGCAGATACACGTATGACCCCAATAGTGCCAGATACACGTTGCCCCACAGTGCCAGATACACATTGCCCCACAGTGCCAGATACAGAAATGCCCCCAGAGTGCCAGATATACATTGCCTCGCAGTGTCAGATACACGTTGCCCCACAGTGCCAGATATACATTGCCCCACAGTGCCAGATACACATTGCCCCACAGTGCCAGATACACAAATGCTCCCACTGTGTCAGATATACATTGCCCCCCGTGCCAGATACAGAAATGCCCCTACAGTGCAAGATATGCCCCCAGTGCCAGATATCCCCCAGTGCCAGGTATACATGCCCCCCCAGTGCCAGATATCCCCCAGTGCCAGGTATACATGCCCCCCTGTGCCAGATATCCCCCAGTGCCAGGTATACATGCCCCCCTGTGCCAGATATCCCCCAGTGCCAGGTATATATGCCCCCCAGTGCCAGATATCCCCCAGTGCCAGGTATATATGCCCCCCAGTGCCAGATATCCCCCAGTGCCAGATAGAAATGCCCCCCCAGTGCCAGATATCCCCCAGTGCCAGATAGAAATGCCCCCCCAGTGCCAGATATCCCCCAGTGCCAGGTATAACATGCCCCCCCCCCTTCCCTGCTCACCGCTGCCGCTGGCCGCTGCCGTCCTGTGTGAGGGAAGGAGAGCGCAGCCTGTGCCTCTCCTTCCCCTCAGTCTCCGGCGGGTGTCTCACAGTTTAATTCAGCGCCGATCCGTGAGCCAATCAGAGCTCGCACCGCGAGCTCTGATTGGCGCACGGATCGGCGCTGAATTAAACTATGACACCCGCCGGAGACTGAGGGGAAGGAGAGGCACAGGCTGCGCTCTCCTTCCCTCACATCAGCGGCGGTGCGAGGAGCGGCGGCCCGTCGGTGTGGGTACGGCGTACCCACGGCTAAATTCTTACGGGTACGCCATACCCACCCGTACCCGCCCACTTGCACCACTGCTCCCTATCCACCCCCTACCACCATGCATCTGTTTGTCCCCTACCTATCGCCCTGCGCCTTCCTTTCCCCTCCCTACCGCCCTGCGCCTCTTACCCTTCCCTACTGCCCTGCGTCTCTCTATTCGTTTCCTACCACCCTGTGCCTCACTGTCCCCTCCCTACCACCCTGCGCCTCTCTTACCCTTCCCTACTGCCCTGCGTCTCTCTATCCCTTTTCTACCACCCTGCGCCTCACTGTCCCCTCCCTACCGCCCTGCACCTCCCTGTCCCCTCCCTACCACTTTGCGCCTGTTTGTCCCTTACCTATCGCCCTGCGCCTTCCTGTCCCCTACCTACCGCCCTGCGCCTCTCTTAACCTTCCCTACTGCCCAGCTGTCGCTACCCCATTTCTACCACCCTGCGCCTCCCTGTCCCCTCCCTACTTCCCTGTATCTCTCTATCCCCTGCCTGTCCCCTCCATACCAACCCTGTGCCTGCCTGTCCCCTCCTTACCGCCCTGTGCCTCCCTGCCACCTCCCTACAGCCCTGCGACTCTCTAACACTTCCCTACCGCCCTGCGCCTATCTATCCCCTTCCTATCGCCCTTTTCCTCCCAGTCCCCTTCCTACTACCCTGCGTCTCTTTATCCCCTTCAGCAGGTAAAGACTGCACCGCAGTGGGGTGCTGAAGGGGTGAGCCTGCAGTGCTGAGTATGTTTTTTTTTATGTGGGGGCCAATGGTTTGTTTTTTATGTGGGAGAGGGGACCTTTCAAGATCTTGCTATGGGCCCATAAACTAACGCCCCTGACAGTAAGTCTGCATGTCTGTAATGTGCGCTGCTCTCTAAATATTGTTTAAATATGGATTAACATTAATTAATTCAGTTGCAATCAGACCTACAGTATGTTCTGCATAAAATAATACTGCAGTGTTAGATAAATAATTTTAAAAAATTGTTTCCTTTTAAAATTTTCTTTGAAAATAGAAAACAGTAAGAAAAACATTTTGTAAGACAACTTATTTCTTCTGTGTTGAAATGCAGCTTCAATTACATTACATCAGAGTACATTGGATTATGGTAACTGAATTTAAGAATGAAAAAAACACAATTATGCTTTGACATATCATTAAACAATACAAACAACAATACAATAAATTGCTGCAACATGTTTTGCATTTGGAGGTTTATATGTGCTGCAACAGAACAAACAATAGGTAAAACACAGTTGTATTTTGCAACAAACAAGAACATGTTACATGCTGAGGAGATCAATTGGAAATTACACACAGCTGGACTGTGGAAGCGAGACGGTAAAACATCTCCATCGATAACCCCAGAGGAAGACTAGCCTCCCTGGCATGAAGAAGCGGGTTGGCACGTGGGCAGCTTTACAAGAGTGCTGATTGCTGACCAGCTGGTAGATTTATGTTTCAATAAGAAACCAAAACAACTGCTTGTTCCCCTGCCTAGCATGTGAGCGTAATGTAGTCTGACAATAACAGCCAATTACTGCGGAGAGATGACTGCTGAGGCAGAGGAGGAGCTAGAGCTGGTGGGAAATTTGCATATTGCTAATGAGCTGGGGTTGCATGGGCCCTGCACAGATATCAGCTTGAAAAAACAGCATAGAGTCAGTAAATGTCTGACGTAGCTCAAGTAGCCCAGCTGCAAGTGCTTAGAAAACTGTGGGCAGATTTATTAAGCCTGGTGAAGTGATAAAGTGGAAGGTGGTAAAGCACCAGCCAATCAGCTCCTAACTTCCATGTTACAGGCTGGGTTTGAAAAATGACAACTAGGAGCTGACTGGCTTGTGCGTTATCACCTTCCACTTTATCACTTCACCAGGCTTTAATAAATCTGCCCCTCGGTGCCATAAAGCTCTTTCTTTCTGTGCATCAAAATGCCCGCCAATAAGATTGCTTATTTATATTAATTATTTCATTTGGAGGAACTGTTGTTGACTATACAGTACATTGTGTCTTGCTACAATCCCCTCAATACATTGAGTTTGCTTAATCTTATACCACACAGAGGCTATTTGCAAATAAATATGTTTAAAAATTAACACTGATCTGGTCATTTTACCCAGTTAGTCAGCACCCAGACTTTGCCCAACACATGGACTGTAACCGCTATTGCTATTTACCACTAGCTTTTGGGTAGTTTACAGTAGTTTATGGGGGCTATTCAATTGTTGGAGAGACTGTTTTAGCTAATGGGCATCTATTGGAGCTATTCAAATGTTGCTTTGATCAGACGCCCATTAGCCGCATCAGTCACATTTCAGCCCGCACCTCCAGAGGCTGCAAGATGAAATGTGTCAAAAGTCGTCTGTTTGGATGACCAAACAGGACTTTTACCTGTCGCACTCATTAGTTTAGATGGGTTTTGCCGCTTTAGGCGACTAAACACTGTCTACCTGAGTGCAACAAGCCCAATAAATAAAGGGCGCCCAAAACAATTGAATAGCAACAATGGGCGTCCTTTAATTATGGTGTTAGGATAAACAATTGAATAGCCCCCTAAAAGTGTAAAGCAGCAATTTATTAATATCTATTTTAATAATTTATTATTTTTAGCTTCACTAACTATGCAGCACTGTGCGGAGAATATTTGTCATACCTATCAGTCTTGGCACCATTTGTCATAACTGTGGTTTTTGTGAACCCGGCATGTATGTGAAGTATGTGCGGGTAACTGGAGGACTATGTGTATATTTGGCTGGTCTGTGGGAATCAGTGAGATGAAGTAGTAAGGAGCAATCCCTGACTGTGGATCGAACCCGGGCCTCGGCAGACGGAGCTGTATCCTGACCACTGGATCACCAGGGACTTGGTGTTGATAGCAAGATGATGAATGTATTGGTGAGAACGAACTAGATATACTGTCACAGGAGTAGATGTTTGTGTACTCAAGATTACTATGAAATAGGTTCTCTGGAGTTGCGCGGAACTGGGAGGAGAGCTGAAGACGTTGAACCGGATTGGTTACCAGTGAAACTGAGAACTGACCTGGTTATCGGTGAGACTGGGAACCGTACTGTGAACTGGGTTGGGTACCGGTATAACTGGAAACGCAACTGTTTGCAGAACAATAACTGTGGCTGTGACTTAAAGATGAGGCTGAAGATGAACTGAAGACTGTGGCTGTGTCTTTAAGACGAGACTGAAGAATACTGCAGCTGTGTCTTTAAGACGAGACTGATGAATGCTGTGGCTTTAAGACAAAACTGAAGAATACTGCGGCTGTGTCTTTAAGACGAGACTGATGAATACTGTGGCTTTACGATGAGACTGAAGAATACTGCGGCTGTGGCTTTACGACGAGACTGAAGAATACTGCGGCTGTGACTTTAAGACGAGACTGAAGAATACTGCAGCTGTAGCTTTAAGACGAGATTGAAGAATACTGCAGCTGTTTCTTTAAGATGAGCATAGAGAGACTTGCAGAATTCAATGTTCACACAGAAGGTTAATCAACACTGGTGAAGCTCGTTACCTCTCACCACTCAGGAAACTCATGGTACTGGCAAGCTGTTTATCCCAGTGAGCAGAAAAGACACAGGATCCAGGACAGATGGCAGAGGTAAGTCACCAAATATGAGAAATACAGTCAGGATCATGACAGTACCCCCCTCTTCAAGGGTGGACTCTGAACACCCATCTTGAAACTTAAAGGAACTTTAAAATTTCATACAGAAGAACTTAAGATCTTCGTCGATGTCTCTTTTCTTCTTACGGGAACATCTGGATTTAACCAGGGAGAGTGGAATTTCCTGTAAAGAAAAAACTTCCTCAGAAAACACAGGATCTCCCAGGAAAGGAGTAGCATCATACACTGGATCAAATTCAGAGTCTTAGTCCAAGTCTAATGGAAGATACCAGTCTTCTTTAGGAGTAACTACATCCAGTTTGTAAGCTGCATTAACAAGTTTAGAACAACACAAGAAACTTGGAGTGGAATCAATGGAAAAATAACCAACTCTTAAATCAACAGGCTGTTGTCTTTGTACTGTTTTCCAATTCTTGGCATTCTTGAAGTTCCTAATGTATTGGTTCATCAAAGCATTATCTTGCTCAGAAAGCGATGGGTCAGAAAACGGAGCATTGGCTGAATGTTCTGAAGACTGAGTGGAGGATGAAATTGGACTCAAGGAAACAGATGCCATTGAAACAAAATTAGACTGAGGTTCACATTTAGACTTTAGGTTAATAGCCTTGGTATTTTGCTTGACTTTAGATGCTACAGCAGAATTATCCCGACATCGATGAGAAAATATCCTTTCTGAAGATGTCTCGCTGAAATCCTCAAATGAGACTGAGAAGTCACTTGAAATCTCATTCTGGATGGAGATGCTGGTAATTCTTCCTGAAGCTGCGACACTTGCATCTGCAACTGAGGAAAATGACTCTGATGTCTGGACTGAGGAAGCAATATCAGTATCCCTCTCAGCAATATTAGCCTAAAGTACTTTATCCAAATCAGCAGATGGAACAATAGGTTGCTCAGAAAAGCTTAGGGACAAAGCTGAGAAAGCTGTAATCAGATTGGTATCCAGCTGTGTAGCACTAGAATGCTTGACAGTTACTGAAGGAATAATTTTACTTGGAGTGGCTGAAACTGGAGAAGGTTTTAGACCTACGGACGGAACCAGATTAGGTCCTGAGGTTTAGGATTCAGCTGGAACTGAAGGAGACTGACCAGGCAGGACCTGGAGTATTGCTGGACCGGCTGGAACCAGGATGGACTGACGAGGCTGGGCCTTGAGTATTGCTGGAATGGCTGGATCCAGGATGAACTGACCAGGCTGGGCCTGGAGTATTGCTGGACCGGCTGGAATCGGGATGGACTGAACCGGACATATGGACGAGATCAGATTGAGTCCGGACGAACTTGAACCGGCTGGAACCGGAGGAGACTGAACTGGACATATGGATGAGACCAGATTGAGTCTGGAAGAACTTAAACTGGCTGGGACCAGATGAATCCCTGGACCCATGGACGGAACCGGATTGAGTCCAGAGAAATTAGAATCGGTTGGGATCGAAGGAGGCAGATTGTGACAGGAACCGGAGTGAGTAGAATACAAGTGTTCAGATGGCCCATCCTGGACCTGAACCATGCTGGATGCCAACAGGGTGGTGCTCTCTGAAGATGGCAAACAGGAGTTCATTACTGCATCTGTAGCACAAAGATTTCCATCTGGGAACTTGGCTCTGGATACTTCCCTTGGGGCTGAATCTCTGGTGACCACTCCTCGGGTTGACGAATCAGACACCTCTTTCAGGATTGTTATTTCCAGCACCTCTCCTGGGGTTGACAGATCAGAAACTCCTTTTTGAGAAGAAGACTCATATGCCCCTACTAGAGCTTGAACATTGGATACCACTCCTGGAGTCAGCAAAGCAAATGCCTCCTCAGAGGCTGCAGAGTCTAATGCCCTTTCTGGCGCTGAAAGTTCGGATGCCCCTCCTTGGGCTGAGAACACAGATGCCCTTCCTTGGGCTGCAGAGACAGATGCCCCTCCTTGGGCTGCAGAGACAGACCCCTCTGTGACTTTAAATGTCTTGTACATTCTTTTCTGGACACCCAACTTGGGATAGGGTCTTTTAATCACAGGACCCCAGTCATAAATTTAAATCTCTTTTTGAGTAGCCTTCTTGACACCCCCATCAGCAGTAACAGAATCAGCTACTAAAGATGACTTGTAGACATGAGCACTGTGATACTGAGATTTGTCACCATTTCCTGGCTTGCAAAGAATACAATCCTTAACAAAATAACCAGAATTTCCACAGTAAAGACAGAGGTATAGCTCCCTACGTCGCTGACGTTCAGCTTCAGAGAGCTTATGCCATGGATAGCTCTGATTAACAACTTTTCCTTGCACAGAGGAAGAGACTTTAGTAACTGGATGGGACAAAACAGGATCAACAACATAGGTGGCATTCCTGAGGAGTTCAGGCATCACAGAAAGAATACTAGACAAAAGTTCTTGTAACTGTATTAACAACTGGTAGAAAATCCACAGTTGGTAAGGAGTCTAAGTACAGGGAGTCCAAGAATCTCTGGAGAAAGAGTTCTGCTGCAGACACTGTGCCAATTGATGCTGTGACGACTCCAAACCCTCTAGACGTCCTGCAATGTTGCTTAGGAGGTACTGCATCAGACAAACACTTTCGGCGGGGTCCATGTGGCCAGTTCCTACTGTCATGGCTGTGGTTTTTGTGAACCCGGCGTGTATGTGAAGTCCGTGTGGGTAACTGGAGGACTATGTGTATATTTGGCTGGTCTGTGGGAATCAGTGAGATGAAGTAGTAAGGAGCAATCCCTGACCAGGGCTCAAACCCGGGCATCGGCAGAGGGAGCTGTATCCAGGTCACTGGATCACCAGGGACTTGGTGTTGATAGCAGGATAGTGAATGTATTGGTGAGAACAAACTAGATATACTGTCACAGGAGTAGATGTTTGTGTACTCAAGATTACTATGAAATAGGTTCTCTGGAGTTGCGCAGAACTGGGAGGAGAGCTGAAGACGTTGAACCGGACTGGTTACCGTTGAAACTAAAAACCGGGCTAGTTACCGGTGAAACTGAGAACCGTACTGTGAACCGGGCTGGGTACCGGTATAACTGGAATGCAACTGTATGTAGAACAATGACTGTGGCTGTGTCTTTAAGACAAGACTGAAGAATACTGCAGCTGTGTCTTTAAGATGAGACTGATGAATACTGCGGCTTTAAGACGAGTCTGATAAATACTGCGGCTGTGGCTTTAAGACAAGACTGAAGATTACTGCGGCTGTGTTTTTAAGACGAAACTGATGAATACTGCTGCTGTGGCTTTAAGACGAGACTGAAGAATGCTGTGGCTTTAAGATGAGACTGAAGAATACTGCAGCTGTGTCTTTAAGATGAGACTGATGAATAGTGTGGCTGTGGCTTTACGACAAGACTGAAGAATACTGCGGCTGTGTCTTTAAGACTAGACTGATACTGGATATAACTGGTAACACAACTGTAATCCAGACTGGGTAGCAAAAGAGCAGAGTTTTACAGGAACCAAAGTAAAAGTGTTAATGAACTGGCCTCTTCTGTAACACAAGTCTCTTTACTTATACTTCCTGGTCCTTGGTGATTGATGAACAGGGTCAGGTGATTCAGAGAGTCTCAGGCTGGAGCAGGATTGGATAGCTCCAGGTCAGGTGATCTGACCCTGTCATGTCAGTACTCCAGGTTAAGCTCTGATGTGGAGTGAAGCCTAGCAGGCCATAAAAACACTGAAGCCTAAACTTCTAAAATAAACAGAGGATGCTGGCTTTTAGGCCCAAACACCAGAGAGCTGAGCACAATGGTGGATGTATCTGGTGGCACTGGAGTCAGAGAGGCATATAGTATAATGACAACAATGATTGCTGTGTAGGCACAGCATAGAGAGACTTGCTGAATTCAATGTTCACACAGAAAGTTAATCAACACTGGTGGAGCTCGTTACCTCTCAGCACTCAGGAAACTCATGGTACTGGCAAGCTGTTTATCCAAGTGAGCAGAAAAGACACAGGATCCAAGACAGATGGCAGAGGTAAGTCACCAAATATGAGAAATACAGTCAGGATCATGACACCATTGGAGCTTACAGTCTAATTTCTCTGCCCACACGCACACTCACAATAAAGTACATTTTAGTCAAATGTACTGTGGGAGGAAACTGGACAGTATTTTCCTACTCTCACAGAATATCCAAGAGATTCCTAAATTCAGGGAGGATGTCCCAGACTTCCAGGAGAATAGACTCATCTCCTGGATGCAGTCTACACCAGCCTACCAGCCACCTGATTGTCCTGTCCAGAATCATACCAGTGTGGGACATTATGAACTGGATACCTGCAACCAACACAAACACAAACTGAGCAGAGAGGCACCCCCACCTTGCATCTTATCTTGTGCTGGCTAGCTGGTCCCTCCGTATCTTCAATGCCATCTTCCCAGTGATAATCGGGAAGATGGCGCCTGCGCACAAGAGAGCAAAGGCTCTGGCGCAGTGCCAGGATCTTTGCTTTCCTGAAGATGTCACAGGGAAGATGACGTCACTGTGGAGGGACCTGCTTGGTGGTGCAGAAGGTAAGTAATATTTGGGTGCAGGGTGTGCAGTGCAGGGACCCACTGGACCCAGGAACCTATATGCACTGCACCCATTCCCTGCGCCCATTTAAATACGCCTATGCTTGGATACAGGTTACAATAGAATCCTGTTCAGGAATAAAATTCCTTACCCCAGCACTGTGAGGTAGTAATGCTAAACACTGTACAACTGTGGTGCCCCAGCTATCAAGTATTCTTGTAATTCTGGCAGTGTCTTGTGACGAGCAGTAATGATTAGTATACCAGCAATGATCAATAAGGAAGAAGCAACTCTTACAAGCTGATCATACATGCCCAGAAGTGTGGGATCCGTGCCATAATGATAACCAAGTATGGTAAGGAATGGCATGTAGTGGTCAAAAATATAAAATAAAAATGCATATGGCCCTGATAGATGCAGGTGTGGAGTTAGGGAGTCAGGTTGCCCCGAGGCACGTTATTCGCCGCCGTCCCCACCTCCATCAATTTTGGCCAGTACGGATGCCTCAAGGCCACCAAAACAGCTCCAGTCTCACCCCACTACCAGCTTCCAAATCAAAATTTGCTGCCCACTGCCCCACCACTCCCGTCAATTGCAAAATAAAATAAAAAAATATAAAAATAAGTTGTAATGAAAAAAAAAAAGAATCACCTGGCCTCATCCACCCCCCACCCCACCCCCAGCAATTGCCACCTTTAGGCAAGTGCCTCACATGATTAATGGGAAATCCACCACTGGATAGATGTAGCCTGTAGTGCTGGAAGGCTTTTGCTGCCCCAGAACATTATGGGCTTTGATTGTCTAACTAATGAGCAATGGAACATGCATCTGGGGAGAATTAAACTTAAGCTAGCTACACACTATTCAATTTATTTGGTCACCCCGACAATTGGGGAGATTTTTGTGCAGATCAAGATTTCCAATATCTGATCTAAAGACTAAGCAATTTTTTTTCTCAGGTACCAATTTTCTGCCACACTACACAGAATTTGCATATGTCTGCCCACATGGAGGATGATGTAGCCACAGAAAAATGTAGGACATATGGTAAGATTATTGAGAATGCCCACACACTGCTTGATATCAGAACTTATTGGCCAATATCTTTTGTCTAGAATGACTGATAGGATAATCGAAAGAGAGTGTTTGTGGGATGATTTTTCTGATTTAGCAATCTTTCCTACACGCTATACAATGAAAAAGTCTGATCACCCAATTATTGGTAAATCTGGCCAGTTATTATATAGTGTTAAGCTGGGTACACACTAGGTGATATATTGAGTGTACAAGTGATTGGCCGTTATATGGTAAGCCTGTCAGCGGGTTTGTGCCCGATATGTCTGTGAATGATGATGCTCACAGACATATCACGCCGGCTGTGTAGCACAGCCAATGGCCAATATAACTTTAGATACAGTATACTGGCACATCTGGCTGTGTGTATGGGCATTCTGCCAACCGCCTGTACCTTGCTGTTGGGAGCTGATGTCACAGCTGGGCAGGTAAATTCAGTTGGGTTTCCTGACCAATATGTCATTAAGATGGGTAGACTGTTGTTAAAGCCAGGAGAGTGCTACTGTGCAGTGTCCATGTTGGCTCCATTAGGGAGGCTTCATTCCCTAACCAAGATGGCCACCATCAGTACTTCTGCACATGTGCGACACCATCTTGTTACTGTGTTAGAGAGCCACAATGGAACATGGATGTGTTTCACTTAGCTTGGCAAGGCCCTGCGAGTACTGCAATCCACAACGGCTGGTGGTTTGACAGCACGGCGCCGGAATCCCGACCAGGCCATTATCCTGACAGCTGCGGACCCAAAGGTAAGTATATCCAGGAGAGTTAGGGTTAGGCTGCCGGGGGGAGTGTGTGTGTGTGTGTGTGTGGGGGGGGGGGATTAAGTTTTGGGCACTAAGGGGGAGGTTAGGGTTAGTCACTAAGGTTTAAGTTACAAAGTGGAAAAAGCAGTGCTCAAAAATGAATCTATAACAGGTAATTTAATAAAAAACAATTCTCATATATTTAATAAACACAATAAACACATATAAGGATTTTTTTCTGAAATAAAACATCAATCAGAGCCTCACTGCCAGTCTCTAGACCACAATTAATTACTTGTGTGGGCAAACATTATGCCATTAGTGTCCTTGTGACCGGTCACACTATCAACAGGATCCTTCTGTAGTGTGCAGATAATTTATAAGCATCCAGTCCCTTTATTAATGTCCAACCTCTGACCCAGGCACCATACGGTCACCTCACAGGACGTCTTGCAGTCATTCCATCTTTGGAGATTTCCAGCTGAATATCATGGATAGTGTGACCGGTCACAAGGACACTAATGGCATAATGTTTGCCCACACAAGTAATTCATTGTGGTCTAGAGACTGGCAGTAAGGCTCTGATTGATGGCCCTCATTCCGAGTTGTTCGCTCGGTAATTTTCTTCGCATCGCAACGATTTTCCGCTAATTGCGCATGCGCAATGTTCGCACTGCGACTGCGCCAAGTAAATTTGCTAAGAAGTTTGGTATTTTACTCACGGCATTACGAGGTTTTTTCTTCGTTCTGGTGATCGTAGTGTGATTGACAGGAAGTGGGTGTTTCTGGGCGGAAACTGGCCGTTTTATGGGTGTGTGTGAAAAAATGCTACCGTTTCTGGGAAAAACGCGGGAGTGGCTGGAGAAACGGGGGAGTGTCTGGGCGAACGCTGGGTGTGTTTGTGACGTCAAACCAGGAACGAAACTGACTGAACTGATCACAGTGGCAGAGTAAGTATCGAGCTACTCAGAAACTGCTAAGAAATTTCTATTCGCAATTTAGAGAATCTTTCGTTCGCAATTTTGCTAAGCTAAGATTCACTCCCAGTAGGCGGCGGCTTAGTGTGTGCAATGCTGCTAAAAGCAGCTTGCGAGCGAACAACTCGGAATGAGGGCCGATGTTTTAATTCTGAAAAAAATCCTTATATGTGTTTATTGTATTTATTAAATATATGAGAATTGTTTGTTTTATGAAATTACCTGTTAGAGATTCATTTTTGAGCACTGTTTTTTCCACTTTGGAATTTCCAGATTCATGAGAGACTGACCATCTCTCACTCTACAGCAGCTTAGAGAACCAGCTCAGTCGAAGCGCCAGAACTTGTATTGAGCAATTAATACAAACCCATTTACTTACCTCACCCCTGTCTGAATCGTGACCATTGGGATGACGGTGTTGGTATTGTAACTGCTGACATTACATCTGCTGGTCACGCATACCAATCCCGGTTAAGCAATGTGCTGTTTGGTGACTTCAGGGGATCCACTGGTGTGAACACATATGCAACAAAACTGTTATTATCCAAAGGTCTAAGTGATGTGCAAAAAAAAGTACAGCATTACTGTATAAGATATACAGGACAGAAAGTACAGCTCAATTTTATATATATATATATATATATATATATATATATAAAAACGGTCGCACTCACGTGTAGACCAAAGTCCATCCGCTGGGGTGTCATCCACAAAAGCTCTCCCGAGCATCCACTTATAGAAACCAGAAAATGGAGCACTCACCAGTCTTAGTCCTTAAATATGCACCAAATTTATTTCATTGACAGCATAATTCAGCTGCATCTTGCAGCATAATAAAGGTTTTCTCAAACGTTTTCGGTCTCACACAGACCATCTTCAGGAGAATATTAACAGATGTAATGAAAGCTGTCTCCTCCAGATCCCAAACCATCAGCTGCATATCTGACCATGCCTCACCGGCTCCTTAAATACCCTCAAATTCACAAAAAGCGCCAAAAATAAGCGTCATAATGACATCAGCAAGTGGGCGGGGCCACAGAATACATCAACCAAGCAGTAAGTGGAAATCAATCATTACAACAAAATTGTAAAACCACTTCACCACATATGACCTACCCACAAGCGCATCTACAACACCAGCCCACCGTACTCATCAAAATGCAGCCGCCTCACACAGCGGAGCTGCGCTTCTCACAGGGAGCACATCAGCTACTTCCTGTATCAGGTGAACCGCATCACGTGACACCGGAAGTGACGTGCCGCGACTGGTCGCTAGGCAACCACAGAACGGGTCTGTACAAACAGACTCAATCTCACTCCTATTTAGCGTCACATGACCCCGAGGGTCACGTTCCATGCTGGTCGCTCAGCAACCATACAGTGGGTCAAGAGACACAAAACTTACCCCAATCCAGTATCTAGACATCTGTTTAACATCTAATATTCACAATACAAAATAGATGAAAACCACCTATTTATTAAAGAATTATACATATAATGACACCCGGGGACAACGATAACAATGTGGGGTGGTTGCCTAGCAACCAAAGCTATATACCCCACTTACATTCCCTCAGGTAACCAAACAACTCTAAACAATAAATTTACAGGTAAGGAGCAGTCTCAGATCTCAGACAGCATATATTGTCAGATAAATATGGCAACATATGCTACTCATAACAGTAAGAGGGGAATAGGAGCCGGTGAGCCATAGAGGACAATTATATATAACACATAACATAAAAAACTATCAACACCTACACATACACTAGATCCCACAAAAATACAGAAGAAATATAAATTTTATAATATTTATACATTTTCTTATATCTTATATTGTGCATTGGTCCTACAGCCACTATCTTAAAAAAAACCCTAATGGGTTATTCTCATTAAGTCCATCCGGAGCCAATATCCCCAGCCTGAAAATCCATCTGGCCTCCAATTTCTTCAAGATCATTACTCGATCATCCCCTCTCACAGGGTCTGGTACCCAGTCGATCAATCTGCATCTGAGTGCAGACACCTGATGTCCTGCTGTCAAATAAAATGTTGTGCGACCGGTTTATCTGTCCGTCCAGAGAGAATGGCCTGATGGATTGAGCTTCTGTGATTCGCCATTCATTCTCTGAAGCTACATGTCGTCATTCCAACATATGCTAGGCCACAAGGGCATAAGAGCATGTAAATTACAAAACTCAGTCTGCAGTGCAACTTATATCGAATCTTAATGGGTCTATCGGTGTGTGGGTGTGGAAATGTACTACCAGGCAGTAGTGATCGACACATTACACACCCCACACATTTAAAACACCCGGGCTTTCTGGAATTTAACCATGTATTGTCCTCCCTTGGCATAAGGGGTCTCGCCGGTTGCATCAGGATCTGTTTGAGGTTCCTGCCATGTCTGTAGGCCATCATTGGTGGTTTTTCCATAATGCCTTTAAATCGTGGCTCAGATTTAAGTATCAGCCAGTGTTTTTTGATGGTCTTAGTGATCACGGGAGACCTATCGTCATATTGCGTTACAAAGATCATCCGACCTTGTTGACGATCTTGTTTCTGAGTAAGTCTCTTCCGCGCTTTATTGAGACAGCTTTCTATGACATTCCTTCTATATCCCCTTTTCGAGGAAACTACCCTTTATCTGTTTAATCTGAGATTCTGCAGTCACAGAATTTGTATTATTACAGGAGGACCCTCATAAATGGAGATATTGCTCGGGGACCGCAATGGTTTCAAATGTGGCCCCGATGTACGCAGGCATCTTTATGCATGATTATGAGTCAATGAATATTCACCCAAAGTTTGGCTGTAAGATAAATCATTACAAAAGATTTATAGACAACATATTTCTCCTGTGGAATGGCACCGAGAAGGAGTTTTTTCTAATGTTAGATGAGCTTAATTCTTTAGAGTCTACAGTTTGGTTTACTGGGACATGTAATTCTAAATCTATTAACTTCTTGGATGTGACGGTCTTCCGTGAAGGGAGGAGACTGGGTACTACTTTATTCCAAAAAGAAACTGATAGAAACACTTTTTTACATGCAACCAGTAATCATCCCCCCTCTCTCAAGGCAAGCCTCCCAATATCTCAATTTATGAGGGTCCTCCGTAATAATACAAATGGAACGTGACCCTCGGGGTCATGTGACGCTAAATAGGAGTGAGATTGAGTCTGTTTGTACAGACCCGTTCTGTGGTTGCCTAGCGACCAGTCGCGGCACGTTACTTCCGGTGTCACGTGATGCGGTTCACCTGATACAGGAAGTAGCTGAAGTGCTCCCTGTGAGAAGCGCATCTCCGCTGTGTGAGGCGGCTGCATTTTGATGAGTACGGTGGGCTGGTGTTGTAGATGCGCTTGTGGGTAGGTCATATGTGGTGAAGTGGTTTTACAATTTTGTTGTAATGATTGATTTGCACTTACTGCTTGGTTGATGTATTCTGTGGCCCCGCCCACTTGCTGATGTCATTATGACGCTTATTTTTGGCGCTTTTTGTGAATTTGAGGATATTTAAGGAGCCGGTGAGGCATGGTCATATATGCAGCTGATGGCTTGGGATCTGGATGAGACAGCTTTCGTTACATCTGTTAATATTCTCCTGATGATGGTCTGTGTGGGACCGAAAACGTTTGAGAAAACCTTTATTATGCTGCAAGATGCAGCTGAATTATGGTGTCAATGAAATAAATTTGGTGCATATTTAAGGACTAAGACTGGTAAGTGCTCCATTTTCTGGTTTCTATATATATATATATATATACATACCATCTGCTGTGAGACAAGGCTCATAAGACAAAAAGAATATATATATAAGATCGGTACAAACAAAGTTAAAGATGATTGAACGTATAATTGTTACAGTTGCCGGTTCAGATCAATGATCTGTTCAGCCTCAATTCAATTATCCTGTTTAACCGAATGAAATGAAATTATAATACACAAAAAATCATCCAATTCAATTGAGAGAACATACAGGAACCAAAGTGCATTTAAATCAGTAAATCTGAGTTAAAATGGTTATAAAATGCTGGCTGCGCCTGCACCATCCTAATAATCATCGACACATCTATAAGATCAGTTATCCTCCTCAGCTAAATACAATGTAACACAATGAACAGCCATTACAATTTTATCGTTGAAAAAGTATATTTGTCCCCTACCTTTCTACAATGGGCAGTATAATATATATATATATATATATATATGAGGAAGCTTAAGGATCCAAGCAGAAGTTTACCTGCACTCTTCCACAAAACATAAGAGATTTGCATCTTGTTGACTATGTAATATGATGGACACTCACTGGCGTGCGCAGCACATTTTATTAGGGGGTGCACCGTCGGAGGGGTGTGTCTAGCCCACCTTTTGGGCGTGTCTAGCACCATCTATTGATGGTCAACGCATATAAAATATCCACCTTTGTACCAATTCTAATAAAGCAGATACATTGTCAGATGTTGTGGTGTGCACCAAACAAACACCCCTGATGGCACTCATGCAATTACACTGCTCCTCCTCAGCCTGGTCTGGCTCCCCCTCTTTCCCCTGCAAGCTGCAGCAGCTTATTTACAAGTCAGTCACTAAACTGACACTGACAGTCACAGACCAGTTACTGCTGCTGATGGAAAAACGAGTGACCTTTCTGTGCTGCTGCCGGCCGTCTGCCAGTATTGAATTTGTCTTCCTAAGAGGAACGCTGGCTGCATGCTGCTCTCATCAGTGGCTGGCGTTGGCATAGCATAGAAGGAGAGAGGTGGGTATGTGGCGGGTGGGCATGCGAGCAGCATGACGTAATCACGTCACATCACGCTGTTTTTGTACATGGAGGTGGAGCTGGGAATTTGAAAGCCGGTGTCAGTGGCACCCTTGATTAACCCAGGCGTCCGGTCAGTAATGCAGTCCTGCAGGGTGCAGCGCAGAGGGGACAGTAATCAGCCTGCTCGGCAATCGCTGCATCAGGCATGTGAGATCGGGGTGCCAGACATTAGGGGGTGCCTGTGCGCACCAGGCACCCCCCCTGCGCACACCTATGTGGACACTATGTATGCTTCTGTATCTTTTTTAATAAATTATTAAATGAACAGTTTATTCTTATATTTTAACGTTAGATCAAATCATACCGTGTAACTTTCTGAGGTTCTTTCTAATTTCTGGGGTGGACATAATCCTTGGGCGCCCTATTCCTCTATTTCTTACTCTCTCTCTCTCTCTCTATATATATATATATATTTATATATGCTGATTGCTAAAGTAATTGCAATTCTGAAGTGATTTTATTTTTAGATATGCAAATATCACCTGCAGTTTACCTATGGCTAGTCATGCAGCTTCAACCCTAACAAGCAAGTGTAATGCGTTAAAATGTAATATATGTTTATGACTGCATTTATCTATTCAGCTGATCAACAAAAACAAACATTTGGGGCAGTGGCGTTTCTAGAGAGGAGGGGACCCGTGTGCAGACACCGTGTGTGGGCCCCCTCCTCTCCTGTAGCCGCCACCGCCGCTGTCAGCGCTGAGACTCTGGGATACTGCCAGAGTCTACAGCGCATGCGCAAGACTCCGAAAAATGGACGCTGCACCATTTTTCCGGAGTCTCGCGCATGCGCTGTAGACTCTGGCACTGTGCCAGAGTCTCTAGTACTCAGTGCGCTAGCAGCGGCGGTGACGGCTACGGGAGAGGAGGGGGCCCACACACAGTCACCGATGGACTCCGGAAAGGTAAGTATAGAAGGAATGGGTGCAGTGTGTGCCCCCTCTGTACTCAGGGGCCCGTTTGCACTGCATACACTGCACCCATTATAGATACGCCAGTGATTTGGGGTAAAATGTAACTCAGTTGTAATCTACAATAATCTGAAGAATTTTTTGGGCAGATTTATCAAAGCTAGTAGAGAGATAAAGTGGAGAGAGATAAAGGGCGGGATATAATAAGTCCGAGTTCGGCGGCCATGCGGGATACAGGCCATACTCAGACGTGTTTTTAAAGGGGCAGTCTTTTACAAGGCATGATTTAGCCTTGTACATGATTGCCCCTTTAAAAAAAAAGAAGTCCTTCATTACATCTAGGCCACAGTATTAACAAATCAGCTTGTAACTGTCTTTTTTCCTGTAAAACGAGTTAGAACCTGATAGGGTGGTACTTTATCTCTTTCCAAGCTTTGATAACCTATGACCCTCCTATAAACCACAACAAATGCAAACAGCAGGGGCGTATTGGGATGGAACACCAGCCCAGGAAGTTTATGGAAGCAGCCCTAATGGGATTGCGGTCTGATGAGGGGGTGGGGTCTGTTGAGGGGGGCAGGATCCCTCCTGTGGGGTCTGTTGAGGGGGCAGGATCCCTCCTCATAGGGCCTGATTGTATGCAATTGTGGCCTTCCTTGCGTCTTTTGCTGCAGACCAGGGGCGGAGAACGAACTAAAAGTGGCCCTGTAAAATTTAGTAGAAGTTCCCGACATGGGCAGCACCAGAGGTGTAACGGACCATGTAGCCATGGCAGCATCACTGGATGGCAGAGTTGCTGTACTGCAGAGATGGAATAACAGAATGAATGGGGACAATGCAGTGTACTGAGGGGGTAATTCAGATCTGATCGCTGGGCTGCTGATGTTGCTGTCCTGCGATCATAATGTCGCTACCTCCAGGGGGAGTGTAAATTCGCCATACAAGTGTGTGATCACATGTGTATGCCGAGCTGCGAAAATCCACTTTGTGCAGTCTGTGCGCAACCCAGGACTTACTCCTACAGTGCGATGAGAACCGGCTGATCAGAGGCGGAGCTGACGTCACACACCCTCCCTGAAAATGTTTGGGCACGCCTGCGTTTATCTGGACACTCCCTGTAAACGCTCAGTTGCCACCACCAAACAACTTCATCTTGTCAATCACCTTGTGAACACCCGTGCGATCTGATTTTTTGCACCATTCCGTGGCTGACCGGCGATGCCCGTTGTTGTTGTCCGACGTGCATGTGCATTGTGGTGCATATGCATGCACAGTTAGGACCTGATCGCCCACTGCGCGAAAAACGCACAGCAGGGATCAGATCTGAAGTACCCCTTGAGTGCGATGGGCTGCCTGTTATGTGGGGAGTAGGTCAACATGACAACACACAAAACAGGCTCCACAGACACGGCGGCGTACCAGGAATCTTCCTGCATTTCTGCAATTCTTCGGCTCTGAATCCCTTACAGCCTCCACTCCTTCTTCCACTTTCCCACAACCTATTTACCTACTAAACACTATGTCAAGGCTTTCTTATACTCCCCACATCACTCAGTGTCTACCTAATCATGTGTCTTTATCCTTCCCCCCTAGTCTCCTACACCACCTCCTCCCTCCCCTTCTCTGTCTCCCCTCCATCTCTCTGTATTCTTTCCCCTCCTTTCCTGTTAGCCCACTTTCACGTCTACCCCATGGTCCTGCTACCCCACAACTCAGCCCTGCTCCATCCCTCCCTTCCCTGTCACCTCCCCACACCCCCATCCACATCACACTGACGTCCCTCCCTGCCCACCTCCTGCAGTTTCCCCTCCTAGCTCTGGCACCCGCACCATCACTACTCTCTCATCATCCCAGCCCTCAAAGTTAATCTCTCCTCATCGCTACAGCAACCCTGATAATCTCATTCACATCTCACCCACAAACTCATACCCCCTATCCTGTGCCCTCTGGAATGCCAGATCTGTTTGTAACAAACTGGCCCCAATCATGACCTTTTCATTTCCAACTCCCTACACCTACTAGCCATTACTGAAACTTGGATTACGCCCTCTGACACTACCTCTCCTGCTGCTCTCTCTGCTGGAGGCCTCGCATTCACACACACACCCGACCTGGGGGTCACCATGGGGGTGCTGTTGGGGTCCTTTTACCTTCTAGTTACTCCTACCTACTCATACCACCAGAACCATCCCTTACATTCTCTACATTTGAGGTCCATGCCATACGCCTCTTCCAACCAGTCCATCTTAGAGTAGCTGTCATTTACCGCCTCCCTGGCGCTGCTTCCAAATTCATCGACAACTTTGCTTCCTGCTTCCTCACTTCCTCTCTTCTGACATTTCCTCCATTATCCTAGGTGATTTCAACATCCCGATTGACATCCCCACACAATCCCCTGCCTCTAAACTCCTTAACCTCACCTCTTCACTTGGTCTCTCCCAGTGGACCTCCTCACCCTCCCATGTGAATGGGAGCTCACTGGATCTGGTCTTCACTCACCGCTGTGATATTTCTGATTTTTCCAATTCCCCATTTCCCCTCTCTGACCACCACCTGCTCTCCTTTAACCTATCTCTCTCGACTTCCCCATCTCTCCCTCCTAAGGCTACCATCACTAAGCGTAACATTGAGGCTATTGACACCACATTCCTTTCCTCCCTGTTTGTCTCACTTCTCTTTCCTATTCTCTCTCTCATGCCCTGAACAAGCCACTTCCCTATACAATGCATCCCTCACTTCTGCTCTTGACTCTGTTGCTCCACCAACCACTATTCACCCTCGCAAATTAACACCTCAACCCTGGCACACCAAATGCACCAGATATCTGCAAAAATGCTCACGTACTGCTGAGCGTCACTGGAGGACATCACGCTCTAAGGCAGACTTCCTCCATTTCAAACTTATGCTCTCATCCTTCAGTGCTGCCCTTTCTCTTGCTAAACAGTCATACTTCAAGAACCTCATCTCCTCCCAGTCTTCAAACCCCCGGCGCCTCTTTGCCACTCTCAACTCACTCCTCTGCCCACCTCCACCTCGTCTCCCTTCCTCACTCTCTGCTCTTGACTTTGCCACTTACTTCACATCCAAAATTGACTCCATACGTAAGGACATCACATCACACCAGACCATCAGTAACCAGCTTTCTCCCATCCCTTACCACCCCTCCCCATCCCTCCCACCAACTCTGACATCTTTCTCCCATGCATCTGGAGAGGAAGTCATGGCCCTCATTCCCCACGCGACCCTATCCCCTCCCGCCTCCTCCGCTACCTCTCTCCTTCTGCTTGTTCCAATCTTTCCCACCTTCTCAATCTCTCCCTCTCATCAGGCACTGTCCCCTCTGCCTTCAAGCATGCACTCATCTCTCCTATTCTTAAAAAACCTACCCTTGATCCAAACACTCTCTACAACTTCCGACCCATCTCTCTCCTCCCTTTTGACTCCAAACTCCTTGAGCGTATTGTCTACAACCGCCTAATTTCCTTTCTTTCCTCACACTCACTACTTGACCCATTCCAGTCTGGCTTCCGTCCTCTCCACTCCACTGAAACTGCCCTTACAAAAGTATGCAATGACCTCCATGCTGCTAAATCTAAGGGACACTACTCTATACTTATTCTACTTGATCTCTCTGCTGCTTTGGACACTGTGGACCATCCTCTCCTACTGCAAATCCTTCACTCCATTGGTCTGCGTGACACTGCCCTCTCTTGGCTGTCCTCCTACCTCTCTGACCGTTCATTCTCTGTCTCCTCTCATGACTCCACCTCCGCCTCACTTCCACTAACTGTAGGTGTACCCCAAGGTTCTGTCCTTGGTCCTTTTCTCTTCTCTCTCTATACATCCTCACTAGGTAAGCTCATTAGTTCTTTTGGCTTCCAATATCATCTCTAGCTGATGACACCCAAATCTGTCTTTCCTCTCCAGACCTCTCCCCTGCTCTCCTCACTCGTATCTCCAACTGTCTCTCTGCTACCTCTTCCTGGATGTCCCAGCACTTTCTTAAACTTAACATGTCTAAGACCGAGCTGATCATCCCCCCTCCCTCCCGCATAACCTCACCTCCTACAATCTCATTATCTATTGATGGCACTACTATCTCCTCTAGCCCCCAAGTGCACTGTCTTGGAGTAATCCTTGACTCCTCCCTCTCCACCAAACCACACATTCAGCACCTCTCACAAACCTGCCGTTTTCATCTAAAAAATATTTCCAGGATCAGACCCTTTCTGACCCAGGATGCTACTAAGACTCTTATCCACTCACTGGTCATCTCCAGACTGGACCACTGTAATCTCCTCCTGACTGGCATTCCTGACAAACACCTCTCTCCACTCCAATCTATCCTCAATGCTGCTGCCTGGCTCATTTTCCTCACCAAACGCACTACGTCTACCTCTCCTCTCCTACTAGACCTTCACTGGCTCCCCTTCCCTTTCAGAATCCATTTCAAGCTTCTCACACTCACTTACAAAGCCCTCACCCACTCCTCTCCCACCTACATCTCTGACCTTATCTCCCTTTACACTCCCACCCGTCCTCTTTGCTCTGCTAATGCACGATGACTCTCCTGCCTACGGATTACTTCCTCCCACTCCTACCTCCAAGATTTTTCACGTGCTGCACCACTTCTCTGGAATTCCCTACCTCTCCCCCTCAGACTCTCCACCTCTCTACAAAACTTCAAACGGGCTCTCAAAACCCACTTCTTCACCAAACCCAGCCAAATCTCATCCTAAGCCTCTGTTCCACATTCTCTATGTACCCCATCTGTGTCACCCCTGTCTGTTTACCCCTCCCCTTTAGAATGTAAGCTCTCACGAGCAGGGCCCTCTTCCCTCATGTGCTTATCCTTTGTCTTACTTTAATAATCTTCAACTGTACCACATCCAGCAGTCTTCTGCCACCTGATACTTATTCCAGTATCATCTGCTGATGTAAATATGTTTATTTACCCTGTACTGTCATCAACTGTAAGTTGCTGTTTTCCTGTTTGATTAGTTATGTACTCTGTAATTGGGTGCTGCGGAACCCTTGTGGCGCCATATAAATAAAGGATAATAATAATAATAATTGAGAGCACTACTGCCAATCTACCCCTGGCAATTAGCGTGTAAATTAATAATACATATGCGCTTCTAGGGCCTGATTGCATTCATCTGCAGAAATGCACACCTTTCTGATTTTTCTGACGGATGCGCATACAATAGATCTAAAAGTGAAAATGGGGCCTGCACATGTGTCAACCGATGCATCTGCAGCCGAAAGTAGCTCGGTCCGAGTCACATCTTGAGCAGATGAAACCTAATGTGAAATATGCCAGCATCCCGTTGTTCATAATCAGGATGGTTCCTGGCAAGTATTTTAACCCTAACCCTAATCCACCCCTCCCGCAGCCTAACCCTAACCTTCCCCCTAGTGCCTAACCCGAACCCCAGTTTTTACCATTGGGATCCATGGGAATTCTGACAGTTGGTATTCCACAGTCGACCGATGGGATCTTGACTGCAATCCTCATATTTATACACACACCGATATACTACTATCACAGGGTTTTTAATCTGGACTAGTCCTAAAAATTGAAGGAAGATTGGGATGCTAAATATTTCGGCTGTAGCAATGAATGACACAAATAGTCAGCTTCCGCCTTGGTGAGGGCTGTGGTGGCAGAGGATACATTTATCTTCTCTTCTTAAAGAATCCAGGGGATATGTACAGATGGAGCCCTGCTTATCTATCCCTTTAATAGGATTAACCAAACCGGTGGTGTAGGACTTTATCCCCTGCCGTAATGACTTAATCCACTGCTGTATAGTTCTCTCTGTATTCTGTTGCAGCTGAGAACACTAGATGAAAGGCTAGGTGAAAGGCTTATGCTAATAAGCCTTGGTGCACCATGGTGCACCAGAGAAGGCTAGATGAGCGATGCTCCCTTTGTAGTAAGCCCTGGAGAGTAATAAAGTGGAGAAAGATAAAGTACCAACCAATCAGCTCCTAACTGCCATGTTACAGGCTGTGGATGAAAAATGACAATTGGAAGCTGATCGCTTGGTACTTTCCAAGGCTTAGTACGCTCCATCTGCCCCCTGCCTTATATCAGGGGCACACAGAAAACACACACTGCTTAACCAGCAGCTATGATAAGCATTTTAAGAGGCGTCAACATACCCTTTCCAAAATTTTAATGGAGCCCCAATATAAAACAGTTAATCAGATGTTGAATGAAAATACTTTTCCATCCCTTTTGTAAAATGCTCACAGAGCAAGACTGTAACCTTGATTGAGCAGAATGTCTGATAAATACCATTACAAGATGCTTCAGTTAATGGAGACAGCATTCTCTATATGCTGCAGAATTTGAAAGTATTTTCTTTCTTGAATTGGGATAAAGGCTAACAGCATGCGGATGACAAAATAGCAGCAACAAAACAGATTTTAGGTTGCATTCTTGCAAAGTCTGACTTCCAGTCGCATCAAATGAAGTGCTTTTTACTTAGACAGATACCTAAGATATCAAAATACTGAATTTTATTTCTCTTTCTTTCTCCAGTAAGTAAAGTGAAGTTGGACAACCCATAGTATTTTTTTTATTTTTGCAATCTAAAATTGAGTGATACAGGGGTGAAGACTAGCACAGCAGTAAGTTTGTTAACAACATGTATGAGTGAAGTTCATGCAGTGAATATTTTAGGAAAACTCTAGTATTGGCATCATAGGCAAACTCAGGGGGACAGGGACGGAGGGGGGGGGGGGGGGTTCTGGTTGCCCGGAAACCCCCCTTCTATTGGCTAGTGGCTCAAATCTGGACAATAGCAACGGTATATAATACGATTACTAGAGTTGCTGCCACATCATGCAAGTTAAGAGACAGAGCAGAGCTGCTGCACATGCCCAGTGGTAGCAGCTTCTTCTATCAAATTTGCTATGTGTGTGGATCTGAGCCCTCAATCAATGCACTGGACCAGAGAGTAGCTACCAGTAAGAATAGACAGGAGTCTTATCATGAGGTGGGAGAATGTGTGCTTTGAAAGCGCAGTACTGATTTCATTGCGTTTGCGTCTTTATTTATTATTGTATGTTTAACCTTTTCATAATCACTTATCTTATTTAAATGTTTGATACAGTCTATATACTATAGACCATCTATAGTGTTACATATTAATACTGTATTCCGTGTTCTGCAGAGTGGTAGACTGTAGATTACATTTGGAAACCCGCCTCCAGAAATCCTGCGTTTACCACTGGGCCTAGAAGTAAAAAAGACTGAATTAATGCAAAACTTGCTACTGTCTCATATATAAGGGAAAAAAATTGAAAGCGCTGACACTCTGTATATATATATATATGAAATATATTTTTATTATTTAAACTTCAAAGTTTTTTAGTACTAAAGAATAAAAAAATATTCAAAAGATATAAAATCAGCAATACAATTAAAAACACATTCTTTTCTCCATATAATAAACCATGTTCATGACCCTCTTTTCTGGTCCCTAGAGACTGTTGGCAATTATTTGTTACCTTTATTCAAAACACAATTGTATCGATTCAGTCTCTGTGGAACAGAAAAGCTCCCAACTCCCTGCAACACAATAACTCTGCTAACTTTGTAGCTAATTATACTAAACAAAAACACATACAAGGTTTCCAACTATAACACCATATCACTCCTTCTTATATGCTTTTAAAATAACATTATAATGTCCACAATCTGAGGTTTTTTTTAACGTGATATATAGATTTTGTTTTACCGTTCTGGCACCAGATTTTAATCAGTAGAATCAGCTGAAATATGTTGGAGTCTTTGACTCAAAGAAATTTAACAGATACTAACTGATGAAGCCGCCGAGGGTGATGTGTGGCAGAGAAACGCGTTTTAGCAGCATCAGCAGACACACAAAACCGCTTTCCTTGTAAGCCCTGCAACCAACGTGGAACTGGATTTGGACCTCCAGATTTGGCTCAACTAAACGGAATTTAGCTACCAGAGCCGGGAGTTCCATTGACCAGCGCAAATTCTCCACGGACTTTAAGAAGGGTAAAGTTGATGCATAAAAACTACATACATGGCCATGTGTTAACACTATATGTGCAACTGACTTTTTCTACGCTGAGGGAGAATTGAAACACCTTAGCAACGTGCACGCTGTTATAGTTGGAAACTTTGTATGTGTTTTTGTTTAGTATAATTAGCTACAAAGTTAGCAGAGTTATTGTGTTGCAGGGAGTTGGGAGCTTTTCTGTTCCACAGAGACTGAATCGATACAATTGTGTTTTGAATAAAGGTAACAAATAATTGCCAACAGTCTCTAGGGACCAGAAAAGAGGGTCATGAACATGGTTTGTTATATGGAGAAAAGAACGTGTTTTTAATTGTATTGCTGATTTTATATCTTTTGAATATTATTTTATTCTTTGGTTCTAAAAAACTTTGAAGTATAAATAATAAAAATATATTTCATATATATATATACAGAGTGTCAGTGCTTTCAAATTTTTTTCCTTCTTGTTTGTTTCTTAAGGGTTGAGTATCCCTTAACTATATGAAGGCAGCGGCAATTCTGTTATATAAAAATTGGGTATTTGGTAAGCGCCGGGAAAATTTCTTGTTTGTCTCATATATAACCCCAAAACACAACAGTATAACAATTAAATAATTGTAACAACTGAGAAAGTCTTACAGGGGGAAATCGCAATATATTGCAACACATCACAGGCAATTTCTTAGTGATTTGGAGGCATAAAACTCAAGGGGGATGCATGGCTCAGGAGACCGGCTCAGGATCAACGACAGCCGACATCGCGAAAGTTAGCTGTAGCCGACACTCCCAGAGGGTTAGCCACAGCCGCTACCACCCGAGGGTTAGGGTAGGGGACAGGGGCGGGTAGAAATACTTACCCCCTCTGGTGTTGGGATCTTTTGTGTCGGAATGCTGCTTTCGGTCATGTGACCGCTGGGATTTCATATGTATCCCACTCAAGGCACTGGTGTTGTGTAGCAATGTGAAACCCCTTAAAAATTAAAATGTATACTTTATTAGCCAAAACGCATGTAGTTTATTGAAAACCAACACCACTGTAGGTGGCTGAGCCCATACCTAGGGATTCACAGGCCAAGGTGTGCCTCTTATATTTTTATTAATATTTGCGTCATTAAAATACTATATATATATATATATATTGTCGAAGTCAGAAAAATGTCTCAATGCACACTGCCATATTTGCACCGCACACTGGTCCGTGCTGCGCATGCGTACGCTCTCCCGTGGAAGCGCATACCCGCAATAGCGTGCACTCGCACGCGCAGTATGCGCATTTACGGTAGAGTTTATGTGATCGTAGCGTGCGACTCATTCGTTACAAAAGTTCACAATTAATGTCGTTTATAGATCATGTTCCCCTCAATAGTTTCTGTAAGTTTGGTTTAGATAGAATGTCCCTGAGCGGAGGAATCCCTCTTTGTATTGTACGAAGGGTCTAACAGGAGTCATACAGCAGTATTTGGTACCCATCGGAAGAGTATTTAATTAGCAATATTCCGGTGTTGGTTTGGAGCGTATTAATCGCTCGTGCGAATAGTTATGAACATAAGAAGTTTATGTCCATTTCTATTATTTACCCATACTCAGGTATGCGGCGGGAAACCCAGTTTCCCACCCACCTGAGCCGTTTAAACTCAGCACAGCCCACCTGTATGAATCAACCTATGACCTTTGGTTACAGTACAGGGCCGAATTCCTGTGTCCAATAAACTGAAGGATTGTAGGACCAGGAGATTGCATTGTGTGTGGGGCATAAATAGGCAGGCCGACCACATCCAGCTCTCACTCTCTCATCAACGGTTATCTGCTGATAATCGGGAGCTGGATATCGAGGCGCAGGCGATCATACCCTTTGTGCGTAAGTTCTCTCCGTAATCATTGTCTTTCTGTGAGCCAATTCCTCTCTCTCCCTCTGTGTCTATTTCTCTCTCTCTATTTTCTCTTCTCTCTCGTAACTCCCCTAGACTAAACTTTATAGTATTGTATTGTATTGTGTTAGGCCAGGATAGTATTGTAGTTTATCCCTTAGTTAGGTGTTTGGTTAGGAAGTCTTTGTTATATTGTAGTGTATCATTTGTACTGTGTTACTCTTTTACAAGTATACTAGATATAATACAGATAATAGGCTTTGGAACCCTAAAACAGTATCTGTGTATTTACTATAGTGTTAAGTGTTCACTTGAGCGTCGGTGACGCTCAAACAGCTTTGTAGATAGTCAGGCTACACAAAGTTGCATTTACACCCTGTACTCACATTAAAGGTATTCTGTGTGTTTCGTTGGTATAAGGTTTAATATCAAGGTATAGTGTTGTGAGCGTCTGCATCGCTGGTGACCTCCTCGTGGTCTCGAGTGTATGCTACGCCATAGCGAATCATTCCCCTAGACATAACCAATAACGTGTCCTGTGATCGCTGGGCCGTGAGCGAACGTGACGCTTGAGCGTCTCGCCTACGGCTGAGCGATCGTTACGCAAATAGCGTACCATTACGGTATTTCTTAAGTAGACAGCGTACAGTGTTCTTAGCTTCATAAGGGTTGTTTATACGACATAGGAATTTAGCATTGTCAATTGGGGACTCGTCCGATCCTTTTCACATCTGCACTAGGTAGATCAGCAGACATTATCCCCCAGCAAAAGGGTGGGAGGTTGTCTCGCAGTTGCTGACGGGATAAGCGTCTGCTTCACTTAGGTAAAGAGTGCTGAAGGAATCCGGTAACCGGAAGTAAGAACAAAACGCTTGTGTCTTTTTAAAACTGTTTATTTGTCTTTTGTCTTGCGTACGCACGCATATATCTGCATTTCTGTTTCATTTTTCGTATATCACTATTCCTGTTTGCCAAATTTTATAGTTGATAGAAAGTGCTAAAAGGAGATTTGCTGTTATTTAATAAATAGAGGTAATAGTTAAAGAATAGAACAACACACGGCTTGTCCGAGAGACGAGGCAGCCAGTGTGCAGTGTGGATTGCGGTAGATGATCAGGGATCATCTACATTGATAAAATATATATTGTGTTACGGTGGATCCTTTGCATTGCGTACACGTGTCGCTAACAAAGACTAGTGTACGCAATCCGAAAGGCAGGACGCACGCAGCGTACATTACGCAACGTAGCGTCTGGTTACGCCCACGTAGCTCAAGTTGTGATAAAGTTGAATTAGCGCAAAAGCGATAAGTAGCGCAAAAGCGATAAGTGGCGCAAAGGCGATAAGTAACGCACAGCGGTAGATAACGCGACGCGGTAAATAACGCAAATCTATTTTTGGAAAATCTGAAATTTAGTTTAACAGATCCTGCTCCTAATTGGTAACACTCTTGGCCTGAAGACAATTTCTGCGCAGAAATAGATATAGAAACAAAAGTGTACATGTGTTGAGTGAGTGTGTTTTGTATACAAAAGTTTATATAACTTTAAGGTGGAACCAAAAGGAAAGTCGGGTACTCGTTAAGGAACATACGTGTAAGTGACATATACGGTGGCCAGGGAGGCATCTCTGGTTAAATAATATTTGAGCATTAGAGTATAGCGGACCATAAGGTAACAAGACCAGGAGGTCATAAGGTAACAAGACCAGGAGGTCATAAGGAACAAGACCAGGAGGTCATAAGGTAAAAAGGTCCGCTATAAAAGTCCAGTGGCACAACGCCTGGGGTGTTGGTGCAGAACCCATATAGGCCATTAAGCTCTGGCTGAAGGAATTCGCAGCCGAAATTTTCGATTCCACTGGTCGCTCCGCACATAAGATTAGTTGCTTATGTGCTGAACGATTGTACCGCACGTAATTGTGTGCATTAGTAAACCTGACCGGTACTATTTGTGTACGAAGGTCATAAACGCTATTTGTACATTCTGACGTGATTTGTGTAATTTTTTATTTTTGGAAGGGAAGTTCGCTGGTCACTCAGGAACTATCTAACAACCCCAACGTTTACTGGAAAGAGTAAGTGTCCTGCGGGTATC
This sequence comes from Pseudophryne corroboree, assembly GCF_028390025.1. Taxonomy (NCBI): domain Eukaryota; kingdom Metazoa; phylum Chordata; class Amphibia; order Anura; family Myobatrachidae; genus Pseudophryne; species Pseudophryne corroboree. Next base: position 763,068,752 of record NC_086449.1, on the reverse strand, counting down.
CCTCATATGTTCCAGTAAACTGAAGGTTCCATAGGGGCCCTGTATCGAGTACGCCAGCACCACGTCGGTGTGATCAGGTCGTATTGGTCGAGGTGGGCGAGTGAGTGGGGTACTCGGTAAACCGCCACCGCCGGCCTACTGCGGAGTAATTTGGTTGTCTGTAAAGGCTTGCTGAAAACCTTGATACAGAAAATCCAAGGAGGACTAAGCAACACCTACAGACGATGGGGGCCAGTTGCTCAGGTAGGGGGCGATCAACCCTGGTTCAGGTTGATTCTGTGAACCGACCAGTTGGGTCGGCACGATATGTAATGTGTGAAAAATATGGAATTCACACCGAATCTTTATGTGATGAATGGGAGAGAATGACTGTACAAGACAGGGACAAGTTCCCAAGAATAGGTAGCTTCAGTCCGGAAGTGTTACAAAATTTAAGGAGGAGGATATGTCTCGTAAAATCATCAAAGAGACGAATTCAGCATCATGATTACTTACAGTTATGGCACCAGGAAGGTGAGATACAGAGAGGTTTGGCTCTGGCGGCAGGATCTGGGGCAGTCAGGAAGTTGATTGCCACAGCTCCTCCTCCACCATATATTGCAGGAGAGAAGTTGATTGCGGAGAGAAACGCACTGGGTTGTAAAACACAAACTCTTAGTAACAATGTAAATGTTAATGATGTTAACCAAATAACTCATGCAAGTATTAACCCGTGCAAGTTGTACCCTGTTTTGAACCTTCCTCAGGAGTGTGAACAAGAAGACGATTCGGCAACGATTTCAGCGCTCTCTCTAGCGGCCACCATAGCAGAGACCACAGTAGGCACAGCACCACCCACGAGATTAGTGAAGGCCCCTAGCGGAGGGATAGGTGAGGTCGTGTCAGCGGGTAAGTACGGCACCATGCATTACACTGAAACAATTGTACCACAAGTTGTAGAATCTACACAGAATGAAGTTGTTAGAATTGCTCCTGTAAAGGTGATAGTAGTTCCCAATGGGAAAACAGATGCATCAGGAGTCACACCCGTCAGGAACATTGCCATGTATTGCCCGTTAACTAGAATGGAATTGAGGACCATAGTGTCTGAATTCCCAGACCCCAGAAAGGATTTAGTGGCAAGCCAAAAATACATCAGGGATTTAGGAAACACTTTAGAGCCCAATAATAAGGATTGGCAGATAGTGTTAAGAGCTTGCTTACCTCCCAGTGTCGACTCAGTTAAATTCTTAGCTGATTGTCTATTAGATAAAGATGTACCACTTACAGATGTGTACGACCAGGATAATGTAAAAAGGATAAATTTGCAGCTAAAAGAATATTTCCCAGCCGTTGCTAAATGGAATAAACTATTCTCCATTAAACAAAAGGAGTCTGAAACGGCAGCAGAATATTTCCACCGGGCATTATCAGAAATGGCAAAATACACTGGTATAGAAGACATAAAGACCAACCCAAACCATCGAGAAGTAGCAGTATCTGTACTGATGGATGGTTTGAAAGAAACATTAAAGGCTAGGGTACAGACCACGCAGCCATGCTGGCGAGGTCTGTCAGTGTCCACTTTGAGAGAGGCTGCTGTTGATCACGACAAAAACATCACTAGGCACAGGGAGTCGCAAAGTGATAAGTTGATGTCCGTAAGTATACAGGCGCTGACCACAAGGCAGCCTGCGTATGTACCACCGAATCCTGTGGATAAGGCAAGTATGATAACATGTTTTTCTTGTAACAAACCAGGACATTTTGCACGAGACTGTAGAGTAAGAAATGTACAAAGATCTTTTCAACCCCCTAGACAACAACACCACACACGACATTGGGAGCAGGGTCCACAGAGGCGGAGTTTTGAGCCACATACAGGGGAAACAAAAAGATATCCCCCAAACAGAGATTGGCATGCCTCTGGTAGTTCCCAGCTAACCCCCGCACAAGTAGTTGCTGCCAATGGGATTCAGGGCGGTCAGCATACCCAATAGGGGTGTGGCCATACCTGTAATCTGCAACCAGTTAAATTGATTGCCAGTCTTGGAAGCGAACCAGAGATTGCAATCAATGTGGCTGGTAAAACTTTAAACTTTCTTGTAGACACAGGGGCGGCCAAGTCAGTGATAAATTCGACAGTGGGCATGAGAACCACTGGTAGGACAGTTCCAGCCATAGGAGTAACAGGAGTAGTCCAGCACTACCCTGTTAGCAAACCAGCCGAGATTACAATAGGGCCTCTGCACACCAAGCATTCCTTTTTGCTGGCTGCATCGGCACCGACCAATCTCCTGGGAAGAGACTTACTATGTAAAATGGGTTGCGTCATTTATTGTACTCCTGAAGGTGTATTCTTGGACATACCTGAGAATCACGCTCAAGAAGTACGAGATATGTTAGACTCCCCATCAAAATTAATGTCACATTCCATTATGACAAATAGGAATCCATCCCAGGTAGAAGAGATGACATCTCAGATACCAGATTCACTTTGGACAAAAGATGGACAAGACACTGGATTAATGGCAAACGTAGCTCCAGTAGTAGTGCAAGTAAAAGATGGTAGGATAGCTCCAAAAATCCCACAGTATCCTCTGAAGCCAGAGGTGGAGTTAGGAGTTTTTCCCGTAATAGAGCGCTTGCTACAACAGGGCATTCTAGTAAGAACGTCCAGCACAGCAAATAGTCCCATCTTCCCTGTTAAAAAGAGTGGGGGGAGGGGTTACAGGCTAGTGCAGGATCTAAGGGGGATTAACAAAATAATCGAGAGTCAGTTCCCCGTAGTGCCTAATCCAGCTGTCATCCTAATGCAAATTCCTCCCACTGCCAAATTTTTCACTGTTATTGACCTCTGCTCCGCTTTCTTTTCGGTACCTCTGCACCCTGACAGTCAATATTTGTTTGCATTCACATACAGAGGAGTCCAATACACGTGGACTCGATTACCCCAAGGTTTCATAGATAGTCCAAGTATATTTTCTCAGGCTTTGCATGATTGTTTACAGTCTTTTCAACCAGAAAGTGGATCAGTGTTGATACAGTATGTGGATGATCTACTACTGTGTTCTGATTCATTGGAGGCATCCCTGAAAGATACGAAACAGCTCCTGTTTCATCTTTCAGACACAGGTCACAAGGTCTCCAAAGACAAGTTGCAATTATGCCAAGCTAAGGTAAAATATTTGGGACACTGTCTAACACAAGGACTGAGACACCTGACCGCTGATAGAATCCAAGCCATTAGAGACATGACACTACCACAAACCCAGCAACAGATCAGAACGTTTTTAGGAATGTGTGGGTATTGCCGTAATTGGATCCCAGGGTTTTCCATATTGGCACTACCTCTGCAGGAAATGGTCTCCTCAAACAAACCTGATCGGATTTCGCATACAGACGAATCTGAAACGGCATTTGAGAGACTCAAACAGTGTCTAACACAGGCACCTGCACTAGGTATGCCAGACTATGGGAAACCCTTTGAACTATACGGAACAGAAAGTGCTGGGTGCGCAGCAGGTGTACTAACACAAAAACACGGTGACGCCAGCAGGCCAGTTGCATACTACAGCGCTCAGCTAGATACGGTAGCGCGGTCCCTCCCCACATGCTTGCGTAGCGTTGCGGCGATAGCATTGCTAGTGACGAAAAGCGAAGATGTCGTGCTAGGCCACAACCTCACAATCCATACACCACATGCAGTATCTGCCTTATTAAATTCTGCCCAAACCAGACATGTCTCATCAGCAAGGTTTACGAGATGGGAATTGGCATTAATGGCCCCAGTAAACATCACCATAAGGAGATGCAGCGCATTAAACCCTGCAACATTTCTCCCAGGTGTGCCTGGACAGGCACAAAGGGTGGGAGGTGAGAGTGATGGGGAAGGAGGATTTTATGCAAAGGAAGATGCACATGATTGTATGGAATATTTGACCCAAAATTTTACCGCAAGGCCTGACATCAGTGACAATCCACTAGAAGATGCAGAACTCACGTTCTACACGGACGGTAGTTGTCACAGACAGTCAGACTCGGGAGACTTGTGTACTGGATACGCAGTCGTAGATGACCAAGACACCATAGAAGCGGAACCGCTAGGCCCACCTCACTCAGCCCAGGTTGCTGAACTGGTCGCCCTAACCAGAGCATGTGAATTGGCTAAGGGTAAGTCTGCCAATATCTACACCGATTCTAGATACGCGTTCGGGGTAGTCCATGATTTCGGAGCCCTATGGCGGCTCAGAAATTTCATGACGGCAGCTGGCACACCGATAGCGCATGCAGCGTATATAAAAAGGCTTCTAACAGCGATACAAGAACCCGACAGAGTGGCTGTTATCAAATGTAAAGCACATACGTATAGCCAAGACCCAGTATCCCTTGGTAACAGCCGAACAGACGAAGCTGCAAAGCTTGCAGCTGCTACCCCCATACGGACAGACACCACACAGTTGATGGTATTTAATACCATCAACACACAGAAGTTGTGTGAGATGCAGAGTTTGTGTTCCACTCAAGAGAGAGCAGTCTGGAAGGCAAAGGGATATGGCCAGGAGCCCTCAGGGCTCTGGACGGATGGACATGGTAAACCAGTGGCCCCCAGGGCATACCTTCCATGTCTGGCTGAAGCAGCTCACGGGCTGACTCATCTAGGCAAGGAGGGGATGTGCAAATTGGTAAGAGCATACTGGTGCGCCCCAGGATTCTCCTCTCATGCTGGTAAAAGAGCAATGTCATGCCTTACCTGTCTGAGAAAGAATATTGGAAAGGCAATACCTACAGAACCCTCCCATATCCCACCTGCCGGCGGCCCTTTCCAAGTAATACAAATTGACTTCATCCAATTGCCCCCATGTAGAAACTTAAAGTATGTACTTGTCTGTATAGATGTTTTCTCGAATTGGGTCGAAGCTTTTCCAGCAGCTACAAATACCGCTATGTTTACAGCTAAGAAAATTGTGCAGGAATTTGTATGTAGATATGGTATCCCTAGAATCATTGAAAGTGATAGGGGTACCCATTTTACAGGTGATGTCTTTCAAGGAATGTGTAAGTTGATGGGAATTGATAGCAAGCTGCACACTCCGTACCGTCCACAGGCGAGTGCGAAGGTCGAAAGAGTGAACAGCACTATTAAAAATAAATTGAGTAAAGTAATGGCAGAGACAGGATTGACGTGGCCAGAAGCTTTACCCATTGTTTTGTATAGCATCAGAACCACTCCCAGGTCCCCTCTTAATCTGTCTCCTTTTGAAATTCTGTTTGGTCGACAACCGCATGTCATGATTAACCCTCAGGATGATTTGAAATGTAACAATGAAGTAACTGTAAAGTACTTGATTAACATGAGTAAGCAGTTGAGGAGTCAAAATGATAATCTGAAGTTGGTGATTCCTGATTTACCAGATAGTAATTGTCATGACATTGAACCTGGGGATTATGTAATGATACGAAATTTTCTACGCTCAGGTTGTCTTATTGATAGATGGGAAGGACCATACCAGGTCTTATTGACTAGCACCACAGCATTGAAGGTTGCTGAGAGAGAGACTTGGGTCCATTCATCCCACTGCAAGAAGGTTGCTGACCCAGAGAAGTCCCGTGATAAGGAACAGACGGTAGAGGTTGTATCACTGGAGTGTCTGTTCCAGGAGGACTGAGGCGGCACCTGAGCCTTGAAGATCGAAAGCAGTTGTCGACTCCCTTCTCCCTTTTATTGTTTTTCTCCACTTCCCATCCCTTCTCCCTTGATATTTCTTTTTCCCCTTTCTCATTCTTCTCCATTTCCTCCTCAAAGATGGACTTGCCCAAAGAGACTGTGATCCGGATTTTGATGTTAACCATGATGTTGACCAGAGCAGTCTGTTCCGGCGAGAGTACCATAGAGGTCGAGAGAGGTTCTGGAATGGGTTCCGATTATGATGATGGAGGCGTAGTTTTCCAAGATCAACCAATCCAACAAGCAAAGGCGAGTATCAGAAAACGATCCGATAGAAGAAATTGTGATGGATTGTTAGCTGAGGAAAATTGTATCTGTAGGCTCTGTGATAATCTGGTTGAAGATGGATGCATAAAGAAATGCCAATCTAGTTTTAATATCCATATGGACCGGCATCCATTGAGTGACTATCACTCTCTAGTGGGTAACGTGTTGAACCAAACAGATTGTTGGGTATGCTCTCAAGTACCTCAGGGTCACAGCAAATCAGGGCTAGTACCATTTCCTTTAACGTTAGGGGAGGTACTTGAGCTAAGTGGTGGGAGACCGGTGGACCGGAGGTTTAACATCTCCAGCCCTCCCAGTTTGAAGCTCCACCAATACCATGTGGATAGGTCCCTCTTATGTTTTAACATCTCCAATCCTAGAAAACCGGGAAATTGGGAAGTGTCATGGAGCAACCTTACCATGACCTTTTCACACAGAGCAGATAGAATGCCTACAGATACAGAGCTTGTACGCCACATAGCCAGTAGAGGAAAATCTTTCCGGTATAGGTATACCTTAGGAAATAGAATTACTAAAGTGGGAGAGGTATCACCAGGATACTGTGCACATATCATACAGACTGATACATGTATTAGACAGATGGAAGAATTAGGGTCAGGAGATTTCACCTGGAAGGTTTGTAACATGGTCATGTCCTTCTCCGTCCCTTATGTTCTCCCCGATGATGCATATTTCATATGCGGGAGAAAGGCGTACAAGTGGCTTGCCCCAAACTCTGAAGGATTGTGTTATATTGGAAAAGTATTGCCTGAAGTGATGACTGTAACACATGACAAAATGAAAGACATACACCGTGGTGCCCAAGCTCCTTATACTCACACTCACTACGAACACCGAGTTAAAAGACAACTGTCAGAAAGGTTAGAGCATCCGGCCTCTGATCTTATCCATGAATCCACCGGGATTCAGGTTCTGGTAGCGTTAGATTTCACTCGTACCGCTCGAGGAGTGATGAATTATAAATACATTTCCGCACTCGCCAATTTGTTAGATAATATCACTGAAATGTATGATGACACGTTTAGATACACTGGAAGAGAACTTCAAGCTTACAAAACAGAACTAGTTCAGCATAGGATGGTTCTTAATTACCTTACAGCAGTAACAGGCGGATATTGTGTTACATTGGCAACACAGTACGGTATAAAGTGTTGCACGTATATCACAAATAACACCGAGGATCCGGTAGAGGTCATAGACCAAAAGATGGACGATATTCTGCAATTAAAGTGGGAATTTCGTCGGAAACACAATCTCACCCTTGCTGCTGTAGGTAATGAGCTGACTGGTTGGGTGTCATGGTTGAACCCGCGAAATTGGTTCTCCGGTTTAGGAGACTGGGCTCAAGGAGTCATAATGGATGTTGGAAAGTTTCTCCTATGTATTTTGGGTGTCGTTATATCTATTGGATTGATATTTAGATGCGGGCAGGCTTTAATGAGGTGCAAACAAAGTACGAAAGTGATGAGCTTGAGGAGTGAGGAAACTGTAATTAACCTGGATTTGATTTATGACCCAATGCTAGAAACCATGACGTAATGATGTAATGAGTATACGGTCCGTCTTTCACCCATTTCTATGTTTTCCTCCGAGGTACAAAGACCCACGTAGACGAAGGACCTGATGAGCCAAGGGGCCGACAACGGAAAGATGGAAAGAAGAAGAGCAGACGACCTGATATACAAGATTTTATGGACAATGCCATGGGTACCCCAGTTTCCCTAGGAACTTTAAAATCACGCTAGCCCAACATTTTTTGTAAATCCATGGACGTTGTTTGCTTTACTCACGATTTATGAGCAAAAGCACAAAGAAGAAGACTGCAATCAAACGACACCAATCAAGACCTCAATCGACGAACGTACATTAACCTGACATAGAATATCATTGCATTTTTCGTAAGTGTTCTTTATCTTCATCTCTGCAACCCTCAGGTAATAACACACATAGTCGATAGGGAATACAGGCACAGATAGCAGCAACCACATACCCCCCCCAATTCATGTATCATCAACTAAAATGTGCATCCCCATTGTGTTACAACCACAGCCGAAATGAGCTCGGTAGAGTTTGACAGCCCATCCACAGACCTGTACCACAGGATAAGAAGGAATTCAAATGTATACTTCGCAATACCTCGAAGCTTGATTTACCACACGTACGGCACGATGATACATGACCCCCCCAAACATGGACTCATACACACATGCTCCTGCTTTCTCACTAGGTCATACTCTCTTCACACCTACTCCATTCTTCCTCCTTTCCCCACCATGGAAATCAATTAACCCCTGACTTACATTTTTCTCCTTAAATATTTTGTGGCAGTTATTATTGACTGCCAAAGGGTGGACTGTCGAAGTCAGAAAAATGTCTCAATGCACACTGCCATATTTGCACCGCACACTGGTCCGTGCTGCGCATGCGTACGCTCTCCCGTGGAAGCGCATACCCGCAATAGCGTGCACTCGCACGCGCAGTATGCGCATTTACGGTAGAGTTTATGTGATCGTAGCGTGCGACTCATTCGTTACAAAAGTTCACAATTAATGTCGTTTATAGATCATGTTCCCCTCAATAGTTTCTGTAAGTTTGGTTTAGATAGAATGTCCCTGAGCGGAGGAATCCCTCTTTGTATTGTACGAAGGGTCTAACAGGAGTCATACAGCAGTATTTGGTACCCATCGGAAGAGTATTTAATTAGCAATATTCCGGTGTTGGTTTGGAGCGTATTAATCGCTCGTGCGAATAGTTATGAACATAAGAAGTTTATGTCCATTTCTATTATTTACCCATACTCAGGTATGCGGCGGGAAACCCAGTTTCCCACCCACCTGAGCCGTTTAAACTCAGCACAGCCCACCTGTATGAATCAACCTATGACCTTTGGTTACAGTACAGGGCCGAATTCCTGTGTCCAATAAACTGAAGGATTGTAGGACCAGGAGATTGCATTGTGTGTGGGGCATAAATAGGCAGGCCGACCACATCCAGCTCTCACTCTCTCATCAACGGTTATCTGCTGATAATCGGGAGCTGGATATCGAGGCGCAGGCGATCATACCCTTTGTGCGTAAGTTCTCTCCGTAATCATTGTCTTTCTGTGAGCCAATTCCTCTCTCTCCCTCTGTGTCTATTTCTCTCTCTCTATTTTCTCTTCTCTCTCGTAACTCCCCTAGACTAAACTTTATAGTATTGTATTGTATTGTGTTAGGCCAGGATAGTATTGTAGTTTATCCCTTAGTTAGGTGTTTGGTTAGGAAGTCTTTGTTATATTGTAGTGTATCATTTGTACTGTGTTACTCTTTTACAAGTATACTAGATATAATACAGATAATAGGCTTTGGAACCCTAAAACAGTATCTGTGTATTTACTATAGTGTTAAGTGTTCACTTGAGCGTCGGTGACGCTCAAACAGCTTTGTAGATAGTCAGGCTACACAAAGTTGCATTTACACCCTGTACTCACATTAAAGGTATTCTGTGTGTTTCGTTGGTATAAGGTTTAATATCAAGGTATAGTGTTGTGAGCGTCTGCATCGCTGGTGACCTCCTCGTGGTCTCGAGTGTATGCTACGCCATAGCGAATCATTCCCCTAGACATAACCAATAACGTGTCCTGTGATCGCTGGGCCGTGAGCGAACGTGACGCTTGAGCGTCTCGCCTACGGCTGAGCGATCGTTACGCAAATAGCGTACCATTACGGTATTTCTTAAGTAGACAGCGTACAGTGTTCTTAGCTTCATAAGGGTTGTTTATACGACATAGGAATTTAGCATTGTCAATATATATATATATATATATATATATATATCTTATCCCCATATTCCCTGTAGTGTAGTGGGTATATTACTTACCTTGGCTCTCATCTTCTTATCTTGTTTCGACATAGTCATTGGATTAAAAAAACACGTATGAGAAGCTTAGCAGACCACTTGGTGATGCACACTAACAGAAGTGAGTTGACCTCTGGTAAGCTTGCATACACGTAGATGTGCATAGATGGTCACAGTGGATAACAACATCATGCATACAGGTCTGTCCTCACACATCTAGCCTCAATACACCATGCAGAGCAAGATTCCTGGAGCGATTGAGCCGCCAGGTCTTGTGCAACAACTCTGCAACCATTGGGCATTCTTTTTGCTGAAAATGTACTTTAGTCGCAACGCGATATGACTAGGACGCACCTGGAGACTGTGCTGGTTAATTTGATGCAGAATGCGACACTTGTATGACTGGGTGCGACTGAGTCTGTATATGTAGCACAACAAAACTTGCCATGGAAAAAAACTCATCTGCTGCATTTTAGCACTAGATATACAGATTCAGAAACGGTTGCACACAGAGATACAAGAGTTGCATATCAAATTAATGATACAGGGGGACGCAGTATACCTGCTCACATATTTGAGGAGCAACATTATGCCCAATTTCACTCCATAAGTATGGCAGGAGGGCAGTGAAAAACGATCCGTTAATAAGAGTCAGAGGGCCCGATTCAGTGAGGATTGCAAATTCTGCGAAGTAGCAGATTTTGCAATCCTTGTGATCGCATGCTGGGGGCAGCCCATTGTATGGCAAGGCTGCACGGCATGCTGCCCCCCCCCCCCCCCCTTGATGAAGCAGAAATTGCAATCATACCTGCAGGAGGCCCCTGCGCCATCTTTCTGATTGCGGCATCTGCCTGTGACATCACACATCCGCCACGATCATGCCCACGCCGTGCCCCCTTTTCCTTGCCACCACCCCTGCAATGCTCCGTCTCTGCCTAGGAAACAGAGCATTGCCGCCCCCCCTGCACTGCGAACCCCGCTGCCTGATTGACAGGCAGAAGTTTCTGCGGGCGCCTGCAGAAAATGCGGGTTCATGCACAGGTTGGGGGGCTGCACATGCGTCGTATCCGTCCACATGGTCGACCATGTTACGGTCGACAGTCATTAGGTCGACCACTATTGGTCGACATTGACATGGTCGACATGGACACATGGTCGACACATGAAAATGGTCGACGCATGAAAGGTCGACATAAGTTTTTTAACTTTTTTTCTTTTGGGGAACTTTTCCATACATTCCGATCCACGTGGACTACGATTGGAACGGTAATCTGTGCCGAGCGAAGCGGTAGCGGAGCGAAGGCACCATGCCCGAAGCATGGCGAGCGAAGTGAGCCATGCGAGGGGGCGCGGTGCACTAATTGGGGTTCCCAGTCACTTTATGCAAAAAACGACATCAAAAAAGTTAAAAAACTCATGGCGACCTTTTCATGTGTAGACCTTTCATGTGTCGACCATTTTTATGTGTCGACCAGGTGTCCATGTCAATGTCAACCAATAGTGGTCGACCTAATGACTGTCGACCATAACATGGTCGACCATTCATACCGGAACCCACATGCGTCAGCATCCTTTTTGTAATTTTTGCGGTTGGATCGCTTATTGCGATCCAACCTGAATCAGCCCCTGTGTTACCACCGTAAATAATTGCGTGGGTTTCCTCCGGGTACTCCGGTTTCCTCCCACAATCCAAAAATATACTCGTAGGTTAATTGGCTTCCAACAAAAATTGACCCTAGTGTGAATGTGTGTGTGTGTGTGTGTGTGTGTGTGTACATGTGATAGGAAATATAGATTGTAAGCTCCACTGGGGCAGGGACTGATGTGAATGGCCAAATATTCTCTCTGTAAAGTGCTGCGGAATATGTGTGAGCTATATAAATAACTGGTAATAAATAATAATAATAATAAATAATAATAATAATAAATAATAATAATTGCCTAAGTACGTTCTGATCCATTCAGTATCATGCGTACGTGCAGCAGCCAACCTCAGCCGCTCAGTGTGTCACCCAGATGAAGTGTAAGCGCTCGGCACATCTGGAACATCATGTTCAACCTGCAACTGTGTTTCTGTTTTAATTGGATGATTGCACAGTGAAGTACAGGAGTGCTGAGCTCACACAGTGGGATTTGTCTGGAGGAGACGAGCGCACAGTCAGTGGGGCAGTCACCTTACACAGTTACGAATTTATGAAGAGTGGATTTTACGCCAAGCAGTTAGACACAGATAGATAGCATTACATTACTACTGAAATAGGTACAGATTTGACAATGTGTGCTTTACCAATTCCAGGATGAAACAAGTCACAGACTGCATAAGTGTAGCCCCCTGTAGCAGTAATGACATAAAATATGTAAAAACTTGTCAACTGTTCCAGACTCGAAGCAATTTTCATAGTTACATCTAATTCTTTTTTATAAATACACTTTTTAAATTTGTCTAGAGGATAGGAATTATGTTTTATTTTATATTTATTCATTTTAAAAGTTGTATGTTTGTTTTTCTTAATAGATTTATTTTGTTATCATAGTTTTTTTTGGCAGTTTGGGTAATGTTTAGATAGCTTGCAGGTGTCACTGTTGGCAGTGTGGAATACATACGAATTTACCGTGGATGGGATGCCGGCGGTCATGTGACGGACATTGGCATCCTGATACACAGAATCCCGACACGGGTCGGGTAAATATGTTTACCCTACCTCCCTAACTAGTGGCGTCACAAGCCGGGTGTGGGTGGTGCAGCCCGCACCCGGGTGTGACACCTAGAAGGGGCGACACCAATCTCTGGGCTCCTCCGCAATGACAGGAGCCAGGTGCTGCAGTGTGAAATTCTGCTGCAGCACCCGGTTCCTGTCATAGAAGAGGAGCCGACAGCACTGCAAACAGTCCATGAGGCCACGCCACCTTTTTTGGGCATGCCCTCTTTTGCAGCGGGTGCGCCTCTGGCGCGCTGGCATATTAAGGGTGCGCACCGGGTGTCACTACATCCGGTGTCGTCACTGACCCTAACCCTCCCTTTCCGCAACTTAAACCTAACCTCCCCACCCCCCCAACACACAGCCTTCCTCCCCAGTGATGCCTAAACCTAACCACCCTCCCGCAACCTAACCCTAACCCTCTCTTCCCCGCAGTCTAACCCTAACCCTCTCTTCCCCGCAGCGCAGTCTAACCCTAACCCTCTCTTCCCCGCAGTCTAACCCTAATCCTCCCCCTGCAGCCTAAACCTACTCCCCACTCCAGCTAAATGTAGGAGACCCTATCATAATTAAGTTCGGGATGCCAACGGTCAGGATTCCGGTGCCGGTATTTCGAGCGACATCATCCTGATCGTATCCAGATAATGCTGTCCATGAAGTCATCTAGAATGTGACTAAAAGCCAGTGACGTGCAGACAGGGTAGGTAGAACCTCACCGGTCATACTCCAGACTATAAAAATGATTGGAATGATAGAAAAGATATTTATACCTTATAAATATCATCTTTGTATTATTCATATCATCGTTGTATTATTCTAATAATTTGCATAGTGAAAAATCCCCACCAAATCATACAGTATAATATGTGTGTGTAAATCTGTCTCTAATTCTAGCCAGTGCCTCCCCAGCCATTGACCTCAATGCACATCACTGCTAAAAGCACTCCACATAAAGGGGGAAATTCAGACCTGATCGCTAGGGTGCGTTTTTTTGCATCCCTGCGATCAGATAGTCGCCACCTACAGGGGGAGGGGGAATTTGCTGTGGAAGTGTGCGTTCCCATGTGTAGCAGGGCTGCACAAACTAATTTTGTGCAGTCTCTGCGCAGCCCAGGACTTACTGAGCTGACGTCAGAAACCCTCCCTCCAAACGCCTGGTCCCTCCTGCGTTTTTCCGGACACTCCTTGAAAACGGTCAGTTGCCACCCACAAACGCCCTCTTCCTGTCAATCACCTTGTGATAGCCGGTGTATTCGGATTTTTCGCACCATCCCGTCACTGACCGGCAATCCCCGTTGCTGTGGTCCGTTGCGCTTGCGCATTGCGGTGCATGCGCAGTTCAGACCAGGTCTGAATTAGCCCCAGAGTAATATAAAAGAGAAACATTTGAATAAAACCACCAAAGACAACTTTTGCAATAAGAAATTAAGGATCACCTGAATATATGAAAACACATCCCTGCAGATCCCTCTCCCGGTAACTTTTGTGGAATGTAGCCGATAGCCATAGGCGTGCGCACGGGGGGTGCCTGGTGCGCACAGGCACCCCCTAATGTCCGGCACCCCCCGCACTCCACACCTGCAGCTCACGTGTATTGATTCCTCCTCTAACCCCCGCCCGCACTGAAGCCGTAGGCTCGAGCTCACCCCGTGCTCTGCCTTCTGGCTCCTGTGGTGTGTGAAGGGAGAGACGTCATAACGTCTCTCCTATACTAAGCGCGAGTACTGAGGAGCTTCGGGCGGCGGACGAGGTTGGAGCTCTAGTAAGTACTGTGCAGTGGTGGTGGGCGGCCATGTGTACAGGCAGTGTCATATTCAAAAGTCCTCCGCCCCCTCGTTCAGTTGAATTGTTATGCGTTTCTGCACCAAGCCTCTGACCCAGCGCTTGTGTGCATCTTCAGTGTTCTGGGCTGACGGGCCACTGCATGCGTGCATGTGTGTGAAGGGGGACAGGGGGAGAGGCAGTAATGGGGGAGAGGCAGTAATGGGGAGGCTGATAAAACAGGGGGAGGCTGACACAGAAGACTGCTGGGAGACAAAGAGGGGGATGATGAGAGACAGGAGAGCTGACAGAGAGGGAGGATGAAAGGCACATGGGAGGGCTGAGGGATGTAGAGTGTGGGGCAGGCTGAGGGAGGAAGAATGTGGCGGCCGCAGAGTGTGGGGCAGGCTGAGAGAGGCAGAGTGTGGGGGACGCAGAGTGTGGGGCAGGCTGAGGGAGGAAGAATGTGGGGGATGCAGAGTGTGGGGCAGGCTGAGGGATGCAGAGTGTGGGGGATGCAGAGTGTGGGGCAGGCTGAGGGAGGAAGAATGTGGGGGACGCAGAGTGTGGGGCAGGCTGAGGGATGCAGAGTGTGGGGTAGGCTGAGGGACGCAGAGTGTGGGGCAGGCTGAGGGATGCAGAGTGTGGGGCAGGCTGAGGGACGCAGAGTGTGGGGCAGTCTGAGGGACGCAGAGTGTGGGGCAGGCTGAGGGATGCCGAGTGTGGGGCAGGCTGAGGGACGCAGAGTGTGGGGCAGGCTGAGGGACGCAGTGTGGGGCAGGCTGAGGGAGGAAGAATGTGGGGGACGCAGAGTGTGGGGCAGGCTGAGGGACGCAGAGTGAGGGGCAGGCTGAGGGAGGAAGAATGTGGGGGACGCAGAGTGTGGGGCAGGCTGAGGGACGCAGAGTGT
Organism: Pseudophryne corroboree; assembly: GCF_028390025.1. Taxonomy (NCBI): domain Eukaryota; kingdom Metazoa; phylum Chordata; class Amphibia; order Anura; family Myobatrachidae; genus Pseudophryne; species Pseudophryne corroboree. The sequence continues at coordinate 763,053,550 of NC_086449.1, read as the reverse complement.
GGGGCAGGCTGAGGGACGCAGAGTGTGGGGCAGGCTGAGGGACGCAGAGTGTGGGGCAGGCTGACGGTCGCAGAGTGTGGGGCAGGCTGAGGGACGCAGAGTGTGGGGCAGGCTGAGGGACGCAGAGTGTGGGGCAGGCTGAGGGACGCAGAGTGTGGGGCAGGCTGACGGATGCAGAGTGCGGGGCAGGCTGAGGGACATGGGAGGGGGCTGAGGGACATGCGTGCTGGAGGCTGGAAAAACAGGAGGCTGAAGAGATACAAGGAGCAGGAAGCTGGAGTGGGTACGGGGGGCATGGAGTAACACAGGAGGCACGAGTCTGGTTGAACCTTTGTTTGATGCTGCATTGGTTATATTCCTAGTTTCCTACACAAACAGGCATCTTCCGGACCAGGTGATCTCCTACATGAATAATGAATACCGACTGAAGACACTGTCTTCCCTGAGAGGATCTGTTTCTTCAAAGGTTCCCCGTTGCTGTGAAACCAATATGTAGGTAAGGTGTACTTGGAATAGAATGAAGAGGAATGCTCCCGTAGTGCCGAAAACGGGTGGCGTGTCATGCTGATATGTCCCTGTTTCGAGTAGCCAAGTTATTTTTTTTTTTTGCTCAAAGTACCGCTAAGACATTTTCTCTACTTGCACCACTGCCCACAACATCATTCCACAGACACTCACCATCACCTACCAGACCTTACTGCCTACCGCCCCTTGTTGTAAGGCCACACCCACTTTTCAAGGAGCACGTGCAAAAGAACCTCCCCCTTCCCCATTTTGGTGCCCCCTTGTCATTTTTTTCCTGGATCTGCCCCTGTGTAAGAGGCACTACTACTATGGGCATTGTGTAAGGGGCACTGCAAGTATCTGCATTGTGTAAGGGGCACTACAGAGTGAAGAGGCAGGCTGAGAGAAACAAATTGAGGTGGATTGTGAGAGTGGCAAGGAGACACAGGCGGGAAATTATGGTGTGGATGACAGGCGGCACAGGGAGGGGATGATGGTGGGGGTTAAAGGATGACGCAGGGAGGAGATGGTGTGGCTGAGAGATGAAGGGGGCAGGAGGTGACACGAGTCTGGTTGAACCTCTGTTGCATGATGATGATCTTAGTTATATTCCTGCACAAACAGGCATCTTGTGACCATGTAATTTTCCACATGAATAGTGATTATTGACTGAAGACGCAGTCTTACCAGGGAGGAAATTTCTTTTGAGGTTCCCAGTTGTAAGAAACCATTATATAGGCAAGGTGCATATGGAAGGGAAAGTAATGCTCCCAGAGTGATTAGAAATAGATGGCGTGTCATGTTGACACCCCCCCATTTGCAGTGGCCATGTCCCTTGTGGTATGTGATATTTATTGCATTGAGTGCCAATAGGCGGTGCTAAACACACCCCTCCGATGGTGCACCCCCTATTAAAATATTCTCTGCACGCCTATGCCGATAGCCTACAATGGCTAAGGCCATCTGAAGATTACATTAGCTTCCCAAGCTATTGTAGGTAAATTTGGCATTTTAGCAGCCCCCATCGAATCAGGTCCCCTGTACATAAATCGCCGGATCCTTATTATTTGCAGGTAGTCCCCAAAAATGGGTGTTCTGGCGGATATTCCGCAAGTACTGTTTGATGAATCCTAAATCCAATAAGGCATTTCTGACATCCCATCAAATTTTAATGTATGGATAAACCTTCTCTTAAAGCGGTGGAAATAATAAAATATATCCCATACTAATAATTATTTTTTTTCTAGACCTCCCATCACACTTCCATAAATCTGGTTACCTTTCAGGAGAAAAGGAACGCTAAACTAACGTGCACTATTTTCTCCAGTCTGTGTCCTGTCATCTACCCGTCACGATATGTAGTACAACCACATACCCTCTAGGCTCCGATGTGCAGTTTGTAAATCGTGACATTTACTAATGGCCCAACGACACATCAAAGTGCATCACTGAGACCTGCCAGGACTGAGGGCCTGATTCACAGATGGACGGTACTTCAAAGCCGCTTCTAAGTGACTATGAATTACCGCCCGACATGCCGGTAGAAGAGACACCTCCTGCATGTAACTTCGATTCCAGTACTGTGACCAACATCGCAAGCTGGGATCCAAGATCACTACAATTGGTCGCAATGTTCACGCAGATGGCCAGGGCTGAGTAAGCTTCATCTTACACAGCTGACCAATGGAAGGGGGAAGGAAGTCTACTTGGTGACACACCCTTGGCTTTCCCCTCCTAGAAAATGGGGGTGACACGTCCCCATTTCCAGGAATGTAGGCCTCCCCCTGCCCCCTACCTTCCCCCTCAACCTGTCAATCAGGCAGCAGCGGAGGGGAAATACAGGTGACATCGCAAAGCTCCTTTTGCGCATGCACAGAACGGGCCTCACACAGCCGCAGATTTCCGGCATCTGCAAGCGCTGGGTTAACTGTGTTCCTCTTTGAATCATCCCCTAAAACCGTAATCTCAATTTTTGGACCTGGTCAACGCAGAGACCATCCCATCTACTAGGTAGCAGTTTGTGTAACCGACAGCCCTTGGGGCAGATATATCAAACCTTGGAGAAAGATAAAGTGGAGAGAGATAAAGTACCAACCAATCAGCTTCTAGCTGTCATTTAACAGGCTGTGTTTCCCTAAGGGAAAGAGCTTGTAATTGAATCGGTCCAGACGCTAGAAGTCGGAGGCTAAAAGCCGGTGGTATCATGGCTAATTGAATCTGCCCGTTAGTTTCTTATATTTCAGGTGACAGTTCCAAATAAATAACAAAGGAAAGTAATTAAAGTAGATTGATGGCACTTGCTCAAAGCGCATCATTCCCCATGACAACCTATTCTGTGTATAAACTGACTTCATAAGTTACACGTCGCATTTTCTTTAATAATGAATTTGTTGTCCTTGCAAACGCAACAAAAAGAAAGGAGAAATTGACAAGGTCAGTAAATGATTCTATTTTTCTTAACTGTATAATTTTAATGTAATAATTGCTTTCAGTACACTTACTGTATAAATTGTGATTAAGGTTTGACGTACAGTTCAATGCTAATGGCTGCAGTGTTTGCTTGAGCTGTATTAGAAATCCTATATCTTTGTTTCATTACAGTATGTAATGTTTCCATTAGCTTTTCCTTTGGCATGTGCACTAGCGTCTGATGGATGGGCTAGTACCAGCCTGCAGCCAATCAGAGCATTAGAACCTTCAGTTTACACCTAGACACTAGATGTTTGAAAGAGCAGCGAGCAAAAGTGCAGGTAATAATTGAAACAGTAAAACAATACGTGATAAGCATGACTCTATGACACATACAGTATATAGGAGTTTAAAAAAAAGCACTTGCAAGAAAAGGCGCAGAATCAAAGAGGGAAATTGTACAATTGATTAAGTACCACTACATGGGTTCAAATTTGGGCGGAGGGATGAAAAAGATCAATGTTGAGGTTTAAGAAGGATAAGATAGTAGTTAACGGCTAATAGGTATAGCGATAATAACGCTCATTTTGAGGTGATACACATATGGTTTTGTTTTGCATGGCATACACATTTCAGTACTGCACTTGTGTACCAAAAATGCACATCCATCCATCCAGCCAGCCATATAGGTTACTTTTATAGGTGAGTTGTGTCTGCTTATTCCTAAAGAGGAAAGGGCAGAGTGGGGACAGGGAAAGGTGGCGGGAGTGGGGAAGATTCACCAAGCGCAGTAAGGGCAGTTCATGTAATTGCAACACAATGAAACACCATTAGATGTGGATGCAGATACAGCAGCTGTGGGCCTAAGGGGGATATTTAATAAACATACATATCTCATAAAAGCTGGAAAATGTGATATTTATGTTTTCTGGAGATGGAGATAAATATCTCCTCTCCAGTGGCAGTTGCAGCGCAGTTCAAAATTCAAACAAGGGAGCCACACGCACTGCCAGTGAGTCCTGAAAAGCAAAGTCTGACAGTGTTTGGGGTGGCAGTTGAATTGTGGACTGCTCTGCAACTGCCACTGGAGAGAAAATATTTATCTTCATCTTCAGAAAACATAAATATCAAATTTTCTAGCTTTTATGAGATAATTGTTTTATTAAATATCCCCCTAAGGGTGTGTACACACGGTGAGATATTTTCTTTCGATTTTGACTATATAGTCAAAATCGTAAGAAAACTTAGTGCAGATCGCAAGGTGAAAGTCACCTTGCGACCCCGATTCGATCTCGATGCGCGGTCCCTCTAGGTCGTCATCGCAAGAAAAGATAGACTGTGCAGGCAAGTCAATCCTTACTAGATCGGTGTACTATCTAGTTCATCTCACATGTCAATGACATCTCACATAAGCCAAAATCTCACATAAGCCAAAATCGTAAACACACATAGTTCATATCTCAAGAAAAGTTAGTCAAAATCGGTGCTATCTGGGCTCCGGGAAGTTCAAGGGAAATCGCAAGTGAAAATCGACCACAGCAAGGATCTCACCGTGTGTACACACCCTAAGTCATGTTTGTATGCACTGGCCAATACTCATGCAACGGAACGATTATCGGCAGACTGTGCTGCGATCGCAATGCGCATGCGTCAAGCTGCTGCTGCGATCTCGCTCGCAATGAGTATTTCATGGAAATATTTCAGGAAATAACCGTCTTACCTGGGAAGACCCTGTCACACAGAGAAAGGTCCTGGCAAATTCCGGGGTCAAATTCTCTGTATGAAAGGGATTTTAGTCATGTTTAACTATTTACCCATTTACAGATACAGATGGAGCCACGCTAGTTGTGGCTTCGTCTCACCGAGAGTATCCCCATCCGCCTTAGCGCGTGCGTGCGCGACGGAGACATGCCCCATGCACCTGAATGGAGAGCGTCTCCGTTCGTGCTCCCGGACAGAAACGCTCTGAATGGGAGCGTCTCTGTACACTCCCGGCACTGTAGGCCGGCCTTCGCATACCACTCACTTCCCCAGCAAAGTGAGCATTCTGGTGACTTGGTGATGCCCCAATTCGCACAAGATACGCCACACAAGCAGACATGCATTCAGCTCTGCGTCAGAACCATCATTTTAAGATGACACTAATCCATAATGTGGTGCCAAACACCACATCTGTTTCTTCCCCCTTTTCTTTTGCTGATTTCTCAAATCACTATTTCAGGATGGAAAAATATGTCTGAATGGTAATTAAATGGAATTTATTTTCTACCGGAAATATTTTTAACCTTTTAGCTTCAAATGGGACCATCGGAAAAAAGTTTATATTCTATTTATTCTCACTGGCCTTTTTTTTTTTTTTTTTAGCAACCCACATTAAAAAAAAAAAAAAAAAAAAAAAAAAAAGAACAACAGCACTGAATTGTGTACCTCTGTGTAGTGGGACTTGTTATCTTGTTCCCAGATGCCTTTGCTGAATGCTGTGATGAGTCTGGGCACACACATAGGCAATCTTACTTAGTGTGGCACCAAAGTCATTTAAAATCTTCTCAATAGCTTTTAGGCTGGGTCTGAAAATCACACTTCACAGTGAAAACTGCTGATTTAAGGCGGCTTTAAATTCCATTGAATAGACCCCAACTACAATGCGGAGCACTGTGGAAGATGATGCAAAGCAGAGTTTTCATTGTCCGCACTCAGTGTAAAAGTTTTTTCAATGCCGCCGGCAACTTTTCCTCACTGAAGAACTGCTGAATAGGAATTATACGGCAAACACTTATAGATTCTGCTATGGAATTTTAAATACTTTTATTGAAATAATATTCTTCCCTAGCCCTTTATGAAGACTTTAATTTAATGCCTTCATATTCTGTGTAAGATCTTTATATATATTTAACCCTTGGTTGTCAGGTTGCAATGCATATATATATATGATCTTTGAATTTAAATGGTCAACAAAATAAGATAGGCAGATAGACAGTCAATAGGTCAAAAGGGTCAAAAAGTAGACATGCAAATGGTTGCCACGGAAAAGGTTGATACATTATTTTTGTTATTTTAACCTTAATCCTAAACCTCACCCTTCCGCTGGTGCCTAACCCTAACTGTCCCTTTCCGCAGCCTAACCCTAACCCTTTCCCAAGTGCCTATCCCTAACCTCAACCCTAAAAGTCACGTGTTGACCTTTTCAGTGTCGAATATTTGCATGTCAGTCTTTTGACCCTGCCGACATAAGTCTATGCTGACCGTTTAACTGTTGACCCTTTGACCTTGTCGACATGTTGATTGTTTACTGTCTATCTTCCATCCGGATACTATAAATTGTTGGTATTTTTATTAATGGAAGGTTAAGGAAAAGTTGGAGGCATGCAGACAGAGCAGACTTAATTAAAGTTAAGCACTCTCACATGGTGTGGTTGCCTTCCAACATGTAGTTACCTCTTAGGCTCGTTTCCATTGCTCCAAGGGTTGAAGTGTAAAGAAGTTTAAGGCCTCCATTTATCAAGACTTGGAGAATGATAAATAGCACAGTGATAAAGTACCAACCAATCAGCTCCTAACTTCCATGTAACAGGCTGTGTTTAAAAAATGACAGAAGCTGGTTGGCTGGTACTTTATCACCATGCTATCCATCACTCTCCAAGGCTAGATAAATCTGGGCATTAATTTGAAGACAAGTTTGGCTGTTAGAGGACAGATGTGTATTGGTGTTGTACTCATCTCAGATGCTATACGAGTGTGCGGCAGACCTTATCTAACTTCTTCATAACACACCTAATTGTTACAATAAATATTTAACAGTCATTTACATGATCTGCACAAGAAATTACACTCCCTCACGTTGAGTGCCCCCTTGCTACCTCCTGACCTCTACACTGATCACCTTATTAGCTCTCCTGGTCATCATCAGGCTCCAATGTCACTCATTGATTATTCCTTTCACTAGACATGGTTGTATGGCACCGCTTGCAGATAATCTTCTCTATCATCAAGCTCTGGTGTACTGTCTATAATTCTATATTAGTTTTAGTGCTCTTTGAGTCCCAATGCAGGGACCTCAATGTATTCAAATGGCCTAATTTTGAGTTGACCGCACCTGCGCCCATGTTTCCTTACAGCTGTGGCAATTTCTGCAGCTTTACATGGCTCTTTCTAGTTTCCCACTGAGAACTATGCAGTTATTAACACTTGTGTCTACAAGTCCCTCACTGTCCCCACTGTCAGTGTTTGGAAGGACACATCTCTGGACAACACTAGACTTGGCTGTGTTGCTGGGAACATCGCTCCATGCGGAGTGCAAACAACTCTATCTGCGCTCAGCTAAGAGGTCTTGCAGATTTGTACAGCCATTTTGGTTGCTTAAGACCACATAGCGACATAAGAAGAAACAAGACAAAGGTAATCAACTTCTGAATAGTATGTAAATCAAATGTCAATATGGACTGCTGGAAAATTGCATCAGATGATGACAGTAGATCTTGACATTGATCTGCCCATGTCTGCAATTATCTCCTGACTTAGGCCGGGTACACACGTAGAAGATATATCCACCAACTGGCCATTGCGCCAACTGAGTGGCCGACTCTGGCAAGCATATACACTTAACATACACAAAATCTCGTTGCCGCAACTCCGACAACACTTGTAATACGACGCCAGAATCCCGACCACCGGCATCCCGAACGTAAGTATGCCGGGGTCTCCTACCTTTTAGCAATGGGTGTGGAAGTGGAAGGTTAGGTTTAGGCTGCGGGGCGTGGGTTAGGGTTAGGCTGAGAGGAAGGTAGGGTCAGGGTTAGGCACATCCGGGGAGGGTTAGGATTAGGCTGAAGGGAGGGAGGGGGAAGGGGTTAGGTTTAGGCACCACCAGGGAGGGTTAGGGTTCGGCTGTGGGATGGGAAGGCTAGGGGTGTAAGGGGGGACGTTAAACATACTTACCCTACTCCTGTTGGGATTCTGTGCTTTTGGATACCGGCAGTCATATGACTGACACTGCCAACATATCGTATGTATTCCGTCAAACCGTCTACATAATACAAATTGTACCAGTAAATCCGTAATACAAAAAGCACATCTAATATGACCAAAAAATACAAGACAAAACTTAAACAACTTGTGCAAATATTACTACCTATACTTTGCTTATTTTATCTATCTGCTAACATTGCTGCAAACACATCTGCTTTTGGTTTGGGAATAAATGAAAGCAATAAGTAATAAAATAGTAATTTCATTATAATCTCAGCACAATAAAAGTCACCTTCTTTGCTGAGCTCTGTCAAGTAACCAAATTAGAAGGCTCGTCTCCATGCTGGAGATTGACTCCCTGGCATAAATATATACTAAATATCTCTCTAATGAGTACCTGAATATAATTACAAAGTTTTCTTAATGTCTCTGTAATATAGATAGAAAAATATAAAATGCAGCAGCACAACATTGATGCATTGTAGAAAAGGGATGTGGAATAATCCCCCCTAACTGTAAATGATAAGGTACTTAGTAGATGACACTGACCAGTGCCAGCTCATAGAACTCCTAGGTGGTTTCTCGGGGCCATAGCAGGGCCATTATGTGCCCTGTGACGGCCAGGTCTCCTGTGTATGTGACGTCATGATGTCATACTGAGGTGGTAGGGGTGGGTCTTATATTTGGGTGGGGTGTGTTCAAACTGAAGTCTAATTGCAGTGTAAAAGTAAAGCTGTCTAACATTTGTGGGCTACATGCAAAAGCAGCCGGTATTTACCCTGCACAGAAAAAAATATAACCTACTCAAATCTAAATGTCTTTGCACATGCTACATCTGCCTCACCTGCAGTGCAACATGGCTTTGCCCCAGGGGCGTTTTAAGAGAGGAGGAGGCCCGTGTGCAGCCTTCTGCTTCAGGGGCCCCCTCCTCTCTGACTGATGAACAGGTATTTTAATACTTACCTCTCCTGGGTCCCCCGGCGGTGCCATCCCTCTCCGCAGCGCAATAGAGTCTGAGAACAGACTCTATTGCGCATGCGCAAACCTCCGGGAACACGGCGCGGCGGCCATTTTCCTGAAGATTTTGCTAATGCGCATGCGCGAAACTCCGGAAAAATGGCCGCCGTGCCATCTTTCCGGAGTTTTCAGCAAGCGCAATAGAGTTTGTTCCCCCTAGTGTTCAAACTCTATTACGCTGCTGAGAAGGGATGGCTCCGACGGGGGACTCCAGAGAGGTAAGTATTAAACAAATGGGTGCAGTGTGTGTGGGGTGGCCCCCCCAGGACCCTGGGGGCCCGTGTGCCTCGCACACACTGCACCCATTATAGATACGCCAATGCTTTGCCCAGTTATTTGCTCTTTTGCTTTGCTTACAAACGTGAAGATGAATTCTAGGGGCAAAATATCATAGTTTGCGATATGTTGGCTGTTCGAGAATTCCATTGAGTCTGTCTGTATTTAAAGCTGTAATCATGTTTTTGCCTTATAAATGATTGGCGCTTTAAAAATACGGGCTATTACATTTTGCCCTAGGAATATATTTTCTGTGTCTCTAGTTGAGGCTGCATTTTGAATTAGCTCCAACTTGAAAAATAAACATCACGTTTCTGATGTATAAGAAGATTTTGCAGGGTAACAAGAAGAACCATGACAAGATTCAACAAGAAACTGGTAATGACTTGTGTTCCTATTTGTAAAATGTGGAGATATGTTTTAAAGCGGTTCTCTGCTTGCAAATCCCCCTGACTGATTTGATGCTCTGTTTGGTTGTTTGCGTGTGTGGGTTTTTTTTATTACTGGAAGATGATTCTGTAAAAACCGAAAATTATTCACAATAATTTTCTGCTTTATTCTTGACATATCCGTAACCTTTCTTGCTATATATCTGCTCTTACGTTATCCAAATGCCTATCCTTTCTTTCTCCGAATAATGTCATTTTCCATCCTATTGTTACTTCATTCTCATTATGCCCATAAGTATATTTTTTATAATCTTCTCATTTCTGAGACCCTTTGTTCCTCTTTAAAAGCGTGTCGTTCATCCTAAATACTCTGCCTTATGTGTCTTCTTTAAGCAGATTGGTTTTTCCACTGTCTCGTCTGATATTTCAATTTTGCAGGTTGCACTCCGTCACTAACCCCGCTTTAAATTCCTCTTCCCTCTCCTTCGAAGCATATTCTCGATGTCTGCTGCGTTTTAAGTCTACAGCTTTTGAACTGGTGCCTTTCACACGACGTCTCATGAATATTCAAGCTGGGATGATCATCAGAAACCAGGGGTTTTGCCAATTTCTATCTGTGTTATAATAACTGGCTTCATTTGTGGGAGAGGGGCCAGTGTTGCTTCAAGCTTTTATTCCTGAATTAATGTAATGTGTTTTGTGATTTTTTATTTTCTTTGAAACATTCACAAATATATAGGAAGCATCGACCAGGAATCCCATTCCCCCTCCCCCCCCTCCTCCTAACAGTATAGTTCTTAACCTCCGCTGTCTTTTGTCAGAAGGGTGAGAGATATTTTCTCCTCCAAAATACACATTCTGGAACCAGTTTGCATGTTTGGGTAGTTATAATTACATTTGTGCTGCGTGAAATAAGACATTTACACTTTGATCTCATTTTATAATCTGACCAATGCATTTATTAACGTTCTATGCAGAGATTTTATTTAACCATTGACGGACAGTATAAAAAATAGTATAGGAGGCTACGTTTAGACACAAACAGTACAGCTGCTCAATCCACACTAAATCCCAACCAAAATAAAAGACAATACTGCAGAAAATGTAGGTGGAGATCAAAGGACTATATCACACTCACTCTTTTACTGTACAGAATATTTTGCAGAGGAAATAAACCAATGTTCCAAGCGGGATATTCCTATAATGACTCAGTCCTTCTTGTCCTGAGTTTCCACTAGTTAATTGAAATTCTTTCTTTTCCTCGTTGGTGTGTTTTACATGAAAATAAAAGGAGAAATAAACAATATGTATTTGTCCTTCATTCAGAATGGTTTCACATAGAGGGTTTCACCCCAAGTGTAATCCACAAATATAATTCTATTTATGGTGAAAGGGTTTACACTCTAAATAGCATTATAAAGTGTAGAGACCAATCAGCTCCTAATACCCCTTTTCCACCTCTGTAGCACGGGTCGCAGCCGGGAGCCTGATACGGCTGCAACCCGTGCTACAGCCACCTTTCCCACAGCGCTCACATCTTGGCATATTGCCGGGTTGGTGACGCTGCTGCTGACACGGCAGGGGCGGCGCTGGGAGATCACATGATCTCCCAGCGCCGCCCTTCCATTCACTTTGAACGGGAGCCGTGTCGTCTCGATACGACTCCCGTTCACACTACACAGCTTACCTGGTTGAACACGTGTTCAACCCGGCTAGCTACCCGGGTTAGATTCCCGGATCACTTTATCCGGGAATTTGCAGGGGGACCCTTTTCCACTAGGAAAAAACACGGGTAAATGCGCCCCCCCGCGCATTTACCCGTGTTTTAAAAGCTAGTGGAAAAGGGGTATACACAGCCTTTAACACAGCAGTTAGAAGATTATTGGTTGGTACTTTATCTCTCTCTATTATATCTCTCTCCAAGGTTTGATAAATCTCCCCCTAATTGCTACCGTCTGTTTATAAAACACAATTTTCGGTCTTCCTCCGGTGCCATGGTTTGTTTAATATACAGATGGGTCCATGTTTATCTTGACCTTTAATAGGATTAACTGAGACTGGGCAATTGGACTGTGGGGGTCATTCTGACCCGTTTGCACCAGTGGTTCTTCGCTGCGGTGCGAACGGGTCGGAACTGCGCATGTGTGGCGCCGCACTGCGCACGCACGTCGTTGCCCAGAGACGGCAGCAAACAGAATAAGGAAGAAAGTGATCGCCAGCACGATCGCTAGAAGATTGACAGAGGGGAGGCTTTTTGGGGCGTCTACTCACCATTTTCCAGGCATGGAGATCCGAACGCAGGCGTGTCCAGGTGTTTGGAGGGCGGATGTCTGACGTCAAATCCGGGATCTTCACCGCTGGATCGATCGCACAGGATTAGTAACTGCAGGGCTAGTCTACTTCTGCACAAAACTTTTTTAGCATAGCAGGGCTGCACAACACTCCCCCATAGGCGGCGTTTAGTTGATCGCACGAGCAGCAAAAAGTTGCTACGTGCGATCAACTCGGAATGACCCCCTTAATCCCCTGCTGTAATGACTTAATCCCCTGCTGTATTGTTCTCTGTATTGTATTGTACTGAGAACAATAGATGAAGGGTTTATGTTAATAAACCATGTTGTGCCAAGGCGCAGCAAACTAGCCAAGATAACCGTGGACCCATCTGTACTGTATATATCCTTCCAACAGTGATGTTTTGATAAAACAGTTCAAGTGTTTTGGTTCGGCTTTGGTTTTCGGGTTAGGTTTAAAATGTATAAAAAAATCTATAATCATTGATAAAATAAATTTTTTATAAAAAACGCTAAACTCGTGTCATTTTTGCAATCCAAAACCCCAAAATGTAAAAATCTGAATTCCAAACCATGGGAAGATTCAAAACCAGGACTTGGTTCAGTTCGGATCCAAAAAATGTATGTGGATTCGGATTTCTAGAGAACCAGACATCTCATTATAAAAAGATATAATCATCCACCCTTCAGATAAAGGAGTCATTGTAATCTATGCCCTGAGTAGCTACAAGAGTGAGATTAATCGCCAGTTGGCACATGTCAAAGTTTAGTTATAAAAAATGAGATCTACCGACCCCACCATCCAATATTAGAAAGGACTGTATCATTTACTGTTTGCAGGTAAAGAAAGGGGCAAAATTAGTAGAAATGACAATGCTCTAATTCAGGTATTCCAAATTGTTCTGGTACTGTACCAGTGCCCAAAATTCATTCAATAAACCCCTCTGAATGCACAGTTATTGATTTGGCCCTGCTCAATGAGCTTACTGTAGTAGAGGTGTGGGGAACATCTGATACAAGAGTGGAAAAACAATTTTAGCTGCTGGAGGGGAAAGTGCATTCAGCTATTGTAAGGTGCCTGAATTATCAGATACCAAAATTAAACCAGCTATAGGCGACTGTAGACATTTGAAGAACGTAAGGACAGTATAGGAGTGGACTGGGTTAAACCTCAGAGGCTGGGGGCGGGCCTGTATGGACATCAGGTGTTGTGTCTGTCCTATAGGGGTAGAGGGTGGAGGTTTTTTATGGTATTTTGTGTGGTGAGTGGGCTGGGTCAGCTTCTTTGTTGTTATTATTATTATTATTATTATTATTGTTGTTATTATTATTTGAACCTCAATGCTTATTTGGTTCTGGAATAGACTTTAGCATTTGTGCTGCACGAGCACTCTCATTATCTGCCAGCCTATAGTATACTTTGATATCAGTTTAGTAGCTGGCTACAGAATTTGTGTCCAGGGAAACAGCTGCAAAGATCACAGTTTACAAGGCAGAAGAGAGACTGCAATGGTAGAGACAGCTTTACTAGCTGGGTCCGGCAGCAGAGCAGAGAGAGTTGAGCTGGTGGCACTCCAGTAAATCTTCAAGACAATCATGTCCTTGGTGGAATGACATTCCTTGATGCCACCATGTAATTTTGCACTGCCTACACTATTTTCAGATTTGTAAATTACTGGATTATAGGGGCAATGCAGATCTATGTGCAGCCCTCTCTATTACAATTCTGGAGCCCTATACAGTGGCAAATCTATAGTGGGTTCAAGGTGTGTATTGCCCAGGAGGGGCCACTGGGTCCAATAGATTCTGGCACAGTGGCACAGTCTACACACTTGTGCCACGGGCTAGAGAACAAAGTACTGCAAACGGGCCCTACTCTCTCTTAATATGCCCCTTGCCCTGCACCTGCGACAGGAGGATACATGATCACTTAGGTAATTGTTTGTGTGTGTGTCAGGCATGTCTGCCTCCATCTAGATTGTAAGCTCTTATGGGCAGGGCCCTCTGAACCTTATGTCTCCTTATGTGTTATCTCTAACTGATCTTATCTCTAAGAGTGTGTACACACGGTGAGATATTTTCTTTCGATTTTGACTGTATAGTCAAAATCGCAAGAAAAGTTAGTGCAGATCGCAAGGTGAAAGTCACCTTGCGATCCCGATTCGATCCCGATGCGCGGTCCCGCCAGGTCGGCATCACAAGAAAAGGTAGACTGTGCAGGCAAGTCAATCCTTACTAGATCGGTGTACTATCTAGTTCAGTGTTTCCCAACCTCGGTCCTCAAGGCACACTAACAGTCCTGGTTTTAGTGATATCCAGGCTTGAACACAGGTGACTCAATTAGTACCTCAGTAATTTTGATTTAACCATCTGTGCTGAAGCCTGGATATCACTAAAACCTGCACTGTTGGTGTGCCTTGAGGACCGCGGTTGGGAATGCCTGATCTAGTTCATCTCACATGTCAATGACGGGTCTGGGACTCCAGGTCGACAACAAAAAGATCGACACACCTTAGGTCGACGCCAATTGGTCGACACACCTTAGGTCGGCATGGACAAAAGGTCGACATGGACAAAATGTCGACAGGAACAAGGTCGACATGGAAAAAGGTCGACATGAGGTTTTTTTTGTGTCGTTTTCTTCGTAGAGTGACCGGGAACCCCAATTAGTGCACCGCGTCCCCTCGCATGGCTCGCTTCGCTCGCCATGCTTCGGGCATGGTGCCTTCGCTTCGCTCGGCACACTTTACCGTTCCAATCGTAGTCCACATGGATCGTTAAGTATGAAAAAGTTCCAAAAAAGAAATAAATTGTGAAAAACTCATGTCGACCTTTTTCCATGTCGACCTTGTTCCTGTCGACCTTTTGTCCATGTCGACCTTTTGTCCATGTCGACCTAAGGTGTGTCGACCAATTGGCGTTGACCTAAGGTGTGTCGACCTTTTTGTTGTCGACCTGGAGTCCGGATACCGTCAATGACATCTCACATAAGCCAAAATCTCACATAAGCCAAAATCGTAAGCACACATAGTCCATATCTCAAGAAAAGTTAGTCAAAATCTGTGCTGTCTGGGCTCCGGGGAGTTCAAGGGAAATCGCAAGTAAAAATCGGGCATAGCAAGGATCTCACCGTGTGTACACACCCTGCCTGTATGATCATCACATTTGAGCACGCTCTGTACTGTATGATTATTTCTAAGGATTTACACATGTTCTGTCCAGGGTAGTAGAGAGCCGGGGGTGGGTGGGTGGGGGGGGGGGGGGGGGGGGTGGAGAAGGAGGCGTGGTCAAATCCTGGTGCCATGTCAACAACACATAAAAAAGAGAAAAATAACTATGTGCAGTGGCACTGCACACCGATGATGAGAGATTTGGCCCAGTATGGAATGCCCTGAGCAGAGAAATGGACTGGGGTCCTACCCACTCATTCACTGGAATAATTATAAAAAAAAAAAAAATCTTAACGTACTCCTCCTGCAGTCCTGAATAGTCTCTCCACATGTTACCATACAGTGTATAGTTATCAGCACTCTGATTGGTGGATAGCTCCGTCCAACTACCAATCAGCAAACTGACAGCCATTCGCTGTCTGGCTGCAGACTGGGAGGCAGGTACAGAAATGCTGCACTCTGATTGCTAGATAGCTCCAGCCATCCACCAATCGGCAAGCTGACAGCGATTGGGTGTCTTGCTGCAGCCTGACAAGCATGAAGGGAATGCTGCCTAGCTGTTTTGATTGGGTGTAATTCACAATCAGATCGGCTAGGCAGCATTTTCTACCTGCCTCCCAAGAAACTCCGATGGCACCAGCCCCTGAGACAGATGCCCTCTGGCCTATCCCACTCTTGCTCAAAGGTCCCTAAAATCGTGGGGCCCTAGGCATCTGCCCAGTGTACCTAACCCTGAAGAATAGGAAAAAATAGTTGTCAACATTATTTCATGTTGACATTTGGGCCACTTCTTCATTGATATCTTCACTGTTAGCACAGACCATTGCTTTCTTTGCTTTATCAGAATTAAAATAAAATGATATATATACTGTACATATACTGCATATATATAATTTATATATATATATATATATATATATAATTTATATATATATATATATATATATATATATATATATATATATATAATTTATATATATATATATATATATATATATATATATATATGAAAAGTATTTACTTTTTGTTGACTAAAAAAAATACACATTGCTAAACGTTTTGTTAGATCTGATGAAATAACCATTTACATATCTTTCTTTATTACTCTGAATCATTGCGTGCTAAGTTCCAGCACATCAGTATTTGATCTGAGTAGTGACATTACTGTAGAGAGGGCTTAGAATACACATATATTTTACAACGGGATGCATTTTTGTTTTATTTCTGTACATCAGCTGCCGCTGGCAGAAGCAAGTTGACATAAACCTCACAGAAAAATAATCTGCTCTAGGAACAAAAACGATTGATAAGAAAGGTTCTTTGGCAGAATAGTGCAATGTGGCCTCAATACTGAAACCCTATGGAATAATTTGAAAATAATTCAGTGAAATGGCCATCAAAGGATAATTCTCTTACTTCGGTTATGTGCAAGCAGATGTGAAATATAACGCTTTCATATAGAGTGGCTCATTTTCCTAATGGTATGCAACTTTGTGCACTGTAGAACACACAATTTCACAGGAGGAGTGAATACCCCTGTACATTTACAGTATAATATACCATTTTATTAGTCTAGTTCTTATAGAAATAGATTGACTTTCCCTTGGACACAATGGGCTGATGTGGATATTTCATATGGCTTCTCGTATTTATTTATTGATGTCATTATTTTCCACCAGTGTGTTCAATCTCATATGCCAGATATACATGGTCGAGTCACATTATTATCACCACCAGCTAATAGCCGGAGTAACCGCCGTGTGCAGCACGGACAGCAGCTAGATGGGGTGTACTGTCGTTCTAGACCAGGGGTGGGGAACCTTTTTTCTACCGAGGGCCATTTGGATATTTATAAAATCCTTCGGGGGCCATACAAAAATTCTCAACTTAAAAAATGACCCTGCCCCCCAGCAGGTCTGCCCCATAGAGGTATTGTGTGTGCACGCCGGAGGCGCGCGCGCCCAAAAAATGGGTGTGGCCAGTTAAAATGGGACGTGATACACATATGCCCCCAATAGTGCAGTGCCAGATCCACAATTGCCCCCACAGTGCCAGGTATACAAATGCCCCTCACAGTGCCAAGTATACAAATGCCCCTCACAGTGCCAGGTGTACAAATGCCCCTCACAGTGCCAGGTATACAGATGTCCCCACAGTGCCAGGTATACAGATGCCCCCACAGTGCCAGGTATACAGATGCCCCCACAGTGCCAGGTATACAGATGCCCCTCACAGTGCCAGGTATACAAATGCCCCCACAGTGCCAAGTATACAAATGCCCCTCACAGTGCCAGGTGTACAAATGCCCCTCACATTGCCAGGTATAGAGATGTCCCCACAGTGCCAGGTATACAGATGCCCCCACAGTGCCAGGTATACAGATGCCCCCCACAGTGCCAGGTATACAGATGCCCCTCACAGTGCCAGGTATACAAATGCCCCTCACAGTGCCAGGTATACAGATGTCCCCACAGTGCCAGGTATACAGATGCCCCCACAGTGCCAGGTATACAAATGTCCCCACAGTGCCAGGTATACAGATGCCCCTCACAGTGCCAGGTATACAAATGCCCCTCACAGTGCCAGGTATACAGATGTCCCCACAGTGCCAGGTATACAGATGCCCCCACAGTGCCAGGTATACAAATGCCCCCACAGTGCCAAGTATACAAATGCCCCTCACAGTGCCAGGTGTACAAATGACCCTCACAGTGCCAGGTGTACAGATGTCCCCACAGTGCCAGGTATACAGATGTCCCCACAGTGCCAGGTATACAGATGCCCCCACAGTGCCAGCTATACAGATGCCCCTCACAGTGCCAGGTATACAGATGCCCCTCACAGTGCCAGGTATACAAATGCCCCCACAGTGCCAAGTATACAAATGCCCCTCACAGTGCCAGGTGTACAAATGCCCCTCACAGTGCCAGGTATACAGATGTCCCCACAGTGCCAGGTATACAGATGCCCCCACAGTGCCAGGTATACAGATGCCCCCCCACAATGCCAGGTATACAGATGCCCCTCACAGTGCCAGGTATACAAATGCCCCTCACAGTGCCAGGTATACAGATGTCCCCACAGTGCCAGGTATACAGATGCCCCCACAGTGCCAGGTATACAAATGCCCCCACAGTGCCAGGTATACAAATGCCCCTCACAGTGCCAGGTATACAAATGCCCCTCACAGTGCCAGGTATACAGATGTCCCCACAGTGCCAGGTATACAGATGCCCCCACAGTGCCAGGTATACAGATGCCCCCACAGTGCCAGGTATACAGATGACCCCACAGTGCCAGGTATACAGATGCCCCCACAGTGCCAGGTATACAAATGCCCCTCACAGTGCCAGGTATACAAATACCCCCACAGTGCCAGGTATACAGATGCCCCCCACAGTGCCAGGTATACAAATGCCCCCCACAGTGCCAGGTATACAAATGCCCCCCACAGTGCCAGGTATACAGATGCCGCCACAGTGCCCCCCCTTCCGTGCTACTTACCGCTCCTTTCGGCGGGACACGGAGGAGAGCGGTGGCTATGTTGGGCGGCGGCGTGTAGGACTTGAAACCAGCCACCGGTTCGAGAGCCAATCAGAGCTCGCGGACCGGCAGCCGCGGCTCCTGATTGGCTGCCGGTCCGCCAGCTCTGATTGGCTCACGAACCGGCGGCTGGTTTCAAGTTCTACACGCCGCCGCCGCGCTCTCCTCCCTGTCCTGACACTGACAGCTAAGACACGCTGCCACCGGACTGAGCGGCGGCGTGTCTCACTGGGAGAAGCGGGTGGGCCGGTGCAAACGGCGGGCCGGAGGTTCCCCCCCCCTGTTCTAGACACACGTCTGGTAGCCCCCAGGTTCATTTTGACGGTGAGCTGCTCCACTGTAACGTGTCGGTCAGCCCTCACGCACCTTCGTAGCCGATGTTCACCTCTCGCATCAATGGCACGTGGTGCTGCGCAGTTTCCACGTCGGTTATTCACAATGGCGCCATTTGTCCAGTCACAATACACCTCCACCACAGCAGCACGTGAACAGCTCACAAACTGCGCTGTTTCAGAAATAATGCCACCCTTGGCCCGAAAGCCGATAATCATCCCTTTTTACAACTCGGATAAATCTCCCCTTTTACCCATGACATCAATAAGTGATATATGCGCAGACGGCCTATCACACACCTTATATACTCACCAAGCCAGTGCACGACACGTGACGTACTTCATGGGCTACACGCAGTGTCGGACTGGGGCATAAAGAGCCCACTGGGGGAATGTAGTGATGGGGGCCCAGGCTTTGGGGTGTGGCCATCAACTATGGAGGCTTGGCTAATTATTAAAGATTGTATGATTGGGTACCTTTATAAATAAATATAGTAAATAATGCTACTGCATGTATGGTAATGTATCAGATTAATAACAGTAATGCAGTAATGCACTGTAGTGAGTACATCATAGTCCTGTGCAGTATAATGTAACGTATGTATAATGTATAATTCAAGTGCACAGTCTAAAACCTGATCCCTAGAGAAGAGAGTGGGTCCTCAGGCAGTGGTGCCCACCGGGGGTTTCCCCCTGTACCCCTATGGGCCAGTGCCTGGGGCCCCATCTCCACCTCTAGGGATCAGGTTCTAGACTGTGCACTTGAATTATACATTATACATAAGTTACATTATACTGCTCAGGACTATGGTGTATTTTCGACAGGGCATTTCTGTTATTAATGTGGTACATTATCCTGAATGAACTAGCAGTATTTACTGTATATAATTATCAGGGGGTCTAGACTATGTACTCTAATAGTTTGCCAAACCTCTGTGATGGCTGGCCACACTCACTCCGGAGGCTGGCCACATGCCTATGGAACTTGGCCACATGAGCCGCTACCACTGCATGCCCCCTGTGGGCCCTTCATACCCCATATCGACACTGAGGGGGTAGGGAGGTAGCAGAGGGAAGGCTGTAGTCCTGAAAACGGGGGCGTGTTACCCCCATTTTCTGAGAGGGGAGAGCCAAGGGTCTGCGCGTCACCAAGCAGACTTACTAACCTCGCAGCTCCCGCTTCAGATGGCCAGCTGCTCAAGCTGACACTCAAGTGGCCATCTGAGGGGAACATCGCAACCAGCTTGTGATGTCGGTCGCAGTGCGAGGATAGCAGGTATATGCAGGAGGAGTCTCTTCTTCTGAGATGTCTCCTACATGCCCCTCCTTGAAATCGGACGGAAATTCAATGCTGCTTGCATGCGGCATTGAACTTTCGCCTATCTCTGAATCAGGCCCACTAACAGTCCAGGTTTTACTGTTATGGGGCCAGATGAATCATCGCTTGGAAAGTGATAAAATGGAGAGTGAAAAAGTACCAGCCAATCAGCTACTAACTGACATTTTTCAAACACAGCCTGTGACATGGCAGTTATGTAAACGTCGGTTTACGTACAGGACTAAAAGCAACACTTTAAAAAGACATTTCATATACTTTAAATGGAGCCGCTGCGGCCGCTATAATTAACCTTTCACCTTTATATTATTCACAATCCTTACGTACACAAAGTCACACAGTGTACGCACTCTACGTACGTACACCTAAAGGGCGTAATGACTACACAGTTTGCATACACAGGCCTATACGCTGTTAGCACAATGCAGCAGCCTGAGTGGCTGTAAATACACTTTAATACCTTAGCAGGGAAAGGAAACACGACACCAGTTTGTATTTAAAATGCCGGGTTCCGACACCACAACATATTATTACTGAAAGGGGGTTACAATAACAAAGCAATACAATACAAAAGAATAATGGCTACAGTCAATGGTACATACGTGTTTGGTTTTTCGCCTGCGCTTCCCGGTCTGGTACTCAGTCATCTGGATAGATAACCTTTAGAGTCTGTGATAGTGACCTGGCATGCAGCTGGCTCTTTATACAGTAGATCAAAACATATTACAATAGACACTGTGTGCTCTTCTTCCATTGGTTCGGGGGTGGGACATATCCTGTGCACCGGGGATCATTGGTCAGCTCAAGAAGTGGGCGATGGCTAAGGCTTAAGATGTGATTTCTGTTGTTTGCATCTGAGTTCCCACCCCATGACCAGTTAAACCCATCACATTAATCATACATAAATCTGGTATCATTAATAACTTAATGTGGTAATATATGATAATATTCTTATTCCCACCAGATTAATGTTTACGTGACTCTGAACAATATGATCCCACACATGATATGATTATCTATTTCCATCCTCAAGATATACATATATCCACATATATCCATATACTCATATATACATATATCCACATATATCCATATACTCATATATATATATATATATATATATATATATACACACACACACACACACACACACACACACATACTCCTACTATTACAATTTGTTATGAATTTTATATATATATATATATATATATATATACAAATATATACATCTCCAAGAGTTTAGACTATGAATGTTATTACCTCAGATTTCTAAATGTCTGGTTTGTATTTTTGTTAGCTATTGCTAATTGAGTTTCTCCTCATCCTAGGTTCCTGGGTATTGTCTTCTTGTTTTTCTTGTATTCAGACAAGACAATGACAATCCAGTATTTATTGTTGTCGGCAGAAACTGGGCTACCCTAGAATAATAGGAATAAACAAAGGTGTTTGCCTTCTTCATAGAATTTCAAAGCTTTGTGTAAATAAGGCCATTGTATTTGAGTCTCTGGGAGCTTAATTTATGTGTGACCAATCTTCATGCTATTAGAAGAGGAAGCAGACAGTGGGGGATTTATGCAATATATGGATTAGCTATATGATATGTCTTTTGTGGCTTTTCCATGCGAGTACAAACTCCACTGTAATTACTCATAAAATGCTCTAATGCGCAGGACCGTGGAAGCGACCATACGCAAATTGCTAATATGTGCACGCACGGCCGAATATGTACGCACATGGAGGCCATCTATGTGGTGTTTGTACGTAATCTGTGTGCTGTAATATTTTCTGACTTCGACAGTCCACCCTTTGGCAGTCATCAATAACTGCCACTAATCAATAAACAGGAAAAAAATAATACCTATACAATATATACAAATCTTGGATGATTGGGGAGAGTTGTAGGTGGGAAAATGTATAGCCTAGTGGGATAGTAAAAAGCATGTATGTATGAATCCATGTCTGAGGGGCATGTATCATCGTGCCGTATATGTTCTAGATAAGCTTTGAGGTATTGCGAAGTATACATTAAATCCTTCTCATCCCGTATTAAGGGTCTGTAAATGGGCCAACAAACACTACCGAGCTCTTTTCGGCTTCTTGTTCCAACAAATGGGGTGCACATTTAGTTGAAGATACATGGAGGGGGAACATATGTGAGTGCTAGTATATGTGGATATCACCTGTCGACTATGTGTGACATTAACTGGAGGTTGAAGAGATGAAGATAAGACACATATATACAAATACATTCACATAAACATTTTGGGTAGGGCTGACGTCTTTTCCGGTAGGATGTATCTTTGTCAGAGGGGGAGACAAAGAAAAATGGGTGAAAGAAACAGGCCATGAAATTCATTTGCAATCCTTATCATAACACTGTCTCTATGGATGGGTCGTAAATTAAATCTGCTGCTATAACAGTGCCCTCGCTCCTTAGACTCATCAAATTTGTGCCGTGCTTGCGCCGCATTAGAATTTGAACACACCTAAATATCGCACCAATAATTATGACGACTCCCAGGATACAAAGGAGAAACTTCCCCACACTCATAATGACATTTTGAGCCCACTCTCCTAAACCTGAGAACCATTTGCGTGGGTTCAACCATGAGACCCAGCCGGTCAGTTCATTACTCACAGTCGCTAAAGTAAGGTTGTGCTTCCTCCTGAACTCCCACTTCAACTGCAAGATCTCGTCCATCTTCTGATCGATGATCTCCGTTGGGTCGTCAGTACTCTTCGTTATATATGTACAGCACTTCACACCATATTGAGTTGCCAGAGTAACACAGTACCCACCTGTCACGGCTGTGACATAATTAAGGACCATCCTGTGCTGAATCAGTTCCTTCTTGTAGGCTTGTAACTCCCTTCCCGTATACCTGAAGGTGTTGACATACATCTCAGTGATATTATCTATCAAGTTCGCTAGTGCATGGATATACCTATAATTTATAGTTCCTCTGGCAGTACGGGTAATGTCTAATGCGAGAAGGAACTGAATCCCGGTGGATTCGTGGATCAAATCAGAGGCTGCGTGCTCTGCCCTATCTATGAGGTGTCTCTTGATGATGTGTTCATAGTGAGTATAAGTATAAGGAGCCTGAGCACTGCGCTGAACGTCTTTCATTTTATCATGGGTTATGGTCATGACCTCCGGTAGTACTCTCCCAATATAACACAATCCCTCTGAGCTCGGGGCAAGCCACTTGTACGCCTTCCTCCCACATGTGAAATAGGCATCATCTGGGAGAACATAGGGGACGAAATATAACATCACCATATTACAAATTTTCCAAGTAAAGAAAGCAATCCCTAGTTCTCCCATCTGCTCAGTATAAGTATCGGGCTGGATTATATGATCACAATACCCTGACGATACTTTTCCAGCCCACATGGTCTTGCTTCCACGGGTATACCTATACCGAAAATACCTCCCATTGTTGGCTATTTGGTGTACAAGTTCAGAGTCTATGGGTATCCTATGTCATTGTCTGGTTATTCCACGTCACTTCCCAATTTCCCGGTTTTCGTTAATTGGAAATATTAAAACACAATAAGGACCTGTCTACATGATACTGGTGGAGCTTCAAACTAGGGGGCCTAGAGATAATGAATTTCTTGTCCACCGGTCTCCCACCCCGCAATTCGAGTACCTCATCTATTGCTAAAGGGTATGGTACTAATCCTGACTTACTCTGACCTTGAGGTACTTGTGAGCACACCCAGCATTCTGTCTGGTTTAAGACCTTACCCACTAGTGAGTGGTAATCACTCAACGGATGGCAGTCCATGTCGATATTAAGGTTGGACTGACATCTGTGGATGTACCCATCCTCTACTATAGTCTTACAATTCCTACAAATACAATATTCATCAGACAATAACCCTTCACAGTGCCTCCGAGCTCCCTGACTACCAGAGCGCTGACTGATACCAGCCTTTACTTGAGTGATGTGCTGCTCCTAAGATCCTACAAATTCATACTCGCCATCAGAACCCATTCCAGATCCCTGCTCGACCTCTCTGGGACCCTCACCAAAACAAACTGTCCTGATAAAAACCAGAATTACTAACAGAACCCGAAACGCAGTCTCTTGTGATCGATCCATTTCGTTAGGGGAAAGGAGGAAAATAATAAGGAGAAAAGAAAAGAAAGGAAAATACAGGGGGAGGTGAAAAAAGAAAATGGTGCGACAACCGTTCTAGATCTTGTTGCTCTCTGTGCTCAGATGCCCTTCAACAGTCCTGCCTCTCAACTTTCCCGGAACAAACACTCCAGTGATACGAGATTCTCTACACTCTGCTCTTTGTCACGAGTTCTCTCCGGGTCAGCAACCTTCTTGCAGTGGGACGAGTGGACCCAAGTCTCTCTTTCGGCGACCTTCAATGATGTTGTGCTGGTTAACAAGACTTGGTATGGTCCTTCCCACCTGTCTATGAGGCAACCTGTGGACACGACCTCACTTATCCCTCCGCTAGGGGGCCTTGCTACAACTCTTGATGGTTGGGCCATGCCCACCTGAGTATCCTGTATGGTGGCTGCTAGAGAGAGTGCAGATATCGTGCTGGGTTCATCTTCCTGCTCACAATCCTGGGGAAAATTTAAAATGGGATACAGCTGGCAAGGGTTAGCGTTAGTACATTTATCAATCACATTCCTATCCTGTACCAATGCACCATTGCTTGTAGCCACTTTCTCCCCAACAATATATGGTGGTGGTGGTGCGGTCGCTATTGTTTTCCCGCTAGGTTTGGAACCTGCTGCGCGAGCTAATTCCCTTTGCACATCCCCCTCTTGCTGCCATAAATTTAAACAATCTGTATGTCTAATCCTTTGTTTTTTGGATTTTATCAGACATATCCTTATCCTTAAGTCCTGCAATACCTCTGGTTCAAAGCTGCCCACCTTAGGGAATGGTACCCTATCTTTGTCAGTCATACTTAACCATTCATTGCAAAAAGCCTCCATGTGTGAAGCATATTTTTCACACATAATAAACCTTGCTGACCCTCTCGGTTGCAATTCTGACCTCGGTCCTGAGTCTGACCATCTCGGTCCCAACTCTTCTGCCTGAACCCTGGCTACCATACGTCCCTTAGTTGAGCAACTGGCTCCCATAATTTGCGGGTCTTGCCTTCTTGGCTAATCCCACAAATACCAAAATACTCAATATAAGGCGACGGTGAAAGTTCTCCGAGCGCTTCCACCCACCCTCGCCCACGTTGGCCGGTACTACCATACACTGTCGATAGCGAAGGCAGTGTACCCAACTTAGGGCCCCTAACTGACCTATATTTACTGGAAGTTTTTAGGAATAACTTACCCTTTCCAGTAAAGTATCTATCGTTGGAGATTTTCCTGAGAGAGACCAGCGAAAACTCCCTATGCACTTTTTATACAGAAATCACACTTGCGTATGCTCTACACAGCGCTGATACCACGATTTTACGCAAAAGCTCGTAAAAGGGGTATCAAGTTGTGCTATATATCGCACCCACAATGCGTGGTCCAATCGCACAGCGTATAGGTACTTGTTACCTATCCGCCTTACAACCACTAGAATCGAATCCCAAGCTGCAAAACCTCAGCCGGAGCGTATAAAAAAAAACTATATGGGTCAAAACACAATTCCCTGCCAAGCTCCTGTGTAAGTCTCCTCACGACTTACGTATTCCAATCTATACTAACGTGAGTCAGCCGCCTCACGCCGCCAAGCCTCCACTCACTTGGTGTACCAACTACGGGATCCCGAATTCCCGGGGTTCAATACGTTCACTCCTACCTTTCGCTCACTCAAATACACTTTGTTTTTCTGTACAGAAAATTTTCACTCGTACTGATTGGCAGCTTTAACCCCAGAGGCAATACAGTTTAAACAAAAGTTTTATACTAATCTGCTTTAGAAACCGGGTAGTTTTGTGCTATAGTAGCATGGCTACTGTCCCACCTTTTAACTAAATGACACTATTGTGTAATTTGTACTTAGCGCCTGCACTCTTACGCACTTTGTGCAATCTTGCGACCGTGCGTGTCTTTTACGCTGCGTGCGCAGCCCTGTACTTTGTCCGAGACACGTGTACAAAACCCTGCGTCCGCAATAAAACAAATCACACAACTCTATAAATGTGAACAATACTAATTACTATTGCCCACTAGACACAACTTGTTCTGTATAAACTTCTATGCAGACCTGCGTTTGTGTCTTTACACTTACTTCCTTAAAATACTGTTATTTCAAATTCAACTAAATAGCAACAAATGTATCCGATTTCACACAAATCTAAATGAATCTAGCAATCTGAGTCTTGCTGCAACAATGTGAGAGGGTATGCAAAGTATGGGTGCCCTTTGTGTATGCTTTTTGGCGCAAAAAAAATTCACAGATTTTTAAATAGCTTTTTTTCTGTATTTTATGGGTTCTACCAGCACCTCTGCAGACCATACAGAGCAGACACCATCTAATCAGCACACAAGTAGGGTTTTCAGTGTATCCATCGACCAAGAAAAGGTTACGTAGGATAACTTTCCGCCCTTTGCTAATAGATTAAGTCTGCTATGACCTGTTAGGCTGTGAGCATGTGGAAACCGGATGATGCTCCCAATTGTAAACGTCGGTTTACGTACAGGACTAAAAGCAACACTTTAAAAAGACATTTCATACACTTTAAATGGAGCCGCTGCGGCCGCTATAATTAACCTTTCACCTTTATATTATTCACAAACCTTACGTACACAAAGTCGCACAGTGTATGCACTCTGCGTACGTACGCCTAAAGGGTGTAGTGACTACACAGTTTGCGTACACAGGCCTATACGCTGTTAGCACAATGCAGCAGCCCGAGTGGCTGTAAATACACTTTAATACCTTAGCAGGGAAAGGAAACACAACACCAGTTTGTATTTAAAATGCTGGGTTCCGACACCACAACATATTATTACTGAAAGGGGGTTACAATAACAAAGCAATACAATACAAAAGAATAATGGCTACAGTCAATGGTACATACGTGTTTTGTTTTTCACCTGCGCTTCCCAGTCTGGTCCTCAGTCATCTGGATAGATAACCTTTAGAGTCTGTGATAGTGACCTGGCATGCAGCTGGCTCTTTATACAGTAGATCAAAACATAATACAATAGACACTGTGTGCTCTTCTTCCATTGGTTCGGGGGTGGGACATATCCTGTGCACCAGGGATCATTGGTCAGCTCAAGAAGTGGGCGATGGCTAAGACTTGAGATGTGATTTCTGTTGTTTGCATCTGAGTTCCCGCCCCATGACCAGTTAAACCCATCACATTAATCATACATAAATCTGGTATTATTAATAACTTAATGTGGTAATATATGATAATATTCTTATTCCCACCAGATTGATGTTTACGTGACTCTGAACAATATGATCCCACACATGATATGATTATCTATTTCCATCCTCAAGATATACATATATCCACATATATCCATATACTCATATATATATATATATATATATATATATATATATATATATATATACTCACACATACTCCTACTATTACAATTTGTTAGGAATTATATATATATATATATATATATATATATACACAAATATATACATCTCCAAGAGTTTAGACTATGAATGTTATTACCTCAGATTTCTAAATGTCTGGTTTGTATTTTTGTTAGCTATTGCTAATTGAGTTTCTCCTCATCCTAGGTTCCTGGGTATTGTCTTTTTGTTTGTCTTGTCTTCAGACAAGACAATGACAATCCAGTATTTATTGTTGTCGACAGAAACTGGGCTACCATAGAATAATAGGAATAACAAAGGTGTTTGCCTTCTTCATAGAATTTCAAAGCTTTGTGTAAATAAGGCCATTGTATTTGAGTCTCTGGGAGTTTAATTTATGTGTGACCGATCTTCATGCTATTAGAAGAGGAAGCAGACAGTGGGGGATTTATGCAATATATGGATTAGATATATGATATGTCTTTTGTGGCTTTTCCATGCGAGTACAAACTCCACTGTAATTACTCATACCACGCTCTAATGCGCAGGACCACAAAAGCGACCATACGCAAATTGCGAATATGTGCTCGCACGGCCGAATACGTACGCACACGGAGGCCATCTATGTGGTGTTTGTACGTAATGTGTGTGCTGTAATATTTTCTGACTTCGACAGTTAGGAGCTGATTGGCTGGTAGTTTTTCACTCTCCATTTTATCACTTTCCAAGTGATGATGCATCTAGCCCATTATATCTATGGTTCAGCACAGATGGTTATATCAAAATCAGTGGCAGCACTGGGGTCGGAAAAACCCGGTGCGGCCAAGAGACCCCCGGCATGTGTGGTGGTGTGCGGCCAAGAGACCCCTGAAAAAAAGGTGTGGCTTCACAGGGGAAGCCCCTATTACCTCACTCTAGGGACGTGTGGGCTGCCTCTGGAGACTCTTCCAGCACTGCCGGCTCCTTGTCAGTGACAGGAGTCGAGTGCTGCAGGTTCATGTCACACTGCAGCACCCAGCTCCTGTCAGCTGAAAGTGTGACACCCGGAGGCATCCTGCCAGTGCCATAACTAGGCATTTTAGCGCTGTGTGCAAGAAACAGCATTGGCGCCCACCCATGCAAGATAGGGGCAGTGCGCTAAATATATAGGGGTGTGGCTTCATGGGGAAGGGGCGTGGCTACACAATAATACCAATTCATACTACAGTGCACAGTAGTCTCCATTATTCAAATTATACTGCACAGTAGCGCCACTACACCAGGTAGAGCCCCTTTTTACACATTACGGCAGATAGTCCCCCTTTTTACACATTACGGCAGACAGCATCCCCCTTTTACACATAACAGTAGACAGCATCCCCCTTTTTACACATTACGACAGACAGCGTCTCCCTTTTTACACATTACGGCAGACAGCGTCCCTTTATTACACATTAAGGCAGACAGCGTCCCCTTTTTACACATTACGGCCGACAGTGTCCCCTTTTTACACATTATGGCAGGCAGTCCCCCTTTTTTACACATTATGGCAGGCAGTCCCCCTTTTTTACACATTATGGCAGGCAGTCCCCATTTTTTACACATCATGGCAGATAGTCCCCATTTTTAAACATTATGGCAGACAGTCCCCCTTTTTTACACATCATGGCAGACAGTCCCCCTTTTTTGACACATTATGGCAGGCAGTCCCCCATTTTTTGACACATTATGGCAGGCAGTCCCCCTTTTTTAGACATCATGACAGGTAGTCCCCCTTTTTTACATATCTTTTTTTACACATTGTGGCAGGCAGTCCCCCTTTTATAGGAGGGAGAGGGAGAGAGAGAGAGAGAGAGAGAGAGAGAAAGTTATACTCACCCTCACCTGCGATCCGGCATCATAGGCAGAGACCCGGGAGCTGGCGGCTGCGGCATGATCCTGAGTCCTCTGCAGAGGCGGCAGCGGGAGGCAGGCATCAGCGGGACTCGGAGAACAAAGAGCGCGGCAGTGTGGTGAGGGAATGCGGCGCTCAGAGTTGGCTCCTGCGGCTGGCGGGAGACAGGCAGTGCAGCAGCGCTGGACAGAGAGCAGTGGCTGCGGCTTTGGCCCTGCTCAGATCGTGGCAGTGGGGGGCGGCTCCGGCGGCTGGCAGACAGCGCAGCAGTGCTGGACAGAGAGCAGTGACTGCGGCTTTGGCCCTGCTCAGATCGCGGCAGTGGGGGGTGGCTCCGGTGGCTGGCGGGAGGCAGACGGCAGCACTGAACAAGTGGACAGTGACTGCAGCCGTGCGGAGGGGGGGGGGGGTATCCTACCGATGGTGCGCCTTCAGTGCATGTGCACTGTGGGCAAGGCACAACACCTAGTTATGGCACTGCATCCTGCACCCCCCTTGTGACGCCACTGGTACTAATTACATCACCTGTTCTCAAGTATGGCTATCCATAAAACCTGGAGTGTTACTGTGCCTTGAGGTCTGTGGTTGGAATCCCTGGTATAGACAGTACCCTACAAGACATTACTCCCTATTTTGCTTTTCAAAGCCTGTTCTAGCTATTCCAATTTTGATCATTCCCCATGCTGGCATACCCAGTGGTTAAAGTGGGCCGGAATGGGGCGGAACTGCGTTCCGTCACCTTTAATTGCAGGCGGAACCAGTTCCACCTCCGCCTGGCCACAGCATCAGGTCCCTGCTCCATTGTAAAGGTGGCAGTGGTCGCCAGCCAATCCCAGCTCGCGGACTGGCTGCAGCACCAATCAAAAGAAGGGGCGGCTTTTTTAAAATCTGGCTTGAGCCAATCACAGCTCGCAGACCGCCAGCCAATGAGAAGCTGCCAAGTGGCAGCTTCTCATTAGCTGGCGGTCCGAGAGCCGTGAATGGCGCACAATTGGCACCAGATTCAAAGTGCTTCCTCGCTTCTTTTCATTAGAAACCAGCCCGTGAGCCAGTACTGTCTGGCGGCCGCTGCCAGCGTTACACCGCAGCCGGGACCTGATGCTCCAGGCCACGGCCACTGAAGCAGGGGGTGAGATGGGGAGGGAGTGAGAGGAGCAGGGGGTGAGATGGGGGAGTGAGGCTCAGGGAGTGAGAGGTGTAGAGGGTAAGTAAAGGAGAGAAAGGTTCAGTTGATCAGACACAAAGGAGAGCATATAGGGAGTAAGCAGAGGCGTATCTAGCATGGGGCGAGCAGGGCACGTGCCCTGGGCGCCGTGGCAGCCCCAACAGAGGGGGGCGCCACCGGCACCTGCACGGCCCGCTCGCCCCATCGGACAGGGATTCCGCCGGCGCTACCCGCGGCGCTCTCCCTGTCTCCCCGGCTGCTGTGCCTGTCACACTGGACAGGCAGCGGCAGCCAGGAGCCTCCCCCTACTCCCCCCCCTGCAAAGTGTACATTGCGCGACCGCGCATGCGCGTTCGTGGAGGTACATGCGCGCGTGCGCGACCACGGGGGTGCGCAGCCTCAGAAGTGCAGGTGAGTGCCGAGCGGGGTTTATACTTTCCTGTCTGGAGAGGAGAGGGGAGGGTAGGGGAGGGGGGTGCGGTGCGGGACAGTGTGTGCGTGTGTGTGTTAATTGTGTGTGTGTGTGTGGGACAGTGTGTGTGTGTTAATTGTGTGTGTGGGACAGTTTGAGTGTGTGTTAATTGTGTGTGTGTGTGTGTATGTGTGTGTGTGTGTGTGTGTGTGGGACAGTGTGCGTGTGTGTTAATTGTGTGTGTGGGACAGTGTGCGTGTGTGTTAATTGTGTGTGTGTGTGGGACAGTGTGCGTGTGTGTTAATTGTGTGTGTGTGTGTGTGTGTGTGTGGGACAGTGTGAGTGTGTGTTAATTGTGTGTGTGTGGGACAGTGTGCGTGTGTGTTAATTGTGTGTGTGTGTTAATTGTGTGTGTGTGGGACAGTGTGAGTGTGTGTTAATTGTGTGTGTGTGGGACAGTGTGAGTGTGTGTTAATTGTGTGTGTGTGTGTGTGTGTGTGTGGGACAGTGTGCGTGTGTGTTAATTGTGTGTGTGTGTGGGACAGTGTGCGTGTGTGTTAATTGTGTGTGTGTGGGACAGTGCGAGTGTGTGTTAATTGTGTGTGTGTGTGTGTTAATTGTGTGTGTGTGGGACAGTGTGAGTGTGTGTTAATTGTGTGTGTGTGGGACAGTGTGCGTGTGTGTTAATTGACAGGGACACCACTGACAGGGACACCACCCCCATGTCAGCGAGGCACCTGTGATTGGACAGCGGATCCAGTGCTGGATCCGCTTGTCCAATCACCCACACGCGGCGCTGGAGGCGACGGGTCCCGGCGGTGAGTGGCGTCTGCAGTGTGCGCCCTGTCCCCCATCCTCCTCCGCTGCTGACAGGAGCGGTGTTGTGCGGCTCTCCCCTTCTTCCGCCGACTCCGTCCTCCCGCTGACAGGAGCGGCGGTGTGCGGCTCTCCCCCTCCTCCGCCGGCTCCGTCCTCCCGGCGTGGCCCTGCAGTGTGTGCTGCTCTCCCCAGCAGCAGCAGGTTAGTCTCTCTCTCTCTCTCTCTCTCCCCCTCCCCTCTCTCTCTCTCTCTCTCTCTCTCTCTCTCCTCCTGTGGATTGAAGTTTGTAAGTATAATTTTCATTTTTACAGGTGCCCCTATTGGATTCTACTGGACAAGTGGACGTGACCGGCGTGGGATGTAGGTAAGTAATCTCTCTCTCATTTTTACAGGTACCCCTATTGGATTCTACTGGACAAGTGGACGTGACCGGCGTGGGATATAGGTAAGTATGTGTGAGTGTGTAAGTGTGTTTTAATACATTTTTACTGTCACAATGTGTGAGTTGTGTTTTTATTTGGGTATTTTTTCTGTTGTAGAACTACAGGTACCAGCGGGCCCGTTATTTCCCAGCATGCTGGTACTTGAGGTTCTCCAAGTACCAGCAAGCGGGGGAGGCTTGCTGTGCCTTGTAGTTCCACAACAAAAAACAATATTCTTTTTTTTACACACATGGCTATCAGCCTCCCATCCACCGCCCACGGATGGGGGGGACAGCCTCGGGCTTCACCCCTGGCCCTTGGGTGCCTGGAGGGGGGGTGACCCCTTGATTTAAGGGGTCCTCACTCCTCCAGGGAACCCCGGCCAGTGGTGACTAGTTGGGGGGGTAATGCCACGGCCGCAGGGACCTACATAAATGTGTTCCCCGGCCGTGGCATTATGTCCCTGGCTAGTGGAGCCCGGTGCTGGTTTTAAAAATACGGGGGACCCCTACATCTTTTGTCCCCCGTATTTTTGGAACCAGGACCGGACTAAGAGCCCGATGCTGGTTGTCTAAATACGTGGAACCCCTGTCCAATTTTTCCCCAGTATTTAAACAACCAGGACCGGCTCAAAGAGCCCGAGGCTGGTTATACTTAGGAGGGGGGACCTCACGCATTTTTTTTTATTTTTTTTTTAACCCATTCAGACCCTTCTCCATTAAGTTAATGGAAGCCCTGGACAACAAAATAGCATTAATGTCCTCCTCCCACTCCCTTCCCAGTCCCAAACACTAATTATTATTTTTTTCTATTAAAATGTACAATATATCACAAGTATGATGAGCAGGCAGGCAGCGGGCATTGGCGGCATCGGACTGAGATACAAATTAGTGGCGGAGGGCTGGGTCAGTTGATGGTGGGCGAGTTTGTAAGCCATTGGTGGTGGCAGCGGGCATCGGCTCAGAGGCAGTAGCGGGCATTGGCTCGGTGGCGGTAGGGGTCATCGGCAGGATTCGGCGGACATTATGGCTGTAGTGCCTCACCAGCCACTGACCTCACCGCACGCCACTGGTGGGTGGGACAGTGTGCGTGTGTGTTAATTGTGTGTGGGACAGTGTGAGTGTGCGTAAATTTTTGCATTCCAGTGTGTGTGGGGGAGGGGAAAGTATGAGAATGTGTGTGTAGTCTGAGTGGGTGTGTGTGGGGTTTGGGGGTGTCCAGTCTGTGTGTGTGTAATCTACAGTGTGTGTGTGTGTGTGTGTGTGTGTGTGTGTAAGTAAGGAGGAGGGGCAGTCTGTGTGTGTGGGCGGGATGTACTAATGACCATTTACAGAAGAGGGATATGTATTAAACCACGGGCATGGAGATGCCCTTCTCACTCACCATCCAGCTGGGTGAGCGAGCCGGGCAGGTGGAAAATCAGCAGCAGGGGCAGCATGCCGGATATCAGCAGCCGAGGGTGGGGGCTGTAAGGCACGTGCGGAGCGGTGCGGAGCCCAAAGCCGGAGATCAGCAGCATGGTGACCGGCAATAAGCAGCTTCTGCTTCCGCGTTCAACATGCTGCCGATCTCCGGCTTTGGGCTACACAGGGTTCGGGGGATGGGTGTCCTCTGCCGGTGTACTGCAACTCCGGGGGTGCGGGCTCCGGAGGCTTTCAGCACTGTTGAATATCCAGCTGCCTCAAGTATGTACAGCCCGCACCCTCTGCTGCTGATATCCGGCATGCTGCTGCTGGCTGTCCCCCCGCCCGGCTCGGTCACACAGCTATATGGTGAGAAGGGCATCTCAGTTCCCGTGGTTTAACACATATGCCTCAGTAAATGGCCTCTGTGGTAAACGATACTAATGATTACCGTGGCAGTAACAGCGGGGAGGACGGCGCACATCGGGATCCTGCAGCAGGAAAGAAGAACCCCTTCGGAGCGCAGCAGACCACACTGAAAAGGGTGCATACCCGGTGCGGGGTGTCACAACTGAGGGCCTGAGCTGACGGGAGGCAGCCTCAGTTGTAGGGGCTGAGATGTACCGGAACCTGGGAGGTTGTATCAGACCCCTGGACATGTAAGTAACATGAATAATAACTGCCCGAAGGCGTGACCACGACAACTTGGATAAAAGTCAATGATGTTTATTATGACAACTCCGCAACACAGCAGCAGTAAAAGAAAACGTAAAAGTCAGCAAATAATAAATACAGTTCCTGGGTACTACAGGATGGCAGGAGCCACAGGGCACTGGTAGAGTGAGATAGTTCTTATGATCTTCTAGATGGAAAGTCCTTACCAGGCCCGACTGTAGCAATGGAGATAACCCAGGATTGTGCCAGCTGGTGTTCCAGGAAAAGCTGGGTTGCTGAAGGTAAAACAGCTGCTGTGGATACTGGCTGGAACCAGACTGTTGTTAGCACGGAGTGGATACTGGCTGGAACCAGTTAAATAATAAATGAACTTGGGAGCGATGAAATATGAACTGAAATGTAGAACTTGAGAGCGGAGAAATAATAATACCGGTGGAGAGTGGTAAAGTGTAGAAAGGACACTGGCCCTTTAAGGGAAGCTGTACTCTGCTGGAAGCTGAGCTGGAAGCAGGTAATGTTGTAGCTGGAAACAGATGAATCCACAATGGATTGGAGAGTCAGGCTACACCGCAGGTGGAATGCTGGTGCGGGTCTCTATGGTGGAAGTCTTGAGACAGGAGCTGGAACCTGGAAGA
This sequence comes from Pseudophryne corroboree, assembly GCF_028390025.1. Classification (NCBI taxonomy): domain Eukaryota; kingdom Metazoa; phylum Chordata; class Amphibia; order Anura; family Myobatrachidae; genus Pseudophryne; species Pseudophryne corroboree. The sequence continues at coordinate 763,018,418 of NC_086449.1, read as the reverse complement.
CAATCACAGGAGAGAGACAAACAGGAACTAGGTTTGACAACCAAAGCACTGACGCCTTCCTTGCTCAGGCACAGTGTATTTATACCTGCAGCAAGGAAGGGATTGGCTAGGCAATTATCCAGATTAACAATACTGACAACAGATTGGAGGAAATGATCAGCTGACAGAATCCAAGATGGCTGCGCCCATGCAGACACTTGGAGGGAAGTTTGGTTTGTAATCCATGTGGTAATGAAAACAGTAATGGCGGCGCCGGCCACTGGAGACAGGAGACGCCAGGCTGACAAGTGCACATCCAACCACGCGGACACAGCGGAGGCCGCGGCTGACGTAATCGCCACTCTGACACTCTGCATGCAGAAGCTCAGGGACGGCGGCGGAGGCCGCGGGAGACGCCATGCCAGATGTAATAAGGCGTTACTGTGACAGCGTCTCAGAGAGACAGGAGAGGATGCAGGAATGTGAACATTAGGATAACAGATGGGATCCGGTCCTGGAGCGCTGAGCCAGCCTTAGGAGGCATCTGATGGGTAAGAAATGGCGTCCAGATACCCGGATCGTGACAGCACCCCCCCCTTTAGGAGTGGCCCCAGGACACTTCTTTGGCTTTTGAGGAAACTTGGAATGGAATCTCCGGACCAAGGCAGGAGCATGGACATCAGAAGCATTGGTCCATGAACGTTCCTCAGGACCATAACCCTTCCAGTCAATAAGATATTGTAGTTGACCGTAACGGTGACGTGAGTCCAGGATCTTGGCCACTTCATACTCAACGCCTCGTTGAGTTTGGACTTTCGGAGTTGGAGGAAGTGAGGAATGAAACCGATTCAAGATCAGCGGTTTCAACAGGGAAACATGGAATGTCCTGGGTATTTTTAAGAAGGGAGGCAACTGGAGTCTGTAAGCAACAGGATTGATGACTTGTTCAATCTTGAAAGGACCGATATAGCGAGGTGCAAACTTCATACTGGGAACTCTTAACCTCAAATTCTTCGTGGATAACCATACCCGATCACCCACCTTGAGAGCAGGAACTGCTCGACGCTTCTTATCCGCAAACTTCTTGTACCTGAACGATGCCTTGAGCAGAGCTGATCGTACGCTCTTCCAGATATTGGCAAACTGATGCAAGGTGATATCCACTGCGGGAACAGAAGTTGCTGGAAGCGGTTGGAACTCAGGAACTTTAGGGTGGAATCCAAAGTTAGTGAAGAATGGTGTTGAAGCAGATGAAGAATGATACTGGTTGTTATGACAGAACTCGGCCCAGGGAAGTAATTGAACCCAGTCATCTTGAGAGGAGGACACATAGATGCGGAGGAAGGCCTCCAAGTCCTGATTCACCCTCTCGGTTTGACCATTGGTCTGAGGATGGTAAGCCGTGGAAAACTTTAGCTTGACTTGGAAGACTTGACATAAACTTCGCCAGAATTTGGCTGTGAATTGAACTCCTCGATCTGAGATAATTTCTTCAGGAAGACCGTGGAGTCGGAAGATCTCTTGTATGAATACTTGAGCCAACTTGGAAGCTGACGGAAGACCGGTGAGAGGAATGAAGTGTGCCATCTTGGTGAACCGGTCAACTACCACCCAGATGGTATTGAACTTGTTGCACATGGGTAAGTCTGTAATGAAATCCATCGACAAGTGGGTCCATGGTCGACGGGGAACGGATAGTGGAACCAGTTGCCCCGCAGGCGACTGGCGGGATACTTTATGTTGGGCACACTTTGGGCAAGATGCAATAAACTCCAAGACGTCCTTTTTCAGAGTTGGCCACCAATAGGACCTAGAGATAAACTCCAGGGTTTTTTGGATACCTGTATGTCCGGCAAAACGGGAAGCATGGGCCCAATGCATGAGCTTCTTCCTTAGCATCGGCTTCACAAAACTTTTCCCTGATGGGGGCGTAGAGTCCATCCCTACCGTGGAGAATGCCAACGGATTTATAATAGGATGCTTGTCTGAAGACTCTGACTCATTTTCTTGCTCCCATGAGCGGGAAAGGGCATCGGCCTTGCGATTCTGAGAGCCCGGACAGAACTGGAGTTTAAAGTCGAACCTGGAAAAGAAAAGTGCCCATCTGGCCTGACGAGGGTTGAGACATTGTGCGCCCTTCAGGTATAAAAGGTTCTTGTGGTCTGTAAGTATGGTGATTAAATGAGAAGCTCCCTCCAACAGATACCTCCACTCTTCTAGAGCGAGCTTGATGGCTAGCAACTCCTGGTCGCCAATGGCATAGTTGCGCTCAGCTGGGGAGAACTTCCGGGAGAAGAAACTGCAAGGATGTAAATGGCCATCTTTAGCCCTCTGAGATAACACCGCTCCTACTCCAACGGAGGAGGCATCCACCTCTAGGATGAAAGGAGAGTCGATGTCAGGCTGTTTCAGGACAGGCGCAGAGATGAACCTCTGTTTTAAAAGATGAAAAGCTTGCATGGCTTCTTCAGACCACTTGGACGGGTTAGCACCCTTCTTGGTGAAAGCAGTAATAGGCGCCACAATGGTGGAAAAGTCTCGTATAAACTTTCGGTAATAATTGGCGAACCCTAAGAACCTCTGGACCCCTTTGAGGGTTAAGGGTACCGGCCAATTCTGAATTGCTTGTAGTTTCTCAGGATCCATCTCTAGTCCGGAACCGGACACAATGTACCCTAGAAACGGAATGGACTTGACTTCAAAGACGCATTTTTCTAATTTGCAATAGAGATGATTGACACGGAGACGGGACAGAACCTCTTTAACCCAAAAACGATGTTCCTCTAAATCGTTGGCAAAAATGAGGATATCGTCTAGATAGACCACGACATGACGGTATAGAATGTCTCTGAAAATCTCATTGACAAAATGCTGGAAGACAGCTGGAGCATTGCTCAATCCGAAGGGCATGACGAGGTACTCATAATGTCCGTCACGGGTGTTAAAGGCGGTCTTCCACTCATCACCCTCACGGATCCGGATGAGATTGTATGCACCTCGCAAGTCCAGCTTTGTAAAGATGGTAGCTCCGCTAACTCTATCAAAGAGCTCAGTAATCAGGGGTAAAGGATAACGGTTCTTGATGGTAATGTCGTTCAAACCTCTGTAGTCGATGCACGGCCGCAGACCACCATCTTTCTTTTTTACAAAAAAGAAGCCTGCGCCGGCTGGGGAAGAAGAAGGTCGAATGAACCCCTTTGCTAGGTTCTCTTTAATGCATTCCTCCATAGAATGCGTCTCAGGCAGAGACAACGGATAAGTTCGGCCTCGAGGTGGAACCTTCCCTGGAACGAGATCAATCGGGCAGTCCCATTCTCTATGAGGAGGAAGGATATCAGCAGAAGCTTTACTGAACACATCCGTGAAATCTTGATATGGAGGAGGTGGAACATCAGACGACCTGGGGGAGGAAGAACAGACAGGCAATACTTTAAACAAACATGTCTCTGCACAAGAGGAACCCCATGCCAGGATTTGCGTAGTCGTCCAATCAATTGTAGGATTGTGAAGACGGAGCCATGGAAGGCCCAGGACCACAGGATGTGTGGCTCTTGGAATCACTAAAAGTGAAATAAGTTCGGAATGAAGAACTCCCACTCTCAGACGAACTGGTAGAGTCCTTAGAGCAATAACAGTATCAAAAATTTTACTGCCATCCACGGCAGTTAAGGAAAAGGAGGAAGGAAGTCACTCGGTGGGTAGGGACCACCGTTTAACATAGGCTTCAGTAATAAAGTTCCCAGCTGCTCCGGAATCAAGGAGAGCAATGACGTTCCGATAACGTTGAGCAACTTGAAGCGAGACTGGGAGATTACAATCATGAGGAGATGGAGAGGAGATCATTACTCCTAGCCGGCCCTCTCCTGGGCGAGCTAGGGTTTGGAGTTTTCCCGGACGTTCGGGACAGGCATTGATGGTGTGAGACGGAGCTGCACAGTAAAGACAAAGAGACTCAGAGAGACGTCTTCGGCGCTCAGCAGGAGTTAAACGGGAACGGCCAATTTGCATGGGCTCATCTTTAGATGGTGACAGTTGACGAGGAGGAGGAGCAGAAGATTTTGGAGCAGATGATCTTCCACGCTCAGTTGCTCTCTCTCTGAAACGTAAATCAACTTTCGTGCAGAGTGAGATTAGCTCATCTAACTTAGAAGGTAAGTCTCTGGTAGCTAACTCATCTTTAATAAGCTCAGATAAGCCATGCCAGAATGCAGCATACAGGGCCTCGTCGTTCCATGCCAGTTCGGATGCCAGGATCTGGAACTGTATCAGATATTGTCCTACAGTACGTGACCCCTGGCGTAAACGGAGAATCTCGGATGAAGCTGAGGTTACCCGGCCTGGCTCGTCGAAGATGCGCCTGAATGTTGACACGAATGCAGTGTAAGAAGATAGCAGGGTGTCGGACCTCTCCCATAACGGTGATGCCCAGTCAAGGGCGGAGCCACTGAGAAGAGAGATGATGTAGGCAATTTTTGTACGGTCACTGGGAAAATTGCCAGGTTGTAGCTCAAACTGAATCTCACACTGGTTGAGAAATCCCCTGCAGAATCTTGGAGATCCGTCAAATTTTGCTGGCGTTGGAAGATGAAGACGTGGAGCAGAAATGGGTAAGGTGGGTGGGGTTATAGCTGGAGTCACTGTGGTTGACGCACCAGATGCGCCTGATCCACGGAGAGTTGTCTGAATCCCATCCAGCCGAGTAGAGAGATCCTGGAGACAGCGGATGATGTGGCCCTGTGCAGCCTCCTGATGTTCTAGTCGGGCTGCCAGTTCTTGCATCGGCCTGGCCGCTTGATCCTGGTCTCCGGCTGGATTCATTAGGTCAGTGCTTATTGTCACAACTGAGGGCCTGAGCTGACGGGAGGCAGCCTCAGTTGTAGGGGCTGAGATGTACCGGAACCTGGGAGGTTGTATCAGACCCCTGGACATGTAAGTAACATGAATAATAACTGCCCGAAGGCGTGACCACGACAACTTGGATAAAAGTCAATGATGTTTATTATGACAACTCCGCAACACAGCAGCAGTAAAAGAAAACGTAAAAGTCAGCAAATAATAAATACAGTTCCTGGGTACTACAGGATGGCAGGAGCCACAGGGCACTGGTAGAGTGAGATAGTTCTTATGATCTTCTAGATGGAAAGTCCTTACCAGGCCCGACTGTAGCAATGGAGATAACCCAGGATTGTGCCAGCTGGTGTTCCAGGAAAAGCTGGGTTGCTGAAGGTAAAACAGCTGCTGTGGATACTGGCTGGAACCAGACTGTTGTTAGCACGGAGTGGATACTGGCTGGAACCAGTTAAATAATAAATGAACTTGGGAGCGATGAAATATGAACTGAAATGTAGAACTTGAGAGCGGAGAAATAATAATACCGGTGGAGAGTGGTAAAGTGTAGAAAGGACACCGGCCCTTTAAGGGAAGCTGTACTCTGCTGGAAGCTGAGCTGGAAGCAGGTAATGTTGTAGCTGGAAACAGATGAATCCACAATGGATTGGAGAGTCAGGCTACACCGCAGGTGGAATGCTGGTGCGGGTCTCCATGGTGGAAGTCTTGAGACAGGAGCTGGAACCTGGAAGACAATCACAGGAGAGAGACAAACAGGAACTAGGTTTGACAACCAAAGCACTGACGCCTTCCTTGCTCAGGCACAGTTTATTTATACCTGCAGCAAGGAAGGGATTGGCTAGGCAATTATGCAGATTAACAATACTGACAACAGATTGGAGGAAATTATCAGCTGACAGAATCCAAGATGGCTGCGCCCATGCAGACACTTGGAGGGAAGTTTGGTTTGTAATCCATGTGGTAATGAAAACAGTAATGGCGGCGCCGGCCACTGGAGACAGGAGACGCCAGGCTGACAAGTGCACATCCAACCACGCGGACACAGCGGAGGCCGCGGCTGACGTAATCGCCACTCTGACACTCTGCATGCAGAAGCTCAGGGACGGCGGCGGAGGCCGCGGGAGACGCCATGCCAGAAGTAATAAGGCGTTACTGTGACAGCGTCTCAGAGAGACAGGAGAGGATGCAGGAATGTGAACATTAGGATAACAGATGGGATCCGGTCCTGGAGCGCTGAGCCAGCCTTAGGAGGCATCTGATGGGTAAGAAATGGCGTCCAGATACCCGGATCGTGACACGGGGCTCTGCATCCCGGGTGGTGCCGAAGATGTGGAGTGTCGGAGGTGGCAGAAGCGCCGCAGCTTGGGGTGAGAAACCGCTGCAGCCCTTCCGCTGCTAAACTCTGCAATTAGCCTATTAAGGGGGTGGGCTCCCCTCACCATAGTGCCCCACAGGCCTTGTTAATTCTGGGGGTAGGATCCCCTCACTCTATAATGTAAATTTTGGCTCATATCATGTGCTGTAACGTGAATTTTGGCTCATACCGTGTGCTATAATGTGAATTTTGGCTCATACCGTGTGGGGTAATGTGAATTTTGGCTCATACCGTGTGCTATAATGTGAATTTCGGCTCATACCGTGTGGGGTAATGTGAATTTTGTCTCATACCGTGTGCTGTAATGTGAATTTCGGCTCATACCGTGTGGGGTAATGTGAATTTTGTCTCATACCATGTGGAGTAATGTGAATTTTGGCTCATACCGTGTGCTATAATGTGAATTTCGGCTCATACCGTGTGCTATAATGTGAATTTTGGCTCATACCATGTGGGGTAATGTGAATTTCGGCTCATACTGTGTGCTATAATGTGAATTTTGGCTCATACCGTGTGGGGTAATGTGAATTTCGGCTCATACTGTGTGCTATAATGTGAATTTCGGCTCATACCGTGTGGGGTAATGTCAATTTCGGCTCATACCGTGTGCTATAATGTGAAAGGGGCACCAGTACTAGATAGTATAAGGGGTCCTACTACACTGAAGGACACGCCCCTTTTGAGTGACCGCGCCCCTTTTCCAGAGCGCGCGCGCATAATTGCTATCTGCACTCTTTCATTCCGCCTTCAAAAATTCAATTTCGACCACTGCACCTACATCTATACAGACACACCCTGACATCTTTATATACAGTGACACCGGTGGCGTCTGCACATACTTTCCTTTTGTATTTTTTTTTTATTATTATCATTTTATTTATTTATTATTATTATTATTATTATTTTTTTTTTTTTTGGGGGGGGCGCCATTATTGATCTTTTCCCTGGGCTCCAAAAACCCTAGCTACGCCTCTGGGAGTAAGGGATACCTAGGATGACGATATGGACTCATGAGCAGAGTGACAAAGGAAACAAGAAAACAGAAGGGACACAGAAGACATAAGAGAGGTGCTCAAAGGTTGTTCAACATATACTGCTATATTGTGAATCAAATCTAAAATTAGGAGGGGGAGAGCACTGCTGTGGGCATTGTGTTTGTAAGTGGCTCTGCTATTGTGAGCATTGTGTGTGTAAAGGGCACTAGTATGTGTGGCGGGCAATGTGAATAAGATTGTGCTACTGTTAGGCATTATTTTGAATTGGTGGTACTTTTGTGAGGCCACACCCCTTTATGCGGCGAGCGCACCTTCGGAGCATGCTAAATGGGAGGGGTCGCGGGTGAGGTGAGTTCCCCCACTTCTCCAGGACCACTTTAAGCCCTGGACATACCTATAATAAACCAAGGACTGTCAAAGACACTATTGTGGATACAAATTGGACACACCATTCATTCATTACATAAATGGAAAAAAGGCAATTAGCATCTTATCATCCTCATACTTTAACATTGCACATCGGGCCTAATTCAGACCTGATCGGTGCTATGCGTTTTCGCACAGCAGCAGATCAGGTTTGAACTGTTTATGACAGGCAGAGGCGGTCACTGGGCGGGAGGGGGGCGGCCAGCGGTGTTTGGCCGCCATTTACGGGGTGCGGTCTGGGCAACGCAGGTGTGCCCAGACCAGGTGGGGGGCGGGCTGTGGCGGCTGCGCAACATTACACGCAGCCGCTGCAACCAGCACAGCGACGGGTAGCTCCCTGCCAGCGTGCAGGAGCTGCGCTGCCAGAGAGCTACTCTTCAAGTACAAAAGCATCATCGCTGATATCGGCCTGACATGCGGGGCGGACTAGCCCTGTGCTGGGCATCCCCCCGCATGTCTGAGTATCTGATCGTAGATGTGCTAAATTTAGCACATCTACGATCAGGTCTGAATTAGGCCCATCATACTTTAACATTGCAACAGCCAACATCATAATCTGCTGGCACTCCCATTTGGGAGTTTGCCCTTCAGGTGAACCAGTAGCCTTCTCACAACACTCAATTCTTGCAGCACACTCCTAGAGCACATTCAGCCAGTGTGCAAATATAGGCCCTCATTCCGAGTTGTTTGCTTGCAAGCTGCTTTTAGCAGCTTTGCACACGCTAAGCCGCCGCCTACTGGAAGTGAATCTTAGCTTATCAAAATTGCGAACGAAAGATTAGCAAAATTGCGAATAGACACTTCTTAGCAGTTTCTGAGTAGCTCCACACTTACTCGGCATCTGCGATCAGTTCAGTCAGTTTCGTTCCTGGTTTGACGTCACAAACACACCCAGCGTTCGGCCAGACACTCCTCCGTTTCTCCAGCCACTCCCGCGTTTTTCCCAGAAACGGTAGCGTTTTTTCGCACACACCCATAAAACGGCCAGTTTCCGCCCAGAAACACCCACTTCCTGTCAATCACATTACGATCTCCAGAACAAAGAAAAAAACCTTGTAATGCCGTGAGTAAAATACCTAACTGCATAGCAAATTTACTTGGCGCAGTCGCACTGCGGACATTGCGCATGCGCATTAGCGACTAATCGCTCCGTTGCGACAAAAAAAATAACGAGCGAACAACTCGTAATGACCCCCATAGTTTCCACAGTGCATTGCTGTTATTAATCTGGTGGTACATTATAATGCATGCACTATCAGTATGTATTATATATATTTAACAAGGGGCCCAGACCAAGCACTCGCACCCCTCAGCATGGGCCCCTACTACCGAGCTCCCCATATGCCCCAGTCTGACACTGTCCAGCTGTACACATTACTGTAGCAATGAAACACGAGGCAGGATAGAGTAGGTGTGCATATTTTACCTCATTGATACAAGATTAACTTCATTCAAGTCGTTGGATGGAATTCAATTGTTTGAAAAGTCAGTTGGGTGTCTGTTTTTTACTGTCTATTAGATAGGAAAAAACAGACTCCCAACTGACTTTTCAAACAATTAAATACCTCCTTCATGTGCTATTTGGGTTGCTTGATTATTCCAGGCAGTCGATATTGTAATTGAAATAATATCTCTGATAACGTTGCCATAATCCTAAGAAATAAGCCTATGTCTTAACTGTGACCCAAGAAGTAGCTTTTGTATTATCGGATATATTTGTTCTTTAAGATAACATATTGGCAGAGTGTGACAAAACCCTTTGTGTTTCGCTACATATCGCAAGTTTCATTTCTTGCCCTCAAAGGTCCCGTCCATAACATCTCTATTGTTTACTTGCCAATAGCAATTTATATTCTGTCTTTGTCTGTTCTATTTAAATTGCAAATCATCTGCTGAAAAGCAACATACTTCATCTTTCCGTTTTTTTTTTATTTTTTACCCAGCTCTGGGGAGGAGAAAAAAATAATTTGGTGTAAAAAAAATCTGTCAAAAGATGGATAAGGCTGGATACAGCACATTCGTTACAGAAGCAAGGGACAGGTCTGGTGCCCAGTTAAAATAAAATAACCCCCCCCCTCCCCCCCCACACACACACACAAAAAAGACAAAAGAAAAAAAGGATAGAGAATGTCACAGAAAACAAACAAAGGAAGAAGGCATGTGATTCTAAAGGGAAAATGCAGAAAAGCTTTCTGAAAACAGTTAATTAAAGGCAAGAGAGTGTCACAGAGAAGATAAATGAAGTGGCCTTGCTAAAGGAATAAAGCCTAATCCAGCATTACAACTGCAGCATTTCAGGCCTATTTTCAAAGCCTCCCAGACACTCTTGTTGGCACAGTTTTTCTTCTGCAGGCAGATCAGGCATGAAAGGTGCAAAGTAGGTTGTGATAACAATAGTTTCCTATTGAAAGTAGATTTTGGTGTTCTATAGATAATGTTACTGTTCTAAGTCACATTTTCATTGGTAGGACAAACAAAATTTATTTTCAAAGTAGTTGCACAGATCAGGAGGCAAATAGCAAGCCACTGATGTGAACTACAGACCAATTCTCTTATCTTATTCCAACTTGGATAACACAAAGCATTAATCACTTAATCTAAATTAAGCAATCAGTCCACATGAATATAATTACTATAATGTCACACTAATAGAGGAAGTCTACAATATGGATGATAGAAACTTAAAATTCTCCAAACACCCATGAGGAAGTTATCTATGAAACGAGTTGGTGATGTGCAATATACTGTAACACTATGATATATAGTCATTTATGCCCTTCTAATGCATATATCTCTTACGGGGAAAAGATGGTGACCCCATTGCTGACAAGGGCAGCATCAGGGGCACTCCAAGTACCACTATCTCTCAGTCACACCTGCCTCCCCAGTCACCCCCTATCTCTCGGTCACACCTGTCTCCCCAGTCACCCACTATCTCTCAGTCACACCTGCCTCACCAGTCACCCACTATCTCTCGGTCACACCTGCCTTCCCAGTCACCTACTATCTCTCTGTCAGATGGTGGCCCCCATTGCTGACAAGGGCAGCATCAGGGGCACTCCAAGTAGCTGGCAGGCTACAGGTACACTGTTGCTCAGGTTGCATTCACTATTTTGACTGTGTAGCTTATCTTCACCACACCACGTTTGCCATATTTTTGACTGGTATGCAAGCTGCTAACTACATTGCCTCCCCAGTCACCCACTATCTCTTTGTCACCCCTAGCTCCTCAGTCAACCACTATCTCTCAGTCACACCTGCCTCCCCAGTTACCCCCTATCTCTCGGTCACACCTGCCTTCCCAGTCACCTCCTATCTCTCGGTCACACCTGCCTCCCCAGTCACCCCCTATCTTTCGGTCACACCTGCCTCCCCAGTGACCTCCTATCTCTCTGACACCACTGCCTCCCCAGTCACCCACTATCTCTCTGTCACTGCTGCCTTCCCAGCCACCAACTATATCTCTGTCACCCCTGCCTTCCGAGTCACCCACTATCTCTCTGTAACCATTGCATCCCATGTCATCTGCTATATCTCTGTCGCTCCTGCTCCCCAGTCACTCACTATCTCCCTGTCACCCCTACTTCCACAGTCATCCCCTATCTCTATGTCACCCCTACCTCCCCAGTCAACCACTATCTCTCGGTCACAACTGCCTTCCCAGTCACCCCTATCTCTCTGTCACACCTGCCTCCCCAGTCACCCACTATTTCTCTGCACCCCTGCCACCCCAGTCACCTACTATATCTCTCTGTCACCTCCGCATCCCTAGTCATCCATTATCTCTCTGTCACCCCTGCCTCCTCAGTTACCTACTATCTATCTTTCTGTCACCCCTGCCTCCCCAGTCACCCACTATCTCTCTGTTACCCCTGCCTCCCCAGTCACCCACTATCTCCCTGTACCTTTGGGGGTACTATTGTGTGACCACACCCCTTTCTTGCGAGACCACACCCATTTCATAGCGCATGCCTTCGGCGTGCACTGTCCTTTTGAAAAGTTTATCCCATCAAGGGGCGCCAAAATTTATATTAGTTTACCCAAAAAAATTAAGGTTGGGTCGGCCCTGTTGACACCAGAACTACACATTCCCAACACCTGGTGACTAAAACCACCTTAAGAGAAGGACCACAGTTGTATGTTCTTCACTTCCAAATTTGGCATCTCCTTGGGGTAGGTAATTGAAATTGCCTAAACAATCTCTACAGTACCTTATGAGCTTATATGTCCATTGTGGGTTTCCCAGCCACCCTCAGTAATCTGCCCTTTACCCAATCGGTGCTGTTTCATGTGCTCCACCATTGTATTTCACCAGTGGTCTTGTTATGCCCCAATTGGACACTTGTTATGATGTGAGATGATGCTGGTCATTGCTGGCGGTGGCATGTACCTGCTCTGGGCACCATGGCTATTGGCCTCCTGTCTTGAAGCCACAAGTTCATTGTTCTTATAAGGGCATGTTTCTCTGATTGCAATCAGCAGTATGTCTATATAGGTGCAATGGTCATGAATTTGCAAGTAATGGCAGAGAGGGTGGGTTCGGTATGGGTGACCGGCAGTTGGGATACCGCCGGTCACCATACTGACGCCGGGATCCCAGAGTTTAGGTTGCCTGCAGGGGAGGGGGCGAGGGCAACAAAGCCCATTGTGGGCTCGCCGTGCTTGCCACGCAACGGGCTTGGAGGCTTGTTACGCCCGCCACAGGTTCTATTCCCACTCTATGGGTGTCGTGGACTGTCGGGATTTAACCGCTTCCCGAGAGGGCAGCACAACAAAGCGTCGGGTTGTAAAACCCGATGCTTCTGATCATGTTTATGTATGATATTTAAGAGTAATAGTTTTCCTAGCTTAGTTTTGTTACTAAAAAAAACATTGCCCTTTTAAATAGCACCTGGGTCTACATTTAATAGTGATGAGCGGATTCGGTTTTACTCGGTTTTACTCGGTTCTCAAAACCGAATCTTATTGGCTCACTGATGTCACGTGTTTTGGATAGCCAATAAGATTCGGTTTTGAGAACCGAGTAAAACCGAATCCGCTCATCACTAGACTCTACAACCAACATTTTGTAAAAAAAACAAACCCTACAGTAAAAAGAAAATTTCTTTAAATACTGTACATGGCAAGGTAAAAAAATAAATAATCTGTACTGTCATTTTCATACAGAGAACACTGAAAAGCCTGATATAATTAAGCAAAATGTTTGAGATTAGAAACGGTAAAAAGTTAATTTAGTTCTAATTCACTGGTATTAGTGTTTCTGTGTATGAAATAAATCTGTCCCTGATGGATGCATTAGGGCTTCTGACTTGCATTAAAGAGATAATGTACTATGTAGATGTACTCAGCATTATGGAAGGAGGGGCATCACAGTACCATGCCTCCTAAAGTTTACATCGATGAAAGAGTTTGGTTCTGGAGTGTCAGCAGTAGAACTAAGGACTGTGGGGAAAGTATTTGTGAATAGAGGTTTGTGTGTGAAAAAAGGACATTAAGAGGGGGACATGATTAACATTTACAAATATATTAGGGGTCAATACACAGAGCTAGCGGTGGATTTGTTTTTTGGTAAGATCAACACAGGAGACACGTGGACACCCACTTAGGTTAGAGGAGAGGAGATTTTGCACATAGAGACGGAAAGGTTTCTTCACAGTAAGGACAATACGTATTTGGATTTCCCTGCAGAGAGAGTAGTAATGGGGGACTCAGGTATTGCTTTTAAGAATGGGCTAGATAAATTCCTACTGGATAAGGATATACAGGGTTATGGTGGGTAAATCATGCACAATAGTAAAATAATAATAATAAAGGAATAGGCATAATGTCTAAACATTCACAACAGTTAAAATTAGTATTAAAAATATATCAGTATAGGAGATCACTAACAGGTTGAACTCGGTGGACAAATTGTCTTTTTTTAACCTCATAAACTATGTTACTATGTGTCAGGACAGGCTGTTTCATAGAGGTGTGAAGTTCCCACTACAGATGGAGCCACACTAATCATGGCTCCGTCTGTGCTGGGCACACTCACCTAGGTGCGCCTATCGCAGCGTCTGGGCCGCACGTGCGTCTTGGCAACACGCACTTCCATGACGCACACGCGCTCCATTCACTACAATGGGAGCATCTCTGTGCACTCCCGTAGTGGGGCCAGTTGTTGGATAGCCAAGTCCCATCGGAAGTGCACGTTTGCGATGGAGCTGCACTAGTTGAGCGCTGCTCCATCTGTACATACCTCCTAACTGTCCCGATTTTTTGGAACTGACCCGCTGTCCCAGCCGTGGGCCGCAGTGGCCCACGGTTAGGGGGCAGTTGGGAGGCTCCTGTCCCTCGCTGCCCTGCTTATTATTATTATTATTATTATTATTATCCTTTATTTATATGGCACCACAAGGGATCCGCAGCGCCCAATTACAGAGTACATAATCAAATGAGCAAACAAGAAAACAGCACTTACAGTACAAGACAATATAGGACAGGCATGGACAACCCGGGGTTAGGTGCCATCAAAGGGAGTAAGGAGTATAAGATAGTGTAAGTAAGAAAAGGAAAGGCACATGAGGACAGAAGGCCCTGCTCTTGCGAGCTTACGATCTAAAAGGTGAGGGGCTGACAGACCGGGGTGACACAGAAGGGATAGACAGTGAGTGTAGACAAGAGGGTTAGGATGAGATTAGGCTGGGTTTGGTGAAGAGGTGGGTCTTGAGAGCCCGTTTGAAGTTTTGGAGAGAGGAGAAGAGTCGGATGGGTAGAGGTAGAGAATTCCAGAGATAGGGAGCAGCACGTGCAAAATCTTGTAGGTAAGAGTGGGGAACCTGCAAGAGAGGGGAGGTGGATGTAGCATTGAGGATAGACTGGAGTGGAGAGGAGCATTTTTCAGGGAGGCCAGATAGGAGGAGATTACAGTAGTCCAATCTGGAGATGACCAGTGAGTGGATGAGGGTCTTAGTAGCGTCCTGAGTGAGCAAGGGTCTGATCCTGGAGATGTTTTTGAGATGGAAGCGGCAGGTTTGTAAGAGGTACTGAATGTGTGATTTGAAAGAGAGGGAGGAGTCAAGGATTACGCTAAAACAGCGCACTTGGGGGCTAGAAGAGACAGTAGTGCCATCAATGGAGAGACAGTTGGAGATACAAGTGAGGAGAGCAGTGGAGAGGTCAGAGGAGGAAAGGTAGATTTGAGAATCATCACTATAGAGATGATATTGTAAGTCAAAAGAGCTAATGAGATCACCTGACGAAGATGTGTAGAGAGAGAAAAGGAGAATCCCAAGAAAAGAACCTTAGCAGAGCAGCGGTGAATAGACACCATGCGCATGTGCACTCACAGGAGACAGAGGGACAGGGAGCATGCCAGCAGCTCATGATGAAATATGGGGACGTGGCTCACGATCACGCTACTCCCGCAAAGCCACACCCATTTCCCATAAGCCACACCCCTTTTCATCCAGGCACTGCTATGCCGTGCAAAGGTGTCCCAGGTTTCACTCTATGGATGTTGGGAGGTATGCCACTATACAATCTTAGAGTTCCTCTATTGTTGTACTCTCCTGCAGAAAGATATGTCATACTGTGGGCAGATTGTATTAACACATGGTTAAGTTACTACATGCACTGACTATAGTATCCTATATAATAAAAGGTTAACGCTGCTCTTCACCTCTATGGGGAGAATTGTGTTATGTGCACCAGCGGCCACTAGATGGCGCCCGACGGAGCAAGTATTGCTCCGTTCGGGGCGTGCACAGCTGCTGGCGGTGACATTACTGTTTGTCGTTCTGGCATTGTGACAGGCTAGAAGCTAGTCTGCCAATCATTTACAGTAACTAAAAGAGTGGGAAGTCATTAAAGTAGTACTGAATACAAGAATAAACAAGATAAATAAGATACTACAGCACATATCTATTACCTTTATAGGAGTAACATTGCAAGTGTATTTATGTCAGCATTTTGTTTAGCTATAAGAGGGTTAAAAGCGTATGATGTTCACTTGTCACATATCACCGGTATAACTCAGCAGGAATGAGGTTACCGAGAGCAACGCCGAGTGCTGTGTGAAGTTTTTTCTTTCCTAATTTCTTTTAATCATGTGAATTATGTAATACTAGACAGTGATTAACCCATTTTCTGCTGCGTATTCCTACCTTTCATCTAAACCTACTGACTTGAGTTTCCCCTCATTATGGCATATCTTCATCTCCCATGCATCTCATGTATTGAGTCTCAATTAGTGCCAGCGAAAAGCAAAGGATTTTCTGTATCCTACAAAGTTCTGTGGGAATAAACACTTTTTACATCTACGCCAAAACAGGTTGATACTTTTTTGTATGGCATGTCTAAACCTAAGTACGGAAATGTTATTCTGAATACTTTGTTATAATAAACAATGCAAGAACTAGCATCAATCACTGATATTAATTCACAATGTGCACTTCCGTTTCCAGACTAATGCAGGCACAAATGATGTATACAGGAAGCGAAAGAGAAAATAATTAACTACCGGTGAGTTGCATCAAAGTAAAGATCCCATTCTTAAAATCCCACTTTTCTTTTTTTTTTTTTTTCTTTTGGGCTGTTGAAACTATTATGTTTAAGTCTGCATTTTAATTCATTTTTTTTATGTCTGTCTTCGCAAATGGATTCTAATTATTTTTAATCATTTATAAATTGACAGCTTTACTTGCTTTCATTTCTAACAGGCATTACACCAATTACATAATTTTAATATTTATGCAGTGATAAAATTAGATAAAAAAATAAAATAAGAAGCTAGATACTCAAATGGCCTAAAATGATATGCAAGAGAAAGTGTGAGCAGTGACAACAAGACATTGTAAGGCAATACAACATAGCCTATTTATTAATAGTCTTATATGGTAATTGGTCTGAAGAGAAACATTACTGGTCTGGCACACCCGGGGGGGGAGGGGGTTTCCTCTGATGGACCAATCTTTGTTTTCACGCTGGCCGCAATCTTGCAGCCTACAATAAGAGTTCTTGTGGCATAATGCAGCTATTATTGGACTTGGATAGGGGACAGGGACAATATGATATGAATCTAATGACAGTGTGGCCATACCTAGGGGTCTGGGTGCCCCTGGCAAAGTGAAGCACTTGATGCCCCCCCCTATCATCCCTATAATTAGTGTGGTCTTTAATTTGACCATCAGTAGTGTATAGAGCATTTTATTGGAGAGCCTGCTCTTAAAACATTTAATATGTAGAAGGGGAAAATACATTAGCTGGAGGTGGAACAGTGGACTTAGTGGTCCTTAGGGAAAAGAGGGGTGGATGAGACTGTGCAATAACAGTGCCAGGTGGCTTTGGACAGGAATGATGGAAAAGAAGGGGGACAGGGGAGGTGCAGTAGGATAGGGTAGGGAAAAGGGGGAGAACCAAGGTGCAAGATGTGAAGCCTAGAATATGTTCAAATGTATTGTTAAATAATATACAGAATACAAGGAGAACATGGGTTAGAGTATCATTACCTTGTAGAGTACATGAGCTTCAAGCACAGTATTGATTTACAGGGAGATGGAATGTTATAAAATACTTGGCACATCCCTCTAGTTATTATTTATTTATTAACAGTTTCTTACATAGCGCAGCAAATTCCGTTGCGCTTTACAATTGGAAATAACAATGATATAACAAACTGGGTAATAACAAACAGTCATAGAGGTAGGAAGGCCCTGCTCGCAAGCTTACAATCTATAGGGAAATAGGCATGGATACACAAGGAAAGGTGCTATCTATTGCATAGTTGTCCGCCAGATTTTGAAGGTTCTTGGTGGGCTGCATGATATGGTCATACAGCAATGATGAACCGGGTTCGAGAGGAAGGGAAAGTGAAGAATGAGAAGACATGTGAGGATATGTGTGGACTGTGCAGAGTGGAAGCAATTTGATAGGAAGGTTTATGAAAGTTATGTGGGCGGTTCTGGAATTTGATATGCTTGCCTAAAGAGGTGAGTTTTCAGGGAACGCTTGAAGGTTTGGAGACTAGAGGCGAGTCTTATTGTGCGTGGTGTCGAAGTCAAAAATATTACATAGAGAGAACATACAGACGCCACACATTATGAGTCGCTATGCTTGCAAATACGCGCAGCAAGCACAGCAATACATGGTAACATATGCATTTACAGAGACATGCCACAGAGATAGGTTAAACACATATTTCACACAGCACATAATTATAACATATCAAGCGCCAGACATCATAATGTTTTAAATGTATTTAATGGAGTAACGTCATGTATGTGTATTATTGGAATGAAGCAAGATAGACATTTCGTGTTTGGTATTAAAGCAACCAGATGAATGTGTATATCAATTTGATGCCTGTTATTAAGTTGTAGCACATTGCTATGAGTAGTTATGATTAAATGTATGAAAGCTAAAGTCACTCTTATTAGAACAATGGATATTCCAAGCATGCGATGGACAGGAAACTCAGGCTAGCCCTTTTGATGTCTTCAAGGCTGAACCTTGTTTGCATATGAACTGAACAGTGACTCATCATGAATGAGAAAGTTCCCTCCCCTAGACTAGATGTGTGCACTCCCCCAAACTACATAGTGTATTGCTGAAGAGACACACAGAAGTCTCTGTCCTTTTTCCCCTGGATCTTGAACGAGATGGTTTTCTGACGACACTCTGCAGTGAGCATGGAGGGAGAGCTAAAGACAGAAGTGGGGGAGCATAGAAAGCATTGAGCAAAATATGGTAATTGTATCACTCCATGTGGCTGTATTTTGAATTAGATTGTATTAACTGCTTACTGTATAAATTGTAACCATGTAACTATATATATATATACTGTACATTGTGATATATTGAATACATATCCTTTTAATAACAAATATATACATCAATGAGCTTTGGAACTCAGACAATGTGTGCGTGTATTGTTTTCTCTTAAGGGATGTAGTGTTTTGCGACGTACAGCGCACTTTTATGTATATGGTAATAAGATGTGCCTGGCGTCCGCAGTATATATTAGAGCTGGGAATTTTAAATATTTGTTCAAAAGCAATTTGGTATTTACAGTGGTAGGGCATTCCGCAGAGTGGGTGCAGCCTGATGAAAGTCCTGCAATCGTGAGTGGGAACGAGTAATGAGTGTGGACCACCTCTATGTGTGGACCACCTCTATGACCTGGTCATGCTCCCTCCACCTAGGAAAACAAACAATATTATGCAGGGTGCAGTCTGAATAATATGAACATTGTCTATACTAACAAAGCCAGTACACAAAGATCAGTAAGGAAGCTCAGCCCACAGAATAAGTGTAATGGTGACCTGGTATGTGAGAAAAATGATATGCAAGGTGGAGAGGGTATGGCGGATAACATATAGAAACCCTGGAGTGACAGTTGGAGTGTAGGATATGCTATTGTGGGCAATGCATCTGTGATGTGAGATAACCCATGTTGGGTACTGTAGGTAATTGGTGAGCACTTGGTGAAATACGAGTGCTACTGCCAATAAGTATCAGTAATAAATGGAGTCTATAGAATACACACCCTGAGCACAACCTGACTTTCCTACTGTGCTTCTCCTGCCCGAGCTGTCCTATATAGGAACTACAGCAACTTTCCTTCAAACTTTCATCTCTTTCTCCCTCCAGTTACAGCTGAGCTTGTTCCAGTCCAAAAAACAAGCTTGTTCCTCAAAACAGACATCAATTCAGCAAATACATACAGTAAACCTTGCAGCATTCACTTGCATAACAACTACTCAAATTTATGTCTATCGCTTACCAAAACCATCTGAATTCTCACCTGTACCAATGTTATCTGTCTTTTAACTATGAAAAGACATCCCCAATCTGCTTACTACAGTTCTCTCTTGTGCAAACTCATGTATGTATTTTTGATGTAATGATTTGCTTGTAATTGGCATTGCATGTGTGGGGAAGTTGCTCAGTGAAACATAGTTTATTATTGCATGGTCTCTGGTGTTTACCTCCTTTTGATCATTTGTCCATTTGTGGTCAGGTGTACTATAGCTGTACATTTAGTGAGGTGTAGTCATGGTATAAAGGACAGAGTGTGATTCCTGATTAATAAAAAAATCAAATACCAAACACTGAGCAACGTCACCAAACAGGTAATTTCATTTTGTACCGTCTGGACATGGCTACTACTAACAGATGCACAGACAAAAATCTTAAAGCTATGTGTGCAAATGCTAGGAGCTTAGGAGACAAAGTTCCAGCGCTAATTGCGATAATGACAATGGATAACCTGGATATTGTGGCAATTACAGAGTCATGGTGCAATGAGAATCATGACTGGGACATAGCTATACCAGGGTACAATTTATTTAGGATATATAGAATGGGAAGAATAGAAGGAGGGATAGTAATGTATGTGAAAAAAAGTATAAATGCTACTTTAATACAAAATATTGATGACAAAACTGAGGCCCTTTGGGTCACCATAGAAACCGGGGAGAAGGACATTACTCGCATTGGGGTGATCTATAGGACCACCAGGCCAGGGGCAGGATTTGGACAGGAACCTATAGTTGAACATTACTGAAATGGCTTTAAAGGGAGAAGTCATAATTATGGGAGACTTTAATTTACCGGATGTAAATTGGGAGGGGTCTTTTGCAAGTTCAGCTACAAGTGGCAATTTTTTAAATTCCTTACAGGGAGCATCTCTCAAGCAATTGGTGAGGGAGCCTACTCGCAAAGACTCGATATTATATTTAATTCTTACAAATGGAGACAGGATATCAGACATATATGTGGGTGAGCACCTGGGATCCAGTGATCTTCAAGCAGTATGGTTTAATATAACGACAGGATCAAACTCCTGTCACACAAAAACAAAGGTGTTGGATTTTAGAAATGCTGACCTTGCAAAAATGGGGAGATGTTTAAGTGATTCATTGGCGGACTGGAAGAACTTGGAAGGAGTGCTGGAGAGATGGGAAAAACTAAAAAGTGCAATACTAAGGGAAACAGATCTTTGTATCAAAAGGGGTAGGAAAAGTACCAGGAAAAGGAAGCCAGTGTGGTTCACAAAAGTAACAACTAGTGTGAAAGCAAAAAAGATGGCTTTTAGGAAATACAAACAGACTCAAAACAATAACGACAAAGAGGTGTATGTTGACAGACGGAAGGATGCTAAGAAAGTGATTAGACGTGCAAAGGCAGAAGCTGAGGAGAAATGGCCCAGTCAGTAGATAAAGGGGACAAAACTTTTTTAAGTATGTAAGTGAAAGGAGAAAATCAAATGGAGGGATAGTAAGACTTAAGACAGAGAGTAAGCATTTGGTGGAGGGAGACAAGGCAATAGCAGATCACCTAAATAATTATTTTTGCTCAGTATTTACTACAGAAGGATAAGGGAAGGCACCACAGTTAAGTTGCAAGGACATTCATAAAAATAAGGTAGCTGAAAGTACATTTACAGAGTAGAAGGTCCTAACAGAACTTTCAAAACTAAAATTGGTTAAATCAATGGGGCCAGATGGGATACACCCAAGGATACTCAAAGAGCTTAAAGATGTGCTGGTGACACCTTTAACAGAATTATTTAACACGTCACTAAATACAGGTGCCATTCCAGAGGACTGGAAAAGAGCAAATGTAGTTCTACTTCCCAAAAGTGGAAGCAAGGAAGAAGCAAATAATTACAGACCAGTATGCCTTATATCCATAGTAGGGAAAGTAATGGAAAAACTATTAAAAGAAAGAGTTGTGGAATATCTTTAATCAAACAATTTACAGGATCCAAAACAGCATGGATTTACTGGTGGGAGATCATGCCAAACAAATCTTATTGACTTCTTTGACTCTGTGACGAAAATAATAGATCAAGGGGGAGCTGTAGATGTAGCATACAGTATCTAGACTTTAGTAAGGCATTTGTCCCACATCGCAGACTGCTAAATAAATTTGAAAGCGTGGGGGTGGATTATAAAACAGTTAAATGGATAAGAACCTGGTTGCAGGATAGAAAGCAGACAGTTGTAGTAAATGGAATGCAATCTATGGAGGGAAATGTTACCAGTGGAGTACCCCAGGGATTTGTACTTGGACCAGTTCTCTTTAATATCTTTGTTGGTGACACTGCAAATGGTATTGAAGGGAAAATATGCCTTTTTGCAGATGGTACAAAGATATGCAACAGGGTAGACACACCGGGAGGGGTAAAACAAATGATTGATGACCTATGTAGGCTTGAGAAATGGTCAAGAACATGGCAACTACAGTTTAATGCTAAAAAATGCAAAATCATGCACTTAGGTCTCAAAAACCCAAAGGCTAAATATAGTATCAAGGGTACTATAATGGAAACTACTGAGGAGGAAAGGGTTTTAGGAGTCTTAAAGGCAGGAAAGCAATGCAACAAAGCAATGAGAAAGGCGAGTCAGATGCTTGGTTGCATAGGGAGTAGCAGGAAAAAAGAAGTAATAATGCCACTGTATAGGTCTTTGGTACGGCCCCATCTGGAATACTGTGTCCAGTTCTGGAGACCATGGGGGTCATTCCGACCCGACCACAGCGTGCTTTCGTTCGCACAGCTGCGACCGGGTCACTACTGTGCACGCGCGGGGTCTGTAATGTGCACATGCGACGTTGCCTGGCGAGCAACGACGCTGACTACGAAGAAAGCGGTTGCAGCGATGACCACAAGAAGATTGACTGCAGGAAGGCGTTCCGGGGGGTGGCAACTCATCGTTTGGAGACGTTTTTGGGGAGTGGTAAGTAAAACGCAGGCGTGTCCAGGTGAACGGAGGGTGGATGTCTGACGTAAAAGCCGTGCCCATCATAGCTGGATCCGTCGCACAGGGTAAGTATGTCATGGGCTGGTCTTGTTTTGCAGAAAACTTTTTTAGCATAGCAGGGCTGCACAAGCGTTCGCAGCCCTGCTATGCTAAAATACACTCCCCCATAGGCGGAGATTAGTTGATCGCACCAACAGCAAAAAGTTACTTGGTGCGATCAACTTGGAATGAGGGCCCATATCTCCAGAAGGATATAAATGCATTAGAGAGTGTACAAAGAAGGGCAACTAAAATGGTGCATGTCCTACATCACAAAACTTACCCGGAAAGGCTAAAAGATCTTAACATGTATAGTTTGGAGGAGAGAAGGGAAAGGGGGGACATGATACAAACTTTCAAATATACCATGGGTCTTAACAAAGTTCAGGAGGGAAACATTCTTCAAAGGAAGAGAAGTATTAGAACTCGAGAACATGCACTGAGACTGGAGGGAGGTTCAGGGTAAATTTAAGGAAAAATGACTTCACAGAAATGGTAGTGGATAAGTGGAATAGCCTCCCATCAAAGGTAAGATCAACTAAAATACAATCCTTTAGAGCAGTGGCGTAAGTTCATCCCCGTCGCCCGGAGGCAAGTAAGAGTTTGGTGCCCCTGCCCCTCGAAAAAAAGTACCAGGACAGAGGTAATACGGGCAGTACTGAGATGAAAGGGACAGTCCAGTGTGGCCAGGACAGACTAAGACAAAAGGGACAGGCACAGGACAGAGGTGACAGGGCCAGAACAGAGGAGCAGAAGAGATGGGTTACAGGACCAGGACAGAATAGAGGGGACAGGAGAGAAGGGTGTCAGGGACAGGACAGATGGGGCAGGAGAGATGGGTTACAGGACCAGGACAGAATAGAGGGGACAGGAGAGAAGGGTGTCAGGGACAGGACAGATGGGGCAGGAGAGATGGGTTACAGGACCAGGACAGAATAGAGGGGACAGGAGAGAGGGGTCTCAGGGACAGGACAGAGGTGACAGGGCCAATACAGAGATGACAGGGACAGTGGGGAAGAATAGAAATAGGACCAAGCATAGGTGACAGCGCCAGGACAGAGGGGACAGAGACAGAACTGAAGGTATAGAAGAGATGGTTAACAGGGCTAGGACAGAGTTTACAGGGTAATGACAGGGACAGAACAGGGGTGACAGGGACTGCACAGAATGGAAGGGTCAGCAGAGAGAGATGACAGGGCCAGCAGCACAGAGGTGACAGGGACAGAACAGAGGTGACAGGGACAGGAGAGAGGGGAGACAGAGCCAGCACACAGGTGACAGGGACAGGACAGAGGTGACAGGGACAGGACAGAGGTGACAGGGACAGGAGAGAGGGGAGACAGAGCCAGCACACAGGTGACAGGGACAGGACAGGGGTGACAGGGACAGGACAGAGGGGACAGGGACAGGACAGGGGTGACAGGGACAGGACAGAGGTGACAGGGACAGGACAGAGGAGACAGGAACAGGACAGGGGTGACAGGGACAGGACAGAGGTGACAGGGACAGAACAGAGGTGACAGGGACAGGAGAGAGGTGACAGGGACAGGACAGAGGTGACAGGGACAGGACAGGGGTGACAGGGACAGGGCAGAGGGGACAGGGACAGGACAGGGGTGACAGGGACAGGACAGAGGTGACAGAGACAGAACAGAGGTGACAGGGACAGGAGAGAGTGGAGACAGTGCCAGCACACAGGTGACAGGGACAGGACAGGGGTGACAGGGACAGGACAGAGGGGACAGGACAGGGGTGACAGGGACAGGACAGAGGTGACAGGGACAGGACAGAGGTGACAGGGACAGGACAGAGGTGATAGGGACAGGACAGAGGGGACAGGTACAGGACAGGGGTGACAGGGACAGGACAGAGGTGACAGGGACAGGACAGGGGTGACAGGGACAGGACAGAGGCGACAGGGATAGGACAGAGGGGACAGGGACAGGACAGAGGGGACAGGGACAGGTATAGGACAGGGGTGACAGGGACAGGACAGAGGGGACATGGACAGGACAGAGGTGACAGGGACAGGACAGAGGTGACAGGGACAGGACAGAGGGGACAGGGACAGGACAGGGGTGACAGGGACAGGAGAGAGGGGAGACAGGGCCAGCACATAGGTGACAGGGACAGGACAGGGGTAATAGGGACAGGAAAGAGGGGAGACAGGGCCAGCACAGATGCGACAGGGTCAGGACAGGGGTGACAGGGACAGGACAGGGGTGACAGGGACAGGACAGAGGGGACAGGGACAGGACAGAGGGGACAGGGACAGGACAGAGGGGACAGGGACAGAACAGGGGTGACAGGGACAGGAGAGAGGGGAGACAGGGCCAGCACATAGGTGACAGGGTTGGGACAGGACAGGGGTGATAGGGACAAGAAAGAGGGGAGACAGGGCCAGCACAGATGCGACAGGGTCAGGACAGGGGTGTAGAGACAGGAAAGGGGTGGCAGGGACAGGACAGAAGGGTCAGCTGAGAGAGATGACAGGGACAGGACAGAGGGAACAGGGACAGGACAGTAGGGTCAGCTGAGAGAGATGACAGGGACAGGAGTGAGGGGAGACAGGGCCAGCACAGAGGTGACAGGGACAGGACAGAGGGGACAGGGACAGGACAGGTGTGACAGGGACAGGACAGAGGGGACAACAGGACAGGGGTGACAGGGACAGGACAGAGGGGATAGGGACAGGACAGAGGGGACTGGGACAGGACAGGGGTGACAGGGACAGGACAGAGGGGACAGGGACAGGGCAGAGGGGACAGGGACAGGACAGGGGTGACAGGGACAGGATAGAGGGGACAGGGACAGGACAGGGGTGACAGAGACAGGAAAGGGGTGGCAGGGACAGGACAGAAGGGTCAGCTGAGAGAGATGACAGGGACAGGAGAGAGGGGAAACAGGGCCAGCACAGAGGTGACAGGGACAGGACAGAGGGGACAGGGACAGGACAGGGGTGTCAGAGACAGGAAAGGGGTGGCAGGGAGAGGACAGAAGGGTCAGCTGAGAGAGATGACAGGGACAGGAGAGAGGGGAGACAGGGCCAGCACAGAGGTGATAGGGACAGGACAGAGGGGACAGGGACAGGACAGGGGTGACAGAGACAGGAAAGGGGTGGCAGGGACAGGACAGAAGTGTCAGCTGAGAGAGATGACAGGGACAGCACAGGGGTGACAGGGCCAGCACAGAGGTGACAGGGACAGGACAGAAGGGACAGGAACAGAACATGGGTGACAGGGACAGGACAGAGGGGACAGGGACAGGACAGAGGGGACAGGGACAGGGATGACAGGGACAGGACAGAGGGGACAGGGACAGGAGAGAGGGCAGACAGGGCCCGCACACAGGTGACAGGGTTGTGACAGGACAGGGGTGACAGGGACAGGAAAGAGGGGAGACAGGGCCAGCACAGATGCGACAGGTTCAGCACAGAGGTGACATGGACAGGGCAGGGGTGACAGGGTCAGGAGAGAGGAGACACAGAGCCAGGCTTAGTAAAAAGATCCTGTGACCGGTGACAGCAGTGGGTGTTCTGGGCAGTTACTTGACACTCAGTTACAGTACCTACTGTACAGGACACTCATCCGCTTCCCAGCCATGCACCTCATCCCATATCTCCACTCCCCGCGTTGCTACACTTTTGTTTCCGGGATCACTGAGTCACACACGCAGTAGAGGCCGGGAGCCGTGAGGGGGAGGAGCATGCAGGCGGGCAGCTACAGCGCTGCCCAGTTTGCTGTATGCGGCGGTGTGAGAAGGAGGCGGAGCCGCTGTTCCCCACCGCTGGCAGTGCAGCAGCTAGCGGTGTGGGGGCAGGAAAGCCATGCTGGGTCATGAAAGTCCGTAACTGGCCCCTGCGCTGTACACACTGCCTCCTCTGACGCTGCCCTCCACTCGGCAGCTCCTGTGTCTGTTACAGCTGGAAGGGCACGTAAGTGCCCCCTTCAGGGTTGGAGCCCGACTGCAAAAGACTCCATTGTCTCCGGCAGTTCCGCCCCTGACTTTAATGTTAAACAGCTAAGCCTGCAACAAACCCCTTTCTGGCCAGTGGCCGCAGCCTGGGCAGGACCCGCTAGTGTGAGTGACACTGACACACTGTAGTGTCACCTGTTGTGTCACTCACCACCATCCCATGTGACTGTCTGGGCTCACTGGCATCATCCTCTGCTTAACTTGACGGCAGACGGGCATGGCTGAAGTGGAGGCTGCCGTGGGGCTGTGCAGGGTGATCTCGCTGACATCATGCCATGCACCAACGCACCTCTCAGACCCCCCCTTCACAGCAATGGCACCAGTGCACCTCACAACTCCCCTCCCTTCACAGTAATGGCACCAGTGCACCTCACAGACTTTCCCCCTCCCCCTTCACAGTAATGGTAGCGGCGCACCTCACAGCCTTCCCCCCACTTCACAGCAATGGCACCAGTACACCTCACAGTCCTCCCCCCCCCCACAGTAATGGCACCAGTGCACCTCACAGCCTCCCCCCCCCCCTTCACATCAATGGAACCAGGGCACCTCACATCCCCCCACCCCACCCCTCACAGCAATGTCACCAGTGCACCTCACAGCCCTCCCCCCCCACCACCTTCAGGGTAATGGCCAATGGCATCAGCACAACTCACAGTAAATGCACAGTGGCATTGGGGCAAAGGTTCACCTTGTAATCTGCTATCCAGTCTCTGGGCCAGGCGGCAGCGAACCATACAGTCTTCAAGCTCCTCGGCCGACTCTTCTCTCCATGCATGTCACGTGATGTAGACGTGCAGGAGACACGGTCACGTGTGCTGGAGCCGGCTCGAGTCCCGGCAGCTGTCAGTTCAAACGCTGACAGCCTGTGGTGGCTCAGACGGTAGTGAAGTATATAGCAACACAGCGTCTAGTGTTCTGCGGGGCAGCGTGTGCGAGGGGAGTACCAGATATTAGGGGGTTCCTGTGCACACCAGGCACCCCCATGCGCACGCCTATGGCTGGAATCGTCTCCGACCTTTGCTGACATAGTCGCGCTGATTACAGCAGTAATGGAATCAGTGCTAATGCTGGTCCCTGCGCTGTACACACTGCCTCCGCTGATGCTGCCCTCCACTCGTCAGCTCCTGTGTCTGTTACAGCTGGAAGGGCACGTAAGTGCCCCTTTCAGGGTTGGAGCCCGGCGGCAAAAGACTCCATTGTCTCCGGCAGTTCCGCCCCTGCTTTAGAGTGACCACACAAGTAAATAGGTATATCAAATATCACTATTTGTAGTGTATATTATAAAAAAAAAACCAAGACCATCTAATGGTATTCCCATTTATATCTAATAATTTAAAAAACCAATAGCGGATACAAATGTAACTGTCTCTTACATGTTATAACTGTTCCTGAGCTTGTGTTATTGTAACAATTCTGTCACAACTGAGGGCCTGAGCTGACGGGAGGCAGCCTCAGTTGTAGGGGCTGAGATGTACCGGAACCTGGGAGGTTGTATCAGACCCCTGGACATGTAAGTAACATGAAGAAGAACCGCCCGAAGGCGTGACCACGACAACTTGAATAAAAGTCAATGATGTTTATTTATGACAAACTCCATGCATCACAGTAGCAGTAAAAGAAACATAAAATCAGCAGAGAAATAATACAGTTCCTGGGTACTACAGGGTGGCAGGGGCCACAGAGCTCTGGTAGTATGAGGCAGTTCTTATTATCTGCGAGTTGGAAAGTCCTTACCAGGCCTGACTGTAGCAATGAAGAAAGCCCAGGATCGTACCAGCTGGTGTTCCAGGGAAAGCTGGACTGCTGTAAATAAAATAGCTGCTGTGGGTTCTGGTTGGAACCAGACAGATGTTGGCACGGAGTGGATACTGGCTGGAACCAGTTAGATAATAAATGAAGCTTGAGAGCGATGCAATATGAATGAAATGTAGAGTTTGAGAGCGGAGAAATAATAATACCGGTGGAGAGTGGTAAACTGTAGAAAGGACACTGGCCCTTTAAGAGAAGCTGTACTCTGCTGGAAGCTGGGCTGGAAGCAGGTAATGTTGTAGCTGGAAACAGATGAATCCACAATGGATCGGAGAGTCAGGCTACACCGCAGGTGGAATGCTGGTGCGGGTCTCTATGGTGGAAGTCTTGAGACAGGAGCTGGAACCTGGAAGACAATCACAGGAGAGAGACAAACAGGAACTAGGTTTGACAACCAAAGCACTGACGCCTTCCTTGCTCAGGCACAGTGTATTTATACCTGCAGCAAGGAAGGGATTGGCTAGGCAATTATGCAGATTATCAATACTGAGAACAGATTGGTGGAAATGATCAGCAGACAGAATCCAAGATGGCTGCGCCCATGCAGACACTTGGAGGGAAGTTTGGTTTGTAATCCATGTGGTAATGAAAACAGTAATGGCGGCGCCGGCCACCGGAGACAGGAGGCGCCAAGCTGACAGGTGCACATCCAACCACGCGGACACAGCGGAGGCCGCGGCTGACGTAATCGCCACTCAGACACTCTGCATGCAGAAGCTCAGGGACGGCGGCGGAGGCCGCGGGAGACGCCATGCCAGGTGTAATATGGCGTTTACTGTGACCGCGTCTCAGAGTGACAGGAGAGGATACAGGAATGTAAACATCAGGATAACAGATGGGATCCGGTCCTGGAGCGCTGAGCCAACCTTAGGAGGCATCTGATGGGTAAGAAATGGCGTCCAGATACCCGGATCGTGACAGCACCCCCCCCTTTAGGAGTGGCCCCAGGACACTTCTTTGGCTTTTTGTCACAACTGAGGGCCTGAGCTGACGGGAGGCAGCCTCAGTTGTAGGGGCTGAGATGTACCGGAACCTGGGAGGTTGTATCAGACCCCTGGACATGTAAGTAACATGAATAATAACTGCCCGAAGGCGTGACCACGACAACTTGGATAAAAGTCAATGATGTTTATTATGACAACTCCGCAACACAGCAGCAGTAAAAGAAAATGTAAAAGTCAGCAAATAATAAATACAGTTCCTGGGTACTACAGGATGGCAGGAGCCACAGGGCACTGGTAGTGTGAGATAGTTCTTATGATCTACTAGATGGAAAGTCCTTACCAGGCCCGACTGTAGCAATGGAGATAACCCAGGATTGTGCCAGCTGGTGTTCCAGGAAAAGCTGGGTTGCTGAAGGTAAAACAGCTGCTGTGGATACTGGCTGGAACCAGACTGTTGTTAGCACGGAGTGGATACTGGCTGGAACCAGTTAAATAATAAATGAACTTGGGAGCGATGAAATATGAACTGAAATGTAGAATTTGAGAGCGGAGAAATAATAATACCGGTGGAGAGTGGTAAAGTGTAGAAAGGACACCGGCCCTTTAAGGGAAGCTGTACTCTGCTGGAAGCTGATCTGGAAGCAGGTAATGTTGTAGCTGGAAACAGATGAATCCACAATGGATTGGAGAGTCAGGCTACACCGCAGGTGGAATGCTGGTGCGGGTCTCTATGGTGGAAGTCTTGAGACAGGAGCTGGAACCTGGAAGACAATCACAGGAGAGAGACAAACAGGAACTAGGTTTGACAACCAAAGCACTGACGTCTTCCTTGCTCAGGCACAGCTTACTTATACCTGCAGCAAGGAAGGGGTTGGCTAGGCAATTATGCAAAACAACAATACAGACAGCAGATTGGTGGAAATGATCAGATGACAAAATCCAAGATGGCTGCGCCCATGCAGACACTTGGAGGGAAGTTTGGTTTGTAATCCATGTGGTCTGGGAAACAGTAATGGCGGCGCCGGCCACCGGAGACAGGAGACGCCAGGCTGATAGATGCACATTTAACCACGCGGGCACAGCGGAGGCCGCGGCTGATGAAAACACCACTCTGACACTCTGCATGTGGAAACTCAGGAACAGCGGAATCCGGTCCTGGAACGCTGAGCCCGCCTTAGGAGGCATCTGAAGGGTAAGTAATGGCGTCCAGATACCCGGATCGTGACAGCACCCCCCCCTTTAGGAGTGGCCCCAGGACACTTCTTAGGCTTTAAAGGAAACTTTGCGTGGAAATTTCGGACCAAGGCAGGAGCATGGACGTCTGAGGCATTGGTCCAAGAGCGTTCTTCAGGACCATATCCCTTCCAGTCAATGAGATACTGAAGTTGACCGTAACGGTGACGTGAGTCCAGGATCTTGGCCACTTCATACTCAACGCCTCGTTGAGTTTGGACTTTCGGAGTTGGTGGAAGTGAGGAATGAAACCGATTCAAGATTAGCGGTTTCAACAGGGAAACATGGAATGTCCTGGGTATTTTTAAGAAGGGAGGTAACTGGAGTCTGTAAGCAACAGGATTGATGACTTGATCAATTTTAAAAGGACCGATGTAGCGAGGTGCAAACTTCATACTGGGAACTCTTAACCTCAAATTCTTCGTGGATAACCATACCCGATCACCCACCTTGAGAGCAGGAACTGCTCGACGCTTCTTATCCGCAAACTTCTTGTACCTGAACGATGCCTTGAGCAGAGCTGATCGTACGCTCTTCCAGATATTGGCAAACTGATGCAAGGTGATATCCACTGCGGGAACAGAAGTTGCTGGAAGCGGTTGGAACTCAGGGACTTTAGGGTGGAATCCAAAGTTGGTGAAGAATGGTGTTGAAGAAGATGAAGAATGATACTGGTTGTTATGACAGAACTCGGCCCAGGGAAGTAATTGAACCCAGTCATCTTGAGAGGAGGACACATAGATGCGGAGGAAGGCCTCCAAGTCCTGATTCACCCTCTCAGTTTGACCATTGGTCTGAGGATGGTAAGCCGTGGAAAACTTTAATTTGACTTGGAGGACTTGACATAAACTTCGCCAGAATTTGGCTGTGAATTGAACTCCTCGATCTGAGATAATTTCTTCTGGAAGACCGTGGAGTCGGAAGATCTCTTGTATGAATACTTGAGCCAACTTGGAAGCTGACGGAAGACCGGTGAGAGGAATGAAGTGTGCCATCTTGGTGAACCGGTCAACTACCACCCAGATGGTATTGAACTTGTTGCACATGGGCAAATCAGTAATAAAATCCATCGACAAATGGGTCCATGGTCGACGGGGAACAGATAGTGGAACCAGTTGCCCCGCAGGCGACTGGCGGGATACTTTATGTTGAGCACACTTTGGGCAAGATGCAATAAACTCCAAAACGTCCTTTTTCAGAGTTGGCCACCAATAGGACCTAGAGATAAACTCCAGGGTTTTTTGGATACCTGTATGTCCGGCAAAACGGGAAGCATGGGCCCAATGCATGAGCTTCTTCCTTAGTGTCGGCTTCACAAAACTTTTCCCTGATGGGGGCATAGAGTCCATCCCTACCGTGGAGAATGCCAACGGATTTATAATAGGATGCTTGTCTGAAGACTCTGACTCATTTTCTTGCTCCCATGAGCGGGAAAGGGCATCGGCCTTGCGATTCTGAGAGCCCGGACAGAACTGGAGTTTAAAGTCGAACCTGGAAAAGAAAAGTGCCCATCTGGCCTGACGAGGGTTGAGACATTGTGCGCCTTTTAGATATAGAAGGTTCTTGTGGTCTGTAAGGATGGTGATTGAATGAGAAGCTCCCTCCAACAGATATCTCCACTCCTCTAGAGCGAGCTTGATGGCTAGCAACTCCTGGTCGCCAATGGCATAGTTGCGCTCCGCTGGGGAGAACTTCCGTGAGAAGAAACTGCAAGGATGTAAATGACCATCTTTAGCCCTCTGAGATAACACCGCTCCTACTCCAACGGAGGAGGCATCCACCTCTAAGATGAAAGGAGAGTCGATGTCAGGCTGTTTCAGGACAGGTGCAGAGATGAACCTCTGTTTTAAAAGATGAAAAGCTTGCATGGCTTCTTCAGACCACTTGGACGGGTTAGCACCCTTCTTGGTGAAAGCAGTAATAGGCGCCACAATGGTGGAAAAGTCTCGTATAAACTTTCGGTAATAATTGGCGAACCCTAAGAACCTCTGGACCCCTTTGAGGGTTAAGGGTACCGGCCAATTCTGGATTGCTTGTAGTTTCTCAGGATCCATCTCTAGTCCGGAACCGGACACAATGTACCCTAGAAACGGAATGGACTTGACTTCAAAGACGCATTTCTCTAATTTGCAGTAGAGATGATTGACACGGAGACGGGACAGAACCTCCTTTACCCAGAAACGATGTTCCTCTAAATCGTTGGCAAAAATGAGGATATCATCTAGATAGACCACGACATGACGGTATAGAATGTCTCTGAAGATCTCATTGACGAAATGCTGGAAGACAGCTGGAGCATTGCTCAATCCGAAGGGCATGACGAGGTACTCATAATGTCCGTCACGGGTGTTAAATGCGGTCTTCCACTCGTCACCCTCACGGATCCGGATGAGATTGTATGCACCTCTCAGGTCCAGCTTTGTAAAGATGGTAGCTCCGCTAACTCTGTCAAAGAGCTCAGTAATCAGGGGTAAAGGATAGCGGTTCTTGATGGTAATGTCGTTCAAACCTCTGTAGTCGATGCACGGCCGCAGACCACCATCTTTCTTCTTTACAAAAAAGAAGCCTGCGCCGGCTGGAGAAGAAGAAGGTCGAATGAACCCCTTTGCTAGGTTCTCTTTAATGTATTCCTCCATAGAATGCGTCTCGGGGAGAGACAACGGATAAGTTCGGCCTCGAGGTGGAACCTTCCCTGGAACGAGATCAATCGGGCAGTCCCATTCTCTATGAGGAGGAAGGATATCAGCAGAAGCTTTACTGAACACATCCGTGAAATCTTGATATGGAGGAGGTGGAACATCAGACGACCTGGGGGAGGAAGAACAGACAGGCAATACTTTAAACAAACATGTCTCTGCACAGGAGGAACCCCATGCCAGGATTTGCGTCGTCGTCCAATCAATTGTAGGATTGTGAAGACGGAGCCATGGAAGGCCCAGGACCACAGGATGTGTGGCTCTTGGAATCACTAAAAGTGAAATAAGTTCGGAATGAAGAACTCCCACTCTCAGACGAACTGGTAGAGTCCTTAGAGCAATAACAGTATCAAAAATTTTACTGCCATCCACGGCAGTTAAGGAAAAGGAGGAAGGAAGTCTCTCGGTGGGTAGGGACCACCGTTTAACATAGGCTTCAGTAATAAAGTTCCCAGCTGCTCCGGAATCAAGGAGAGCAATGACGTTCCGATAACGTTGAGCAACTTGAAGCGAGACTGGGAGATTACAATCATGAGGAGATGGAGAGGAGATCATTACTCCTAGCCGGCCCTCTCCTGGGCGAGCTAGGGTTTGGAGTTTTCCCGGACGTTCGGGACAGGCATTGATGGTGTGAGACGGAGCTGCACAGTAAAGACAAAGAGACTCAGAGAGACATCTTCGGCGCTCAGCAGGAGTTAAACGGGAACGGCCAATTTGCATGGGCTCATCTTTAGATGGTGACAGTTGACGAGGAGGAGGAGCAGAAGATTTTGGAGCAGATGATCTTCCACGCTCAGTTGCTCTCTCTCTGAAACGTAAATCAACTTTCGTGCAGAGTGAGATTAGCTCATCTAACTTAGAAGGTAAGTCTCTGGTAGCTAACTCATCTTTAATAAGCTCAGATAAGCCATGCCAGAATGCAGCATACAGGGCCTCGTCGTTCCATGCCAGTTCGGATGCCAGGATCTGGAACTGTATCAGATATTGTCCTACAGTACGTGACCCCTGGCGTAAACGGAGAATCTCGGATGAAGCTGAGGTTACCCGGCCTGGCTCGTCGAAGATGCGCCTGAATGTTGACACGAATGCAGTGTAAGAAGATAGCAGGGTGTCGGACCTCTCCCATAATGGTGATGCCCAGTCAAGGGCGGAGCCACTGAGAAGAGAGATGATGTAGGCAATTTTTGTACGGTCACTGGGAAAATTGTCAGGTTGTAGCTCAAACTGAATCTCACACTGGTTGAGAAATCCCCTGCAGAATCTTGGAGATCCGTCAAATTTTGCTGGCGTTGGAAGATGAAGACGTGGAGCAGAAATGGGTAAGGTGGGTGGGGTTATAGCTGGAGTCACTGTGGTTGACGCACCAGATGCGCCTGATCCACGGAGAGTTGTCTGAATCCCATCCAGCCGAGTAGAGAGATCCTGGAGACAGCGGATGATGTGGCCCTGTGCAGCCTCCTGATGTTCTAGTCGGGCTGCCAGTTCTTGCATCGGCCTGGCCGCTTGATCCTGGTCTCCGGCTGGATTCATTAGGTCAGTGCTTACTGTCACAACTGAGGGCCTGAGCTGACGGGAGGCAGCCTCAGTTGTAGGGGCTGAGATGTACCGGAACCTGGGAGGTTGTATCAGACCCCTGGACATGTAAGTAACATGAATAATAACTGCCCGAAGGCGTGACCACGACAACTTGGATAAAAGTCAATGATGTTTATTATGACAACTCCGCAACACAGCAGCAGTAAAAGAAAACGTAAAAGTCAGCAAATAATAAATACAGTTCCTGGGTACTACAGGATGGCAGGAGCCACAGGGCACTGGTAGTGTGAGATAGTTCTTATGATCTACTAGATGGAAAGTCCTTACCAGGCCCGACTGTAGCAATGGAGATAACCCAGGATTGTGCCAGCTGGTGTTCCAGGAAAAGCTGGGTTGCTGAAGGTAAAACAGCTGCTGTGGATACTGTCTGGAACCAGACTGTTGTTAGCACGGAGTGGATACTGGCTGGAACCAGTTAAATAATAAATGAACTTGGGAGCGATGAAATATGAACTGAAATGTAGAATTTGAGAGCGGAGAAATAATAATACCGGTGGAGAGTGGTAAAGTGTAGAAAGGACACCGGCCCTTTAAGGGAAGCTGTACTCTGCTGGAAGCTGATCTGGAAGCAGGTAATGTTGTAGCTGGAAACAGATGAATCCACAATGGATTGGAGAGTCAGGCTACACCGCAGGTGGAATGCTGGTGCGGGTCTCTATGGTGGAAGTCTTGAGACAGGAGCTGGAACCTGGAAGACAATCACAGGAGAGAGACAAACAGGAACTAGGTTTGACAACCAAAGCACTGACGTCTTCCTTGCTCAGGCACAGCTTACTTATACCTGCAGCAAGGAAGGGGTTGGCTAGGCAATTATGCAAAACAACAATACAGACAGCAGATTGGTGGAAATGATCAGATGACAAAATCCAAGATGGCTGCGCCCATGCAGACACTTGGAGGGAAGTTTGGTTTGTAATCCATGTGGTCTGGGAAACAGTAATGGCGGCGCCGGCCACCGGAGACAGGAGACGCCAGGCTGATAGATGCACATTTAACCACGCGGGCACAGCGGAGGCCGCGGCTGATGAAAACACCACTCTGACACTCTGCATGTGGAAACTCAGGAACAGCGGAATCCGGTCCTGGAACGCTGAGCCCGCCTTAGGAGGCATCTGAAGGGTAAGTAATGGCGTCCAGATACCCGGATCGTGACACTTTTGAGGAAACTTGGAATGGAATCTCCGGACCAAGGCAGGAGCATGGACATCAGAAGCATTGGTCCATGAAAGTTCCTCAGGGCCATAACCCTTCCAGTCAATAAGATATTGTAGTTGACCGTAACGGTGACGTGAGTCCAGGATCTTGGCTACTTCATACTCAACGCCTCGTTGAGTTTGGACTTTCGGAGTTGGAGGAAGTGAGGAATGAAACCGATTCAAGATCAGTGGTTTCAACAGGGAAACATGGAATGTCCTGGGTATTTTTAAGAAGGGAGGCAACTGGAGTCTGTAAGCAACAGGATTGATGACTTGTTCAATCTTGAAAGGACCGATATAGCGAGGTTCAAACTTCATACTGGGAACTCTTAACCTCAAATTCTTCGTGGATAACCATACCCGATCACCCACCTTGAGAGCAGGAACTGCTCGACGCTTCTTATCCGCAAACTTCTTGTACCTGAACGATGCCTTGAGCAGAGCTGATCGTACGCTCTTCCAGATATTGGCAAACTGATGCAAGGTGATATCCACTGCGGGAACAGAAGTTGCTGGAAGCGGTTGGAACTCAGGGACTTTAGGGTGGAATCCAAAGTTAGTGAAGAATGGTGTTGAAGCAGATGAAGAATGATACTGGTTGTTATGACAGAACTCGGCCCAGGGAAGTAATTGAACCCAGTCATCTTGAGAGGAGGACACATAGATGCGGAGGAAGGTCTCCAAGTCCTGATTCACCCTCTCGGTTTGACCATTGGTCTGAGGATGGTAAGCCGTGGAAAACTTTAGCTTGACTTGGAGGACTTGACATAAACTTCGCCAGAATTTGGCTGTGAATTGAACTCCTCGATCTGAGATAATTTCTTCAGGAAGGCCGTGGAGTCAGAAGATCTCTTGTATGAATACTTGAGCCAACTTGGAAGCTGACGGAAGACCGGTGAGAGGAATGAAGTGTGCCATCTTGGTGAACCGGTCAACTACCACCCAGATGGTATTGAACTTGTTGCACATGGGTAAATCTGTAATAAAATCCATCGACAAATGGGTCCAAGGTCGAAGGGGAACAGATAGTGGAACCAGTTGCCCCGCAGGCGACTGGCGGGATACCTTATGTTGAGCACACTTTGGGCAAGATGCAATAAACTCCAAGACGTCCTTTTTCAGAGTTGGCCACCAATAGGACCTAGAGATAAACTCCAGGGTTTTTTGGATACCTGTATGTCCGGCAAAACGGGAAGCATGGGCCCAATGCATGAGCTTCTTCCTTAGCATCGGTTTCACAAAACTTTTCCCTGATGGGGGCGTAGAGTCCATCCCTACCGTGGAGAATGCCAACGGATTTATAATAGGATGCTTGTCTGAAGACTCTGACTCATTTTCTTGCTCCCATGAGCGGGAAAGGGCATCGGCCTTGCGATTCTGAGAGCCCGGACAGAACTGGAGTTTAAAGTCGAACCTGGAAAAGAAAAGTGCCCATCTGGCCTGACGAGGGTTGAGACATTGTGCGCCTTTCAGATATAAAAGGTTCTTGTGGTCTGTAAGTATGGTGATTGAATGAGAAGCTCCCTCCAACAGATACCTCCACTCTTCTAGAGCGAGCTTGATGGCTAGCAACTCCTGGTCGCCAATGGCATAGTTGCGCTCAGCTGGGGAGAACTTCCGGGAGAAGAAACTGCAAGGGTGTAAATGGCCATCTTTAGCCCTCTGAGATAACACCGCTCCTACTCCAACGGAGGAGGCATCCACCTCTAAGATGAAAGGAGAGTCGATGTCAGGCTGTTTCAGAACAGGCGCAGAGATGAACCTTTGTTTTAAAAGATGAAATGCTTGCATGGCTTCTTCAGACCACTTGGACGGGTTAGCACCCTTCTTAGTGAAAGCAGTAATAGGCGCCACAATGGTGGAAAAGTCTCGTATAAACTTTCGGTAATAGTTGGCGAACCCCAAGAACCTCTGGACCCCTTTGAGGGTTAAGGGTACCGGCCAATTTTGAATTGCTTGTAGTTTCTCAGGATCCATCTCTAGTCCGGAACCGGACACAATGTACCCTAGAAACGGAATGGACTTGACTTCAAAGACGCATTTCTCTAATTTACAATAGAGATGATTGACACGGAGACGGGACAGAACCTCTTTAACCCAAAAACGATGTTCCTCTAAATCGTTGGCAAAAATGAGGATATCGTCTAGATAGACCACGACATGACGGTATAGAATGTCTCTGAAGATCTCATTGACAAAATGCTGGAAGACAGCTGGAGCATTGCTCAATCCGAAGGGCATGACGAGGTACTCATAATGTCCGTCACGGGTGTTAAAGGCGGTCTTCCACTCGTCACCCTCACGGATCCGGATGAGATTGTACGCACCTCTCAAGTCCAGCTTTGTAAAGATGGTAGCTCCGCTAACTCTATCAAAGAGCTCAGTAATCAGGGGTAAAGGATAACGGTTCTTGATGGTAATGTCGTTCAAACCTCTGTAGTTGATGCACGGCCGCAGACCACCATCTTTCTTCTTTACAAAAAAGAAGCCTGCGCCGGCTGGAGAAGAAGAAGGTCGAATGAACCCCTTTGCTAGGTTCTCTTTAATGTATTCCTCCATAGAATGCGTCTCAGGCAGAGACAACGGATAAGTTCGGCCTCGAGGTGGAACCTTCCCTGGAACGAGATCAATCGGGCAGTCCCATTCTCTATGAGGAGGAAGGATATCAGCAGAAGCTTTACTGAACACATCCGTGAAATCTTGATATGGAGGAGGTGGAACATCAGACGACCAGGGGGAGGAAGAACAGACAGGCAATACTTTAAACAAACATGTCTCAGCACAGGAGGAACCCCATGCCAGGATTTGCGTAGTCGTCCAATCAATTGTAGGATTGTGAAGACGGAGCCATGGAAGGCCCAGGACCACAGGATGTGTGGCTCTTGGAATCACTAAAAAAGAAATAAGTTCGGAATGAAGAACTCCCACTCTCAGACGAACTGGTAGAGTCCTTAAAGAAATAACTGCATCAAAAATTTTGCTGCCATCCACGGCAGTTAAAGAAATGGACGAAGGAAGTCTCTCGGTGGGTAGGGACCACCGTTTAACATAGGCTTCGGTAATAAAGTTCCCAGCTGCTCCGGAATCAAGGAGGGCAATGACGTTCCGATAACGTTGAGCAACTTGAAGCGAGACTGGGAGATTACAATCTTGAGGAGATGGAGAGGAGATCATTACTCCTAGCCGGCCCTCTCCTTGGCGAGCTAGGATTTGGAGTTTCCCGGACGTTTGGGACAGGCATTAATGGTGTGAGACGGAGCTGCACAATAAAGACAGAGAGACTCGGAGAGACGTCTTCGGCGCTCAGCAGGAGTTAAACGGGAATGACCAATTTGCATGGGCTCATCTTTAGTTGGTGACAGTTGGCGAGGAGGAGGAGCAGAAGATTTTGGAGCAGATGATCTTCCACGCTCAGTTGCTCTCTCTCTGAAACGTAAATCAACTTTCGTGCAGAGTGAGATTAGCTCATCTAACTTAGAGGGTAAGTCTCTGGTAGCTAACTCATCTTTAATACGCTCAGATAAGCCATGCCAGAATGCAGCATACAGGGCCTCGTCGTTCCATGCCAGTTCGGATGCCAGGATCTGGAACTGTATCAGATATTGTCCTACAGTACGTGACCCATGGCGTAAACGGAGAATCTCGGATGAAGCTGAGGTTACCCGGCCTGGCTCGTCGAAGATGCGCCTGAATGTTGACACGAATGCAGTGTAAGAAGATAGCAGGGTGTCGGACCTCTCCCATAACGGTGATGCCCAATCAAGGGCTGAGCCACTGAGAAGAGAAATAATGTAGGCAATTTTTGTACGGTCACTGGGAAAATTGCCAGGTTGTAGCTCAAACTGAATCTCACACTGGTTGAGAAATCCCCTGCAGAATCTTGGAGATCCGTCAAATTTTACTGGCGTTGGAAGATGAAGACGTGGAGCAGAAATGGGTAAGGTGGGTGGGGTTATAGCTGGAGTCACTGTGGTTGACGCACCAGAAGCGCCTGATCCACGGAGAGTTGTCTGAATCCCATCCAGCCGAGTAGAGAGATCCTGGAGACAGCGGATGATGTGGCCCTGTGCAGCCTCCTGATGTTCTAGTCGGGCTGCCAGTTCTTGCATCGGCCTGGCCGCTTGATCCTGGTCTCCGGCTGGATTCATTAGGTCAGTGCTTACTGTCACAACTGAGGGCCTGAGCTGACGGGAGGCAGCCTCAGTTGTAGGGTTGAGATGTACCGGAACCTGGGAGGTTGTATCAGACCCCTCGACATGTAAGTAACATGAAGAAGAACCGCCCGAAGGCGTGACCACGACAACTTGAATAAAAGTCAATGATGTTTATTTATGACAAACTCCATGCATCACAGTAGCAGTAAAAGAAACATAAAATCAGCAGAGAAATAATACAGTTCCTGGGTACTACAGGGTGGCAGGGGCCACAGAGCTCTGGTAGTATGAGACAGTTCTTACTATCTGTGAGTTGGAAAGTCCTTACCAGGCCTGACTGTAGCAATGAAGAAAGCCCAGGATCGTACCAGCTGGTGTTCCAGGGAAAGCTGGACTGCTGTAAATAAAATAGCTGCTGTGGGTTCTGGTTGGAACCAGACAGATGTTGGCACGGAGTGGATACTGGCTGGAACCAGTTAGATAATAAATGAAGCTTGAGAGCGATGCAATATGAATGAAATGTAGAGTTTGAGAGCGGAGAAATAATAATACCGGTGGAGAATGGTAAACTGTAGAAAGGACACCGGCCCTTTAAGAGAAGCTGTACTCTGCTGGAAGCTGGGCTGGAAGCAGGTAATGTTGTAGCTGGAAACAGATGAATCCACAATGGATCGGAGAGTCAGGCTACACCGCAGGTGGAATGCTGGTGCGGGTCTCTATGGTGGAAGTCTTGAGACAGGAGCTGGAACCTGGAAGACAATCACAGGAGAGAGACAAACAGGAACTAGGTTTGACAACCAAAGCACTGACGCCTTCCTTGCTCAGGCACAGTGTATTTATACCTGCAGCAAGGAAGGGATTGGCTAGGCAATTATGCAGATTATCAATACTGAGAACAGATTGGTGGAAATGATCAGCAGACAGAATCCAAGATGGCTGCGCCCATGCAGACACTTGGAGGGAAGTTTGGTTTGTAATCCATGTGGTAATGAAAACAGTAATGGCGGCGCCGGCCACCGGAGACAGGAGGCGCCAAGCTGAGAGGTGCACATCCAACCACGCGGACACAGCGGAGGCCGCGGCTGACGTAATCGCCACTCAGACACTCTGCATGCAGAAGCTCAGGGACGGCGGCGGAGGCCGCGGGAGACGCCATGCCAGGTGTAATATGGCGTTTACTGTGACCGCGTCTCAGAGTGACAGGAGAGGATACAGGAATGTAAACATCAGGATAACAGATGGGATCCGGTCCTGGAGCGCTGAGCCAACCTTTGGAGGCATCTGATAGGTAAGAAATGGCGTCCAGATACCCGGATCGTGACAAATTCAGGACGTAATTCAAATAACACAGTTTAAGTTCTTTATGATGAATTAATAATTATACAATGTCCACAGTGGCTGGCCAGCCTGTAGTTACTTTTTGGATATGTTTAACTCTCAGTGAAAATTCATCGTATTTTAGTTGATATAATCCAATATTGGATTATTAATTAAAAAAAAATTAAATTGACTCTTCCTTCTGCGCACAGATTGGTTTTCTTTGTTTGCTATTGTATTCTTTTTAGGGGTTGGCAATCTCCCCTTTTTCCAAATTATGCAGCATTAGGAACTTCTCCAGGGTTGAAGGTTATGGGCGCCCTCTTTTCCTTTTTCCCATCAGAGGTGGTAGAGGCTAAGACTGTAGAGCAATTTAAACATGCTTGGGATAAGCATATGAACATCCTTACAAAGAAATAAGGTTCAAAAAGGGTTGAGATTACCTAAATGATAAAAAAGGGGCAGACTGGATGGGCCTGGTGGTTCTTATCTGCCGTCAAATTCTATGTTAAGTATGAAATGAAAATGTATTTCAGATACTGTACTTACCTACTGTAGCTGAAACATCACATAGGAGAAGAGAGGGATGTGTTTAATTTGACGCCAGCTGGAATCCCAGGCTCAACAGGACTATTCCCACTCGTAGGTGTCCATGACACCCCTAGAGTGGGAATAGATCCTGTGGCAAGCACAGCGAGCCACCGAACCTGCAGCGTGGCAAGAGCCTCGAGCCCGCAAGGGGACTCTTTGCGCTCGCCCCGCTGCTGTTATTCTGGTGGGTGGTATTGACAGCCGGCATCCTGTCCGCCGGTAAATCATACTGAATCCACAGGAGATCTTTCATGCTTTTATTATAGTAAAGTACTAACCAATCAGCTCTTAGCTCTTAAATTTCCCCCTATGTTATATATAGTTTGGCTATTAGGATGTTCTCCCTCTTAGCCTAGTGTATATCATCCAAATGTAACCATTCACAGTTGTTCAATTATGGAGCACCTCGGTTGAGGTTTATTGCGTGCACAGAAATAAATGTCAATCTCTGTCCATAGTCAATGTTGGCTTTGAGGAGGGATGCGGTCAATTTACCTACAATCAAAATCCAGACAGTCAAAATACCGACAACCATTGACCGACGGTCAAAATCCCGAAATGCTCAAAATACCGACAAGGTCATAATACTGACATTTAAAATGTCGACAGGTCAAAAAGTCGACATGAGTTTTTCGTGATTTGTTCATTGAAACTGACTTGTTCATACTTTACCATCCCAGTGGACCTGGGGGGGGGAATATAATACCCGAAGCATGCCGAGAGCAGCAAGCCATGCGAGGGGACGCAGATATACTTATATGGTGTCCAAGTCGACCTATGTCGACATACACACCAAAAAGCAATGAAAAACTCTTGTCGACTTTTTGACCTGTCAGCATTTTAAATGTCGGTATCTTGACCTTGTCGGGATTTTGACCGTCTGTCAATTGTTGTCGGGATTTTGACCATCGGGATTTTGATTGATATTTCATACTGATTCTG
Source organism: Pseudophryne corroboree (assembly GCF_028390025.1). Lineage (NCBI taxonomy): Eukaryota > Metazoa > Chordata > Amphibia > Anura > Myobatrachidae > Pseudophryne > Pseudophryne corroboree. Next base: position 762,975,556 of record NC_086449.1, on the reverse strand, counting down.
AGGAGGAAGCATTTATCAAATGCATTCTATAAAATGATAGGTTGGTGCTAATTGGTTGCTATGGGCAACTATTACACTTGTCCAGTTTTTTCAACATTAATCACTAAGTTATTTAAGAACAATTATTACGCCTTCTTCAAAAACAGTGACTTAAAACAAAACCGATTTAAATGAAATATTAAATACAACTTCTATGAATTGATTTCTTTCATTTACTCATATTTCCATTCCAATAGTGAGCAATACTGTTTGTCATGTATTTGCCATCATTAAGAAACTTAAGATGCATAGCACACTGGCTGTAGAAGACCATATTCAATGCACTGTATGATGTCGCCTCCACTAAAATTAAATAAAAATGCTGCATTGTGTCATATCTGAGTGACTTCTTGCTGTGCGCCTTCAATTGCTATACTTTGCTTGTTAGGTGAAATATTGTTTGCATAGATAAATCCTGTTGAAAAATCCTATAAAAATATCTTCAGCATTCTACACATTTTTTGTGAATATTATAAATGTCTCTTCCCTATGAAGACAAAAAACTATTCAGGATTATATGGAATATGGCAGATTCTGGAGGTCTCATGCATTAGAATAACCTTGCAAAAAATGAATTGCAGAAAGGTTGTTCATTTTGGAATATGTGTGTACAGGTGGCAGTGGTATTGCAGAGTCTTAGTACCAGGGCTGCCATCAAGAATTGTAGGGCACTGGACAAAATAGGACAACACAGGAATAAATAAAACACACTGATTCCAAGATTGCCCCTGCAGGAAAAAAACATAATAAACACTGATTTATTGCTCCCACAGCAAAAATACAAACATTGATGCACAACAGCCTCCTATAGAAAACAAAGTGACCTCACTTACTGGGCTGTCACACACAGCTGCAGAGCTAATTGCAGGAGACTAGTCTCCAGACCAGTAAGTGCAAGCCTCCATAGGGTCTTGAACAGTCCAGTGGGTTGGAACCAGCTCCCTCCCACACCTCATCACCTTTCTTAGCCTTTGTCACATCACCCTCTAATCAGCTTTTTCAGCCCCTCATAGCTGTTCTCAGCCCCTCATCACCTTCTTCAGTCCCTCATCACCATCCTGAGCAACAGTCCCTCATCACCATCCTCATCCCCTCATCAAAATCATCAGCCCCTTATCACCTTCTTCAACCCCTCATCACCATCCTCAGCCCTCATCACCTTTCTCAACCCCTCACCACCATCATCAGCCCCTCATCACCATCCTCAGCCACTCATCACCATCCTCAACCCCTCATAACCATCCTCAGCCCCTCATCACCTTCCTCAACCCGTAATCACCATCCTCAGCTCCTCATCACCTTCCTCAGTACCTCATCACCATCATCAGCCCCTCATCACCTTTCTCACCCCCTCTTAACTATCCTCAGCCCCTCATCACCTTTCACAGCACCTCATCACCATCATCAGCCCCTCATCACCTTCCTCAACCCTTCATCACTATTCTTAGCCCCTCATCACCATGCTCAGCCCCTCTTTGCCTTCTTCAGTCTCTCATCACCTTCCTCAGCCCCCATCACCTTCCCCAGCCCTCAGCAATGCCCTCAGCCCTCATCACCTTCCTCAGCCCCTCATCCCCTTACTCAGCCCCTCATCACCATCCTCAGCCCCTCATCACCTTCCTCAGCCCATTTTCACCTTCCTTATTTCTCAGCACCACCCCCAGCCTCCATCATCTTCCTCAGCCCTCAGCAATGCCCTCAGTCCTCATCACCTTCCTCAGGCCTCAGCCCATCACCTTCCTGAGCCACAGACCATCATCATCTTCTTCATCCCTCAACATCTTCCTCAGCTCATGATCACCATCTTCAGCCCCTCATCACCTTCCTCAGTCCCTCATTACATCCTTCATCCCCTCATCACTTTCTTCATCCGTCAACCCCTCATCTCATCTCCACAGCTTGCGTCAAGGTGACTTGCCTTACCAATATGGAGTATGCACAGTAGCGCTCTCCAGCTTCAATAGTTCATATAAAATGACTTGTTATAGGCCAATGCAGCGATGAATGCTTATTCTTTCTGGAGTATCTTGCATGTTTTCGTTCTGCACAAGCTCCAGCAAGATGGGCATTCGCATGTAGGCTAAATGTTGTAGGCATTTTGTAGACAGAATTACAGGGCTATGAAGAGTTATGATCTCTTGCATCAACTACTGTATATTGCGTAAAACTGAATCAGGCACTTTGTTTTTTGTGCACTGTACCTCAGAATTTGTATGAAACATTTATCAGGGCACCACAGGAGAACAACATATGCATCTCACTTTCTGGCCCAGGTCCTGGTAAGGGAGAACGAGGGTTGCTCCTCAATATGCTGTCTTGGACTGGAAGTACTTTATTTGGAATACATTATACACACATGACCTGAGATGGAGACAGTGATACACAATGATCAGCAAGGGCAGCAGACCACTGAGACCCTTTTATCAGGCTGTGAAATAAAATTGCTAAATGCAACAATACCGAGCAAATCTCACACAGTGATCAATAGGCTTGTTAGCAACTAGTGCAGAGTATGCGGTATATGGCGCCCGGAAGCAGTATATGGAGAAGGGATGTGCCCTGTATATAGGGGGCACTATATGGAGGGGTATGAGGGTGCAGTGTGTATATATGGTCAGTATATGATGGGGGGTGCAGTGTACATAGTTTGTGTGTCCTTGACTTTCCAGTGGCTGCCAGCGGCACCACAGAGGTGAGGAGCAGCGTTAGATTAACGAAACCGTAAGTGGAAATCAAAAAGGATAGAAAATCCAGTCAATTGTGAATATAAAAGGGTGTTATAAATGGCATCTGCCACACCAAAATCCTATCCCTATCCCCACTCTCTCTCTCTCTCTCTCTCTCTCTCTCTCTCTCTCTCCAGTACCCTCTCTTCATATTCAGCAAGTGTGAAAGTGTTAGATCAGTGTTTTTACATAATTAGCAGCATGTCCCTGCATGATCACTTTTATTTTCATTTGGTCTGTGTGGCTGCCTCCAGTGGCCATTGGTGCAGATAGCAGAGGCGAGGAGCCGTTATCCTTTTATTATATAGGATACAGTATATGTAAATTCTGATATAACAAAATAAGATCAATTGAGTTCCAGCTTTTGTATTTATTGCTCTGACAATGATGTGCTGTACCAGTCCTATCCTATCTTTTTGCTTGAAATGGAGCTTCACTCTACAATATAAGCCATGCCCCCTCATGGTGTTTGTTCCTGCTCCTCTCTAAAGACCCACAAATAACACTGCACGGGGGCAGGGCCTAATAACGTGATGCACCCAGTAACCGACTAGGCTGGCTGCTGTGCTACTGCTGCATCTGACCCTGTTGGTAAGTTAAATATGGTGGGTGGACATTTTTATGTGTGTGTGTATATGTGCACCAGGGCCTGCTCCAGGCATGTTCGAATTGAGTGGCCGTGCAGTGCTCCAACCTTAATGGGCACCGCACACGGTGGCACCACCATATTGGAGCCTGGAGCCAGCCTGCTAAATTGCTCTGTGCGCACTGTGTGCGCTGGCGTCTGAGTAGTTCAGCTTTAGTCCACCCGCGGCACACAGCACTCCCCCTCTCTCGTCACCGGCACAGGTTCTGTGGGGCATATCTGGCACTCTGGAGACATGTATCTGGCACTGTGGGAACATTTATGTACCTGGCACTGTGGGGGCATTTATGTATCTGGCACTGTGGGGGCATATATGTAACTGGCACTGTGGGGTCATATATGTACCTGGCACTGTGGGGGGCATATATGTATCTGGCACTGTGGGGGCATTTATGTACCTGGCACTGTGGGGGCATATACGTACCTGGCACTGTGGGGGCATATATGTACCTGGCACTATGGGGGGCATATATGTATCTGGCACTGTGTTGACATTTATGTATCTGGCACTGGGGGCATATATGTATCTGGCACTGTGGGGACATGTGTATCTGACACTGCTGGGGGGCAGATCATGTGTATCTGCACTGCTGGGGGGCATATCATGTGTAGCTGGCACTGCTAGGTTGCATATCGGTGTATCTGGCACTGCTGGGGGCATATCATGTGTATCTGGCACTGCTGGGGGGCATATCATGTCTATCTGGCACTGCTGGGGGGCATAACATGTGTATCTGGCACTGCTTGGGGGCATATCATGTCTATCTGGCACTGCTGGGGGGCATATCATGTCTATCTGGCATTGCTGGGGGGCATATCATGTGTAGCTGGCACTGCTGGTGGGCATATCATGTGTAGCTGGCACTGCTGGGGGCATATCATGTCTATCTGACACTGCACTACTGTAGACATTATGTGTATCTAGCACTATACTGTAGACGAGGGGTGGCCAACCAGTCAGAGACAAAGAGCCAACAAATCTTGTTAGGTGAGTCAAAGAGCCGACACCGAGCAGAAGGTGCGTGTGCAAAAATGGATAGCATTGTACCTGCTAGGCCACGCCCATGCTATAAAATACATTGAAAAAGCCAGAGCCAAATGAAATACATTTTAAAACCAGAACCAACATAAAATACATTGAAAAAGACAGATCCACATAAAGTATATTGAAAAAGCCATATTCACATAATACACTTTAGCTCCACCATGTGTCACTCCAGCCAGAACCCTCCTGTGTCACTCCAGCCAGCTTCCCCATGTGTCAATGTGTCACTCCAGCCAGCTCCCCCATGTGTCAATGTGTCACTCCAGCCAGCTCCCCCATGTGTCAATGTGTCACTCCAGCCAGCACCCTCCTGTGTCACTCCAGCCAGCTCCCCCATGTGTTACTCCTGCCAGCTCCCCCATGTGTCACTCCTGCCAGCACCCTCCGGTGTCACTCCAGCCAGCTCCCCCATGTGTTACTCCTGCCAGCTCCCCCATGTGTCACTCCTGCCAGCTCCCCCATGTGTCACTCCTGCCAGCACCCTCCGGTGTCACTCCAGCCAGCTCCTCCATGTGCTACTCCTGCCAACACCCTCCTGTGTCACTCCAGCCATAACCCTCCTGTGTCACTCTAGCCAGCACCCTCCTGTGTCACTCCAGCCAGCTCCCCCATGTGTTACTCCTGCCAGCTCCCCCATGTGTCACTCCTGCCAGCACCCTCCGGTGCCACTCCAGTCAGCTCCTCCATGTGCTACTCCTGCCAACACCCTCCTGTGTCACTCCAGCCAGCTCCCCCATGTGTCAATGTCACTCCTGCCAGCACCCTCCTGTGTCACGCCAGCCAGCTCCCCCATGTGTCAATGTGTCACTCCTGCCAGCACCATCCTGTGTTACTCCAGCCAGCTCACACATGTGTCAATGTGTCACTCCTGCCAGCACCCTCCTGTGTTACTCCAGCCAGCTCCCCCATGTGTCAATGTGTCACTCCTGCCAGCACCATCCTGTGTTACTCCAGCCAGCTCACCCATGTGTCAATGTGTCACTCCTGCCAGCACCCTCCTGTGTTACTCCAGCAAGCTCCTCCATGTGCCACTCCTGCGAGCACCCTCCTGTGTCAATCCAGTCAGTTCCCCCATTGTCTCTCCTGCCAAGACCCTCCTATGTCACTCCAGCCAGCTCCCCCTTGTGTCACTGCAGCACACCCGCATGTCACTAATGCTGCCCCCCAACTCGTGCCATTGCAGCAGCCCCTTATATGTCCTCTGTTTGCTGGTGTCTCAGTTCTTCGTCTCCGTAGTGTTGCTGCGTGTCTGGCTGGCATGCAGCAGTTTCCAGATCTGTTGTGGTCATGTGACTTTGAGTGTCAGGAGCCACATCTGAATAAAGAAAGAGCCGCATGTGGCTCAAGAGCTAATTGTGTGCGTAGAGGTTGTGTGAAAATATATTTATTTATAGTTTGATAATATGAAGTTGCGAGGCCACGCCCACTTTTCCAGGAGCGCGTGCGCCTTCGGCGTGCGCATGGGGGGGGGGGGGTGCTATGAAAGTTTCTCGCTCAGGGTGCTAGTAGGCCTGGAGCCGTCCCTGATGTGCACATATAAATACAGTACTAGCTGAATACCCGTGCTTCGCTACAGAATTTCTAGCATAATGCCAATATTTGTCAGGCCACACCTCCTGGCGGGCCTTCCCCGGATTGATGCTGTCAAAAGTCTGGCACTGAGGAGAATAATCCGGCTCCTTCTTTGCTCCGTCCTGCCTCTGATGCTGTCCTGCTCAATGCTGGAAATGCTGGGATGACAGGCCAAACTCCGCCCTCTGCATGCTAAATATGTAAGGTTTGCAGGGATAGGCTGACTCTATTTCAAAGGGCCCTAGGTCTACCTGCTTAGCTTCTCATTCTCCTTAGGCTAGGGGCACACATTGCGGCCAAGCAGGTCCTGCTGAACGGGACCTGCTTGGCAGGAGGATTTTTTTGTGTTCACACGGATCGTGTTCTGTGGATCCGGCCAGTGACACACAGGATTTCCATGGAATATAGTGCGGCACAGCTGCACTGTGTGAACACATACATTGAATTGTATGTGTTCTCATTGAAATCCCGCCGTCCTGTCATCCGGCCCTACCGCAGCATGCTGCAGTTGGATCTGGCGGCGGCGGGACTGCCGCACATGTGTGGGCGCCTGCATAGGGCTCCTCCTTTGAGGTAAAAAGGTAAAGATATTCGCCCAACACTTAAGGTCACTGGGAGAGCTGTCGGTACACTTTACACAGCAGATAAACAGTTGCTGACTATCAAGCTTTCCTTTAATGGATTTCAGAGTCAACATATCTATCTCTCCTTTCCTTCTATTGCTCTCTGAGAGGTTCGGCAATGTTTAGTTCAAGTGACAAGTGACAGGTTAACCTCTGATAATTGAGACACTATCCTCTGCTTACTAGAAATAGGTTGGTTAAGTACTTACATCTGAAATCTCTATATATAAAAGGCAAATACCACTGACTCATCACAAAATCTCCTGAACCATAAGGCTGCACTTCCTTGCCAGTGGCAGTTTTGGAGCAGTCCATTATTCAAATAGGGGAGCCACACCCAGTGATGTTTGACAGTTTTTAGGGGTGGCAGTTGATGTGGCTCCCCTATTTGAATTATGGACTGCTCTGCAACTTCCACTGGGAAGGAGGTCCAGGAACAAAGCATTGTGTCCTCCTGCCTCCGCGACTTGGTATCGCCGTCACCATGCATTCTTTATAGCCCTGGCTGGGTGGGCTGTCTCAACTCTCCTCTGTAAGGGGGGAATTCCCAATAATCAACTCACCCCTTTTAACCCCTTTGTGTGTGGAATTTTGAAATTTTTTTAGTGGGCACCTACGTCACAAAAGCAAGCTACTGTCCAGATTTCATGTTCCCAGTCCTTATGGTTTAGGAGATTTTGTGATGAGTCAGTGATATTTGCATTTTACTCTCTCTCTCTCTCTCTCTATATATATATATATATATATCAGTGGCAAACGCAGGATTTGCATGGGGGGGTTTCCAGAACTGGGCGGAGCCAATCACGGGGGTGGGGACTGAGGTGACCCAGTATATGCTGGGTCCGTAAAACTAGTGTGTCTGTGTGTGTGTGTATATATATATATATATATATATATATATATATCTACACATATATATATATATATATATATACACATACACACACACATACATATACACATATACATAGCATATTAAACATGCATACATATATATATATATATATGTGTACACACACATACAGTACACATATATATACACATGTATGTATATATATATATATATATCATATGTGTGTGTGTGTGTGTGTGTTTATATGTATGTATTTATATACATGTGTATATATGTATGCACATGGATATATATGTACTATAATTAAAATAAAGTAAACTTTTATTGCACTTACAAGTGCCACCAGGAGGACAGCAGGCTGCAGAGGACGCTAGACAGCCATTAATAATACTCATGCAGCTATTAAAAAAAATATATATATATACATATATTTTTTTTTTAGTGGAGGGGGGTTTCTGGGTACTCGGAACCCCCCCCCCCTGGGTGCGCCACTGTATATATATATATATATATATATATACAGAGTCGGACTGGCCCACAGGGGTACAGGGGAAACCACCGGTGGGCCCCACTGTCTGAAGGCCCACTTCTTCCTCTATGGATTAGTTTCCAGACTGTGCACTTGTATTATATATGGTAGATATGTTGCATTACACTGCACAAGACAATTGTGTATTTCAATTCTCTGTGGAGGCTGACCACACCCCCTTTGTAGGCTGGCCACACCCCTAAGTATGGGCCCCTATTACTGCATTCCCCCGGTGGGCCCTTCATGCCCCAGTCCGACACTGTATATATATATATTAGTGATGAGCGGGTTCGGTTCGTCGGAATCCGAACACCCCCCCGAACTTCACCCATTTTACACGGTTCCGAGGCAGATTTGAATCTTCCCGCCTTGCTCGGTTAACCCAAGCGCGCCCGAACGTCATCATCCCGCTGTCGGATTCTCGTGAGATTCGGATTCTATATAAGGAGCCGCCAGGGCCGGATTAACAATGGGGCGGATGGAGCTGCAGCTCCAGGCCCCCCATTGAAAATAGGCCCACAGCCCGCCGCAGTGAAGAGGCCCATAACCGCCGACATAACAATGAGTTACACTGATTCATTGTATGCCGGCGACAGACGTTGCCGCTGCGGCTCCCAGTTTGTAAATTCCGGCAAGAGCAGGAGGAGGGGCAGCTCTCCTCTCGAGCGTCTCCTCCCCGCAAGTTATTGAAGTGCCTGGGCAAAGTGGAGGAGGAGCCGCTCTCCTCTCTACTCTCAGCTCCTCCCCCCCAGACTTCAGTGCTGCTGAATGATGAGGACGGCCGCAGACGGGGAGGAGGGGCACTGCAACGTAATGGCCGCATCACCTCCGCATCCACACCGCACTGGCCAGCACCCCCTGGCCGTCTCCCGCTTCGCACAACGCGCTGGCCCCTTCAGCCGTCTCCTGCTGCACGGTCCCTACACCACTCTGGCCACACCCTCCGGCCATCACCCGCACAGACCATAATGTGAGTGTCCATGTCACATTTGACAGTGTCCTGATCCCGGGGGGGGGGGGGGGTGTCTCTTCCAGCTTTATTTATATTTTACAACTAAATTCTGGAATGTGATGCAAAACTGGACCTTTATGACTGCGAATTTGAAGTACCACTGCAAAACCTATATCTGTGTCCCTGAGAGTTGCATATTTCCCTGTTTCATACACTCTTGAGGAGCACACGTCCTATCATTTTTCTGTTCTAAGCCGGAGTAGCAAGTCCCTACTATTCATACAATATGGCAAGAGATGAAAATACGCACATCTGTAGAGCATATCTTGCCTGAATTTGCTCTGTGCATGCTCCAGTAATGGGTGCTCCTAAGTACCGTCAATGCAGATACATGCACAATTTGATTTAATCTATAAAGTACTTAAGAGCGTCAGGGCCATCTGGACATACTGAGGGTCCGGGTAATAATGGGAACATGGCTACATCTGGGAGACATGTCCATGCTATTAGAATAAAGAATAGGGACCTTCAATTGTGCAGACTTGAAGCAGCGATGCGTGTCTTGGAGGGGAGTAAATCTCCTACAAAGCTTGCCATGCCCCCATCATTCCCAGGAATTTAGTACCGGCCCCCTCCCCCTGTCAGCACCCAATACTGTGGCAATGATTTATTACTGGACATTTTAATGGGATGTGGTATGGCTGACCGATGGTCTCCTGACCGCCGGTCAGCATACCGACGCCGGGATCCCAGAGGGGAGGGGCAAGTGCAGCAAGCCCCTTACAGGCTCGGTGGCAACCTCTGGTCGCCACGGGTTCTATTCCCACTCTATGGGTGTCGTGGACACCCACGAGTGTGAACAGTCCCTGTTGGTTGGCATAGTGAGGGGGCGGGATGTTGGGGGAGGGTCATGTGACCGTCGGTCTCCTGACCGCCGGTCACATGAATACCACCCGTTTTAATGTAGGCACAGTGCAGCGATGTTGCAAATGCAGACTATGCAGAGCTGGGCAAAGCATTTGCACCTATTACAGAGCAGGTGGAAGTCCACCGGGATGCTAAGGAGGAAGGGGGGGGTTTGTAATGGGCCCAAGCCATATGTGTAGGGGAGGAGGAAAACGCCCCCTCCTTGGTGTGCAATGTATGTCACTGCACATAGTTGTTTTTCTTTTCGAACTCCTATCACTTGGCCGGCCATTGCTTTTTACAATCCTGCAAGTCCACACTGGTGTCGATGATTACTAGTAAACCAGGCAGTAGAGATGTTAAGCATGCAAGCACAGACACATCTCTGGATGAATGCTACTCGGAATATGGGTGCATATATATGCATTTTTTTTCTGGGTGCACTCTTTTGGAGCAGAGAACGTCTGCTCTACTGTGTGGGGTAGTGTGACTGACGGACACTACTGTGTGGTGTAGTGTGACTGGCGGTCACTACTGTGTGGTGTAGTGTGACTGGCGGTTACTACTGTGTGGTGTAGTGTGACTGGCGGTCACTACTGTGTGGTGTAGTGTGACTGACGGACACTACTGTGTGGTGTAGTGTGACTGACGGACACTACTGTGTGGTGTAGTGTGACTGACGGTCACTACTGTGTGGTGTACTGTGTGGTGTAGTGTGACTGACGGTCACTACTGTGGGGTGTAGTGTTACTGACGGACAATACTGTGTGGTGTAGTGTTACTGACGGACAATACTGTGTGGTGTAGTGTGAATCTGTACTATTATGTGGACACGCCCCTATATTTTTGACACGGCCCCTCAGTACGCACTGTCCCTGTTTTCAATGGGGAGAGGAGAGTGGGTGCCAAAGCAAGCATTTGCCCCGGGCACCACAATGTCTAGAACCAGCCCTGACTTCAGCATATACAGACGATGAGGGGAGGGTGGCACACTAATACACATACAGACTAGCTGGGGAGGGTGGCACACTAATACACATACAGACTAGGAGGGGAGGGTGGCACACTAATACACATAAAGACTAGCTGGGGAGGGTGGCACACTAATACACATACAGACTAGGAGGGGAGGGTGGCACACTAATACACATACAGACTAGCTGGGGAGGGTGGCACACTAATACACATACAGACTAGGAGGGGAGGGTGGCACACTAATACACATACAGACTAGCTGGGGAGGGTGGCACACTAATACACATACAGACTAGGAGGGGAGGGTGGCACACTAATACACATACAGACTAGCTGGGGAGGGTGGCACACTAATACACATACAGACTTGGAGGGAAGGGGGGCACACTGACGCATATACAGACTAGGAGGGGAGGGGGGCATACTGATTCATATAGAGACTAGGAGGGGACACACTAATGCATATACGGACTAGGAGGGTGCACACTGATGCATATACTTTAAAGGACATACTCCATTCCAGTGGCCATGCCCCCTTTTTTGGTACGCGCAACAGTAATCCCATCTCATTTCCCATACCCCCACTTTAAATTCCCACTTCGACTACCACTTTATGTATGTGTGTATGGGTCTGTTGTTCTGTATCTCTATTAAATGGTTGAAGGTAGGCATTAGCTATGACCTCCATGGAGATACCTGCACCCATGGCACAGACCACACCCCCTATTTAGCCCACCCCCACCACAGCTCTTGTCAAACATCCGCACACAATAGGCCTTTCATACATTGCAGCTCCAGGCCCATGTGGACTTTAATCTGGCACTGGGAGCCGCGCGTCGCCGCCATTTTTCACTCGTGCATTGGAAATGATAGTGAGAGGACGTGGCTGGCGTCCTCTCAGTTTTATTCAGGTGGCTGCAAATATCTGTGCTCACTGCTTTATTGTGGGGGCTGGGGACCAGCAGTATTATATAGGAGGAGTACAGTGCAGAGTTTTGCTGACCAGTGACCACCAGTATTATACGTTCTCTGCCTGAAAAACGCTCCATATCTGTGCTCAGTGTGCTGCATATATCTGTGCTCACACTGCTTTATTGTGGGGACTGGGGACCAGCAGTATTATATAGGAGGAGTACAGTGCAGAGTTTTGCTGACCAGTGACTACCAGTATTATACGTTCTCTGCCTGAAAAACGCTCCATATCTGTGCTGCATTGTAGTATATAGTACAGTGCATAATTTTGCTGACCACCAGTATATAATATATAGCAGTACGGTACAGAAGGCCACTGCTCTACCTACCTCTGTGTCGTCAAGTATACTATCCATTCATACCTGTGGTGCATTTCAGTTTTGCACAGTTTGCTGACCACCAGTATATAGTATATAGCAGTACGGTACAGTAGGCCACTGCTCTACCTACCTCTGTGTTGTCAAGTATACTATCCATCCATACCTGTGGTGCATTTCAGTTTTGCACAGTTTGCTGACCACCAGTATATAATATATAGCAGTACGGTACAGAAGGCCACTGCTCTACCTACCTCTGTGTCGTTAAGTATACTATCCATCCATACCTGTGGTGCATTTCAGTTTTGCACAGTTTGCTGACCACCAGTATATAGAATATAGCAGTACGGTACAGTAGGCCACTGCTCTATCTACCTCTGTGTCGTCAAGTATACTATCCATCCATACCTGTGGTGCTTTTCAGTTGTGCTCAGTATATATAGTAGTAGGCCATTGCTATTTATACTGGCATATAATTCCACACATTAGAAAATGGAGAACAAAAATGTGGAGGGTAAAATAGGGAAAGATCAAGATCCACTTCCACCTCGTGCTGAAGCTGCTGCCACTAGTCATGGCCGAGACGATGAAATGCCATCAACGTCTTCTGCCAAGGCCGATGCCCAATGTCATAGTAGAGAGCATGTAAAATCCAAAAAACCAAAGTTCAGTAAAATGACCCAAAAATCTAAATTGAAAGTGTCTGATGCGAAGTGTAAACTTGCCAATATGCCATTTACGATACGGAGTGGCAAGGAATGGCTGAGGCCCTGGCCTATGTTCATGGCTAGTGGTTCAGATTCACATGAGGATGGAAGCACTCATCCTCTCGCTAGAAAACTGCAGTGCCACTCCTAGATGGGCCAGGTGTTTGTGTCGGCCACTTGGGTCGCTTAGCTTAGTCACACAGCTACCTCATTGCGCCTCTTTTTTCTTTGCATCATGTGCTGTTTGGGGACTATTTTTTTGAAGGGCCATCCTGCCTGACACTGCAGTGCCACTCCTAGATGGGCCAGGTGTTTGTGTCGGCCACGTGTGTCGCTTAGCTTAGCCATCCAGCGACCTTGGTGCACCTCTTTTTTTCTTTGCACCATGTGCTGTTTGGGGACTATTTTTTTGAAGTGCCATCCTGCCTGACACTGCAGTGCCACTCCTAGATGGGCCAGGTGTTTGTGTCGGCCACTTGGGTCGCTTAGCTTAGTCATCCAGCGACCTCGGTGCAAATTTTAGGACTAAAAATAATATTGTGAGGTGTGAGGTGTTCAGAATAGACTGGAAATGAGTGGAAATTATGGTTATTGAGGTTGATAATACTATGGGATCAAAATGACCCCCAAATTCTATGATTTAAGCTGTTTTTTAGGTTTTTTTTGTAAAAAAACACCCGAATCCAAAACACACCCGAATCCGACAAAAAATTTTCAGGGTGGTTTTGCCAAAACGCATCCGAATCCAAAACACGGCCGCGGAACCGAATCCAAAACCAAAACACAAAACTCGAAAAATTTCCGGTGCACATCACTAATATATATATATATATATATAAAGCTGGCGTGGTACGGCACTCAGACTCTGACAGTAGACTGAACGGGAGCCCTGGGTAGCTGTCAACGTTTCAATTTTATTTAATTTTCTTCAAGACATACATTAAAAACAAACTAACACTCACCTTATATCCCCTCACCACTGGTGTGTGTTGCGCGGGCCGGAGCGGGGACCGCCTCCCTCCGAAATCCGTCGGGCGGCAATCTCCCGTCAGCTGTGGCGCATGCTAGTGACGTCATCGCGCTGAACGCGGTGCACGTCAAGTGACATGGAAACCAGCTGTAAACAATAACAGAAGCAGATACTAGTGGTACATTGAAATTCTGCACTATACGACCAGATGTTTAAGGGCATTTCAAAAAATGTATATAGCCGGTAATTACATATCAGCATGGTAAAAGTATATATCAACAGATATAAATATAAATGACTTGTCATGGCCCATATATAGAAATGCAGTTCAAAAGTTAAAGAGAAGCAGAAAATATAGACAAATTACAGAAAACCCAGTAAAATCATACTGTAAATAATGTTAAATGATGTTAACAATAAGGGTGTGGAGTTTACATATTGCAGACATTACATGACATATTGCAGACATCTACTGTCAGAGTCTGAGTGCCGTACCACGCCAGCTTTACCTACCTCTTCCTGCTCACGGAGGATCAGTAAGGGCACCGGACCACTCTTGTTACATCTATCAGTGAGTGCCAGACCATCGCAACATATACAGGAACAGTGTCTTTGCCATACACTGAACCAGGTCGCGGCACCCTGCCTTATACAATGACTGTTTAAGACTTTATCTCTCCTCCATTGATGCAATCCACAAGTTGCATTTAAAGATAGCTTGCATAGCTTCGTTGCTTTTAATTTTACAGCATCTTTTTATGTGCATGGTCTCCGGCTTGTACTCATAACAGGTGAGATACTTTTCACCGTTCAGGTTTAGGACATGGCAGAATCATTACAGACAAACCAGGAACCATTTAACCCTCTACTGATACCTCTCCATGAATATTTTAGTTACTCTGAAGCGGAATCAGAGGCTATCCTGCACAAGGAACAGCTTTTTTCTCAAACTGAAGCACTTGCACCTGACATCATTTTCAGGGATTTATTGCGCCTAAAGAAAAAAGAGATCGATTTTAATTATCACGCAATCTCGTTGAGTGACTATTTCCGCTCTAAAAAAATCCCTCGAGGATTTAGAGTTCGGAATTGTCCCACCATAGGCCGGTTTGACCCTGTATTTTGTCGCAAATGGATATCCATTTTAAATAAATGTTCTCTAGACCTTATGGTGCTAGTCATAGAACAGTCCACCAAAGAGGTTGAGAAAATTAAAACCAAGATTGACATCATGGAGACAACTCATCTACCAGTATTAACCACTGATGTGGAGAATGAATGGTTAACCAAACTCACGACCCAATTATCTACTTACAAAAGGGACTTGATTAAATTCAAGAAAGAAAAATTCCTCAAAGTAGAAAGAGATTACGAAAACCATCAGGTTTACCGGTGGCTCTCAGGCGGAAACAACAACGGAGAGAACAGACAGCCGTTCTTTAGACGGCGCAGATATCCTCAGACCAGATTAGACACCGATACCTCTGCTGAGAACTCCAGCACAGGCAGTGAACAAGAACGTACTGGTACACGCCGTAAGAACCCCAAATACCCCTCTGGCCCTTTAGGGGTTACAACTCGCACCAAGGGCCCAAAAAAAGTGGTCCTACTAGACGGGGAGGACAACACAAACGCTCCCGCTCATGGAAGGAAACCACCCGCAACCGGAATAAAGAAATAATATTCAATTTATCCAGCTTTGACCTGACTGACAACGAAACCAGTGTTTTAGCTAAGGGTTTATCCTTTGTGCCCTCCAATAGCTTTGACAAACTGAATTGGCAGGTTGAGACTTATCAATTACAACGCAAATTAAAGCTTAAAGAATTCTTCAGGGACAAACCAGATAGCCAAATCTGTCCTATTCCCGAGAAACTTCAGAAATTTAAACCGCCTTCCTCCTTTGACCCCCTCTCTAACAACTCCAGTATAAAAACGTACATGAGAATTATGGACCAGGAGGTTAAGGCTCTTCATTACGAACCTATACATTCAAATCTATCTAAATCTGAACAACAAGCTCTTCGTTCATTAATGAATAATGATCAACTGATAATTCGCCCTGCTGATAAAGGGGGTGCCATAGTGCTGCAGGATCTCCCTGATTATATAGCAGAGATTCAGCGGCAACTGAATGAACCGGGCACGTACAGCCAACTGAAGAGTAATCCCACCCTCTTGTTTAAACAAGAACTAAAAGAAGCGTTGTTGCAGGCTCAAGATGCTAAAATCATCACGGCTGAGACATTTGAATTACTATTACCATCTCACCCTTTGGTACCGGTCCTATATACGGTGCCCAAAATCCACAAAGGTATATCCCCTCCACCGGGTAGACCGATAATATCAGCTCGTGGATCACTGTTTCAACCAACAGCAGTTCTATTGGACTCCATATTACAACCTTTGGTGTCGGCACATCCTCGCAGCCTTTTGGACACTACAATGCTGCTTAACAAACTAAAATCAATTGGCCCCCTTCCTAGTGGCACATGGCTGGTGACAGCTGACGTCACCAGTTTATATACCGTCATACCTCACCAAGAAGGCTTAGCAGCGGTCAAGACAAGATTACAGCAAGATAACCAGTTTGAGGCTGCGCAGATTAATATCCTGATTTGCTTATTAGAACTCATTCTAACCAGGAATTTTTTCCTATTTAACAATAAGTATTACCTACAAGAACGGGGTTGTGCGATGGGGTCATCGGTGGCCCCCACGTACGCCAATCTATATATGCTTGAAATAGAAGAGGACATATTCTTCAGTAATCCCTCTGTGGCAGAACATATAATATTCTACTCCAGATACATAGATGATCTTCTATTATTATGGAAAGGACCCAAGGAATTGTTGGATAAAACTATCATTGAACATAATACATCGAAAAGTCCAGTTAAATTAACTATGAAAATGGATCCAAACACCATTGATTTTTTGGATGTCCGCATCTCTATCACC
The DNA here is from genome assembly GCF_028390025.1 of Pseudophryne corroboree. NCBI lineage: Eukaryota > Metazoa > Chordata > Amphibia > Anura > Myobatrachidae > Pseudophryne > Pseudophryne corroboree. The sequence goes on along the minus strand of NC_086449.1, from coordinate 762,958,763 downwards.
GATTCTGCCATCACCACTACGGTATATACTAAAGATACGGACCGCAATTCCTATTTACACTGGAACAGCTGTCACCCCAGGAGCCTTAAAGCTGGCTTGCCGTACTCGCAGATGCTGAGAATTCATCGGATTAATAGTGACCAACGGATGGCTGCTCAGCAAATTGACGAACTCATGAAACGGTTCGTACAGAGAGGCTATGATCTTAACAACCTGCAGTCCACTAAACAAAAAGTCCTGCGTCTGGATAGAGAATCTCTTCTTCTCCCTAAAGCTAAAGCCTCTAACCTTTCCAAACTTCCTTGGGTGACTACTTACAACACATCCTCTGAGAAGACCATGCGGGTTGCCAAGAAACATTGGCCTATAATCAAGTCTGATCAACATCTACCTCTTCAACAGACGGACCTTATGCCATGCTACAAGAGATCGAGGAACTTACGTGATCTTTTAGTAAAAGCAGATATCTCAGAATTAACTAAATCTTCTACAATAGGCCGTATAGCGCCTTTAAAAACGGGCTGCTTTAGATGTACCTGCGTTACATGCAGCTACATGATTACAGGCAATACATTTTTCCACCCTCACTTAGGTACCAAATTTTACATTAAATATCATCTGACCTGTGATACCACCCACACAATATATCAGATAATTTGTCCATGTGGGTTGGTATATGTGGGTAAAACCACTCGTAAATTCAAAGAGCGTATGACCGCTCACAGGTCCTCCATTAGATTAGGTTTACAAAAAGGCAGCAGTGACCAGCCTGTCGCTCGTCACTTTATACTAGCCAAACATGCCCTGGCAACCATCAAATACAGGATGATAGACCACATACCCCCGTCTCTTAGAGGGGGTGATCGTGGCAGTGCCCTATTAAGGTGTGAATCCAAATGGATTCACAAATTAGATACAGTAAGCCCCAGGGGTCTTAATGATATGGTACCTTTGTCCTGCTTCATGTAATGTCTGCAATATGTAAACTCCACACCCTTATTGTTAACATCATTTAACATTATTTACAGTATGATTTTACTGGGTTTTCTGTAATTTGTCTATATTTTCTGCTTCTCTTTAACTTTTGAACTGCATTTCTATATATGGGCCATGACAAGTCATTTATATTTATATCTGTTGATATATACTTTTACCATGCTGATATGTAATTACCGGCTATATACATTTTTTGAAATGCCCTTAAACATCTGGTCGTATAGTGCAGAATTTCAATGTACCACTAGTATCTGCTTCTGTTATTGTTTACAGCTGGTTTCCATGTCACTTGACGTGCACCGCGTTCAGCGCGATGACGTCACTAGCATGCGCCACAGCTGACGGGAGATTGCCGCCCGACGGATTTCGGAGGGAGGCGGTCCCCGCTCCGGCCCGCGCAACACACACCAGTGGTGAGGGGATATAAGGTGAGTGTTAGTTTGTTTTTAATGTATGTCTTGAAGAAAATTAAATAAAATTGAAACGTTGACAGCTACCCAGGGCTCCCGTTCAGTCTACTGTCAGAGTCTGAGTGCCGTACCACGCCAGCTTTACCTACCTCTTCCTGCTCACGGAGGATCAGTAAGGGCACCGGACCACTCTTGTTACATCTATCAGTGAGTGCCAGACCATCGCAACATATATATATATATATATATATATATATATATGTGTGTGTAGATATATGGCTACAACGCCTCTCTGGAAAATGCTGATTCACAAACACAGTATAGAACGGCAATTTGTGGAGTGGCAAAGCAACAGCAGAGCTCAAAATCTACTGTAACTTTGCACCTAAGCAGAATGGCTCAACAATTGCTGTAAATCTATATATGTTTTGCCTTCATTTCTGAGCCCTATTATTGCAATAGGCTTAGTAACAATGCACATACTTGGCATCCCTGTAGTCAGGAGGGGATGCAGTCAATATATATCGGCTGTCGTGATCTCGACATTTAGGAGACCGACGGCTGAATCCTGGCAGCCGGTGAAATACTGGCACCCAGAATCTCGACAAACTCTTTATATTCCCATTCGGTTGATGGGTCCACACCACCAACCGAGTGGGATTAGAATTTGTGGCGAGCAAAGCAAGCCACCGTGCCAGATGCGTGGTGAGCGATTCTGGCAGATAGGATGCCACTGTTGGTATAGTGACAGCCGGCATCCCGGAGAACTACTTACTGAGAGCTCAAAGATCTCTACCTCATATGATTTTCTAAAAGTAATAACTGCTTCAATCACAATTCATAATGTGTATATGTAATGAATTTAATCTGGCTGTTTTTAGGATAATTACTTTTTATTACCCTGGGCATTATTTTTTTGCTGCTGTCTGATAAATATAAGTATATGTCTTTAATTTAGTGCTTCTTCCAGGAATATGATGCTTTGCTCTTAATCTGGGAAATGGAATCATGTTCAGGCTTACTGGTACATTGTACAATCAGTTTATCACTGTCTTGGTTAGTGGATGATAAGTGGTTATATGACTAATATGCAAAATGTGTATTTTATAAAAGCTATATTTTCTAAAGTGCCATTATCACTTTTCGCCCAAACGGTTTTAGGAGAGTAGAACATTGGATAAAAGAAAATATTGACACAAAGTGAAACTTTGTAATGAATACAGTGACATAACGCAAAGTTGGATTACAATATACCATATACTATAAGCATGCACAGTAGCAAATGTCACACATCAAAAGATCAGAGAAAGAATCAGGCTGTTTGCAACCCAGTGTTCATGCAACGCGTTTCGTTTCCTCCCCTCTAACAAGAAATCTGGAACATCACACCTGTCCCAAATGTGTTGCTTCCAGGATAAGGCTCTCCCATTACTAAATAACCACTACCATCCTAATATGAGGATAAAGGATGTTTCTGTCTGTTGAGGTCCTACTGCTTGGTTTCAATAATGACATTGGAAGTTACATAAGAGAACATTTCATCTTGGCCTGTTATATAGCTCGTTGATTGGGCGATTTGCAATCTACTGCTCCTCACACCGCTGGTTACACAGTAAAGCAGGTGTGGTTAAAGATACAGATGGAGAACTACACTTTGGTTCAGGGGTTCCCAGACCAAACCATAAGTCCCAAAGAAATGTGCTACATATATAGTAATGTACTATGTTTGCATATACTTTATCAGCAAATGTTCTGTATAAATGCAAGGCTATAGAGATCCAAATAGCCATCCCCACCCATAATATCCATTTGGATTCTGACGATTTTTGATCCCGGGCCAACCAATCCATAGATCACTATCTAATGAATAAAATTAAGTGTGGATGGATATTTTCCAACTGTTTTAGTAAAGATAAAGCAAACAAATGCCACAAAACAGAAACAAATTATAATAACATGGACTAAGGTACAGAAATTTTGCAACCAACCCATGATCAAGGACCAGATTCAACAGAAGGTGACATCCTGAATCTTCTTTGTTTGGAAGAGACCCATTCTTCTATTAGAGTACATCTGGGAAATTGATTAGGGATGCTAATCCATAATCTATAGGGTAGTTAGCTAAATTGTTACGAATTTCATGTACTAATGTAGACATAAGGTGGTTCTCAATCTGTAGGAGATAACTGAACGGTCGTTCCCTAGGAGCAGAGCACAAAATAACCTAAGCAATGCAAAGTTTGGGATTTTATTCAAAAGATTTTATGAGATACTTTTACTCTCTATGTTTAGTCTTCTCAAAGTAGGAGCGGTGTCAAACCTTCTAGGGAAATAAAGTGGAGACGTTTCCCAAATGGACCATGCAGCTTCCAACGGTCATTACCCCGCTTGTGGTAAAAAATGACAGAGGGTGATTGGTTGGTATGGGCAACTTATCCACATTATCACTCTCGAAATTTCAATACACCTCCCCCATTGTGGGATGCATTCTGCGCAAATATCTGTTTATGCTTCCATCTAGGACAGAACTTAGGGTCAAATTCTGAAATGGTCTCTGCTACGGCAAAGGTTGCAGGCTGAATGAAGTGTGGTGGTGAAGTGTGTGCACGCGCAGCAGCTGCACTGCGCACACAGTGAGATGCAATGGCATCTCACTTGTGCGATCGCTCTCTGCCTGATTGACAGGCAGAGGCATTCACGGGGTGGGAGGGGACGCTGCGCCGACGTTAAAGTGGAGTTGACTCAGCATTTGGGGGGGGTGCAGTCCAGATAACGCAGGCGTGTCCGTAATGTTTGCGGGGCAGGCCACGGCGGCTGCATGACGTCACCCGCCAAGACATGGCGGGTAGCAGGGGGCTACTCGAAGCATGCGAAAGCATCGCCGCTGTGTGATGCTTTTGCATGTTTGTGTGTGTGAATGGGGAAGGGGGGGGCTGGATCAGGCATGCGGGGCGGACTTGCCCTGTGCTGGCCGTCCCCCCCGCATGTCTAAGAATTTGATCGTAGATGTGCGTTTTTTTGCACATCTACAATCAGGTATGAATTACCCCTTTAGTCGCCTTTATCATACTGCGGGCGTATGTAAAAGTGTCCAAGTTTGCCGTAGGCACGGCATACCGGATGATCTTGAAGGTTTTTTATAAAGCGGCAATCATTTACCTGGTAAAACCACGCATTGTAAATGATTGCTGCTTTCGTCAATCTCTTTGTTTCTAAAAGTTGGTCAATACTTTTTCTCATCAACAACAGGTTGGTTTGAGCAGCAATACATCTAAATCTATTTTTTCCCGTTTATATGATTTTGATAAATTCGCTGATTCAGAAGTCTAGAAATATTACTTTGCTCTTTACTTCTGCTTTCCAGTAAGGGGACAGAGTAGGGAGGGGGCATGTTGAATTTTCTCCTCTGATGGCTCGATACATTTTAGTAGAGAATGTCAAAGTTAACCTTCAATAATTACAACATTTTTAATTAACAAAAATAAAACATCGCTCTTCTCAACCGCAGACCCACAGATAGGATTAGATGGAAAACATTTACCTCAGATGCTCTGTTGTCTGAGGTAGTTGGAAAATGTCTTTTGTTCAACATTATTTGAAGTATTTTCAGTAAAGGTCATTAACTCTCAGGCCTGGCATGCAACAGTGCCAATATAGAGTCAGCAGTGTGCAATCCGGAGTGCGTTTTCACAGACCTGTGAATGCCCATAAAAATATGGTTGGTTGAATCGGCTGGTGGATGCTCCCCTTTTATGTAGGGCACAGTTTGTCCCTGCATGGTGGTCTTAGGATGCAAGACTGCATCACATTCATAACAAGTTCCCACATGAACAATAAGAGTTAAAAAGAGAACAAGTATAGCTAAAATACATACAGTACGAGTCTTAAAGATACAAGTTAAAGTAGATTCTAGACCAAAGGTGGTTAATATGAGGCCCTCCAGCTACCTTAAAACAAGCTTCTTTTTACTCTGCCAGCCAAAGTGTATTTCCCTATGACATTGTATAAAGCTAGTAGCTGGAGGGCCACAGGATGGCCAACCCTGTTCTATAAAGTTTGATTGTTACCACACAGGTGTTGGAATGGAGGGTGTAGCAAGGGGGCGGATCGACCCCTGTGGGAATGTGTCCTGTTTTACAGGACACATTCCAGCTGCAGCAGCCAGGGCGCCTGTGTCCCCTGCGGGACAATGTCTCTGACAGCGCGGGGACAGCTTGTCTGTCCCCAGCGCCTGTCAGTGTGTGGCGGCGGCGGGTGTCCGGTGCAGGGATTACCTTTTCCCTGCACCGGACCAGAGACTGCAGGGGCATTTGAATCTTGGCGCCCTCCGGGAGCCAATCGCGGCTCCCGGAGCGGCAGCCAATCGGAGAGGGGCGCGGCGAGCCAATCGGCGCTCGCCGCGTCATAGGCCCCGCCCCCGGCGTCTGACGTCAGACGCCGGGCGGGAGCCTGAAGACAGGACGGCGCGCAGGAGCGCGAGGAGAAGATACGCCGGGCGGGAGCCAAAGACAGCGCGCGTGCGGAAGAGCGCGAAGAAGAGGAAAGCGGTCGGGCTCCTGAAGGAAGATGTCCAGCGGCGGCTGGACGCGGAGCAGCGGAGGCGACGCCGCTGGCCAGGACGGGTCAGCGGCAGAAGAGGACGCTGGAGTTCCCTGGAGCAGGTGAGGCCTCGGTGAGGCAACATTCACCCCCTCCCCTTTTCCTCCCTCGACCACCAGGGACGGGCACTAGGCCCGGGGCACAATTCAGGCACTAGGCCTGTTGCGCAGATAGGAGTTTGGGGGTCACCATTGGAGTAGGTGGTTTGGGCATTAGGCCCAAGCCACCACAAAGCGGCACAGTTAGGCGGGCGTTAGGCCCGGGGGCATATCAGGCAATAGGCCTGCGGGGCATTAGAGGGCGTTAGGCCCTAGTGTATTTTGGCCAATTAGGGAATATTAAGGTGACCCTGGGTACAAGGCCCAGGTCACCCAACGGGCAACAAGTTAGGCGGGCGCTAGGCCCGTGGGTGAAGTCAGGCCTCCGGCCTGTGTGCAGCTAGGGGGCGCTAGGCCCAGTGAATAAGACCCCAGAGGTGAATAAAGGTGGCACTGGGCACTAGGCCCAGGCCACCCTGAGGTGTTAGGTAGGCAGGCCCGCTCAGCCTGAGCCCCCAAGAAGAGAGTACGGTAGGTGGGTGAGCTGTGCGGCCCCCACTACTGGGTGTTCTGAGTCGGGTAACTAAAGGGACCGTACCGTCGCTTGCATTGTGTATCGTGATGTATGTTACCGTGCGGGGCAAAGTGTGAGCTCGTTAAGTGTGTTTAGTTTTGTTGCACCACACCCACAGAGCTAGTTCGAGGGCTCTGCCGTTGTAGTTAGTATAGGGTGTGACACTAGGTTAGAGTTAGGCCCTGCACGGCTGTTTGCTTGTTTGTTTACCTCCTTACAGGGACCTGTAAGAGAAGAAGACGTTCGCAGTGCGAAACTGACGGTGAGTAACATCTGTGTGCTTTTGTCCCTTGTCTGTCCCCGAGCGCCGGAATCGGGATTGCTCACGGACGTGAGAATCCTTTTCATCACACTACGTGCGAGAGCGCGAGTGTGTGAAATCTGGGTGGCTGAGGCTTTGTGCCGGTGATGACCTTTCACCCAACCGGTGAAGGTCGCGGTCATCCCTGGGGTATCCCCTGTTCCAGTGGAAGAAGGGTCGATACCCCCTTTAAGGTAAACTATTCTCTCCTCAGCTTGGTCGTCGGTCAGCTCCGAGAGGGAATCGCCGTGTCCGGATCCGATTGAAGATTGCCAGGTCCGTTGAAGGTTCCGGTACCTGAAGGTGAGAGAGAGCGGCGCCTGGTGAGTACCGACTTTACACCTGCACGGCAGCAGGCACCACCACACCGCAGCCGCACCGCTCACACCCCCCCTCCCCAAATATTTGAGAAGAGCCAGTCAGTGTACTGGGCCGTGAGGCATAGTTTGGACACCATCTTGTCTTATAACGACAGTGTCAAGATGATAATCCCCTTTTAATCCCCTTTCCAGCTGCTCCACCTCCTCTCTCCCTAAAGACCTTCTCCAGCTACCTTCAGGACCCTCCTCCGCCCCGCACCCAGCTCCAGCCCCTGCAGTGTGTGGCTAGTTACTGTGGCTTGGCCCCTCCTCTGGGACCTGCCATGCGTCCTTCTCACCTCCCACTTCATATGTTCCACCCCTCTTACCCCTCAGCTCCCCCTTTGTCTCCTGCTCCACAGATATATTGATAGAAACAGATCTCTATCTATATTTAAATATAGATATCTATTTTTATCAGGTAGGTGGTGTGGTGGGTAAGTCCAGCTGCCCCTGAGGGGGTGCCATTCAGCAAATTAGGGGCACCAAAATGAAATTATACCCACCCAACCTAAAAACATTCTGGCGCCCCAGAGCATATTAAATCAACAGTATGCAGGACTGTAACTAGGGATGCAACCACTTCCTTCGCCCAAAGCGCTGGCAGCACGGTCACTGGCAGCATGGTCAGTGCTTTGGTGGCTCCTGAACTCTGCTTGTAGGATGTCTGGAACTACACTCTGCAAGCTAGAGAGCCACCTGGCATGCCCTTTGGATGCTTTTGGTGATCAGCTTCCTTGTCCATGCCCATTGTTCTGTGACCTCATTAAGGGGTCTATTTACTAAGCCTTGGATGGATATAAAGTACACGGAGATAAAGGGGAACATGTACTAAGCAGTGATAAAAGTGGAGAAGTGAGACAGTGGAGAAGTTGCCCATGGCAACCAATCAGCTGCTCTATAGGCATTTATAGTATGCAAATTATAAATGTTACATCAATCTGATTGGTTGCCATGCGCTAGTACTCCACTGGCTCACTTATCCACTTTTATCACTGCTTAGTACATGTCCCCCAAAGTCTCAGCCAATCAGCTCCTGTCATTTTTCAAACCCAGCCTGTGACATGCCAGGTAGTTGCTGATTGGCTGGTACTTTATCTCCATGCACTTTATCTTCATCTAAGGCTTAGTAAATAGACCCCTTAGTCACATGTGCTTGTGGGAGGAGGGCAAATGCAGCGCTGATGCTGATTGGTGCTCTATTCATTGTTCATGCGTGGTTTTTTTTTGTGTGTTTTTTTTGTGCGTACGCAATATCATACCTCCCAACTTCAGCCTCTATGGAGACGGGACCTGCCGCACCGGAGGCGCGACCACAGTCAAAAAGGATTTGGGGCCTCGGAAGGGGGGGTGGGCCTCATTCGGAAGGGCAGGCCTAGTGCTGAAACCCAATTTTTGTCATTTTTGGGGAGTGCCGAGTGCTCCCTGAACAGCTGGGCAGCCCCCTGTCGAAGTTAAAATTATTACACACACACGTGCAAACTCCAAACAGAGTGGCCTATGCATGCTACGTACCCAGACCTTGCGTATTAACGCATGGCAAGAGTATATACGGTAACAAACGCATTTGCACATAAAAGCCACAAAGACAAATTCAATATTTTATTCACCTAGTACATAATATACGCATAATATACACCTGGACCAAGCATCGCCCATTCATTTAAGCCAACCTATGACCCCTCATGTACTGTAAATGACCTGCGCTCTGACCTATAAAAGATGAGCTTACAGTTCCCATTGTACTGTATTTGGACACATTGTATAAAAGAGAGTTCTCCTGACCAGGCTCAGTCTCTATTCTCTGAAGGTCATCTTGCTAAGACTGACTGAGTCCTGGATCCAGGAGCATCCGTGTTCAAACGTATGTATTATTGGTTGTAGCTCTTCTCTGTAATATTGTTGTACCTTTTATCTGTATCTTTTGAGTAAAAACCGTTGATGCGTTGGACCACAACATTACATTTAACTACTGGTGTCGCTTTCCATTCTTGTTTGGGATAAAATGTATTCAGCCACACGTGACGCTGCATTGTGCGTATGCATGTCGGCACGTATACGCAATGTGTATACATACTTTAGCGGTTATATGCATATGATTAACGGACGCAGCGGCTCGAACCCTAGTGTGATAAGGTGCTGCTTTTCCTTGTAAGTTAAACGAACTTAACACCCCAGCTAAACCTCCCTGCACTAATAGATGCCGTGTGCATATTCAGTGATCACCAGCTGCCGTACAGAGCAGAGCAGCGGTGATCACTGGCTTCCCCAACTGTCTCCCCCCCCCCCCCCCCCCCCTGCCCGTGGGACACTGCGGCCTCTGCGGGTGGGACAGCGGGACAGGCTAATTAGCGGGACAGTTGGGAGATGTGCAATATGAAGGTATCTGATATGTTGGAGAGTTTCTTTTAAGTTGCTTAGAAGTTTTATGATGAAGGTATATTGGCCCTCATTCCGAGTTGTTCGCTCGGTAAAAATCTTCGCATCGCAGCGATTTTCCGCTTAATGCGCATGCGCAATGTCCGCACTGCGACTGCGCCAAGTAAATTTGCTATGCACTTAGTAATTTTACTCACGGCTTTTTCATCGGTCTGGCGATCGTAATGTGATTGACAGGAAATGGGTGTTACTGGGCGGAAACAGGCCGTTTTATGGGCGTGTGGGAAAAAACGCTACCGTTTCCGGAAAAAACGCAGGAGTGGCTGTAGAAACGGAGGAGTGTCTGGGCGAACGCTGGGTGTGTTTGTGACGTCAAACCAGGAACGACAAGCACTGAACTGATCGCAGATGCCGAGTAAGTCTGAAGCTACTCTGAAACTGCTACGAGGTGTGTAATCGCAATATTGCGAATACATCGTTCGCAATTTTAAGAAGCTAAGATTCACTCCCAGTAGGCGGCGGCTTAGCGTGAGCAACTCTGCTAAAATCGCCTTGCGAGCGAACAACTCGGAATGAGGGCCATTGTGCAAGCACAACAAGTGTATAAAAGCATAATGTTAGTATATATGACGTATGCCTGGAGTAAACCACGGGCATATGCTACTGACGCTGACCCGCGCACATCTTGTAATAGCTGCAACTTTGTAGGTGTAGGCAGTCGTGGATTTATTAGTGAATTCATATCACGCCTCCAATCTGCCTCCCCCCAATGTCAAGTAAAGTTTATTCAAAAATTCCCTCTTGCATCCTCCTTCTCTATTGTAGGTCTCTACGCACACACATTGCTGGATCTTCATAGCCTGCTTTTGTCAAAACTCCTTGTTTGTGCCCTTTCCAATGTTACTCCCCAGTTTCTGCTCTGCTGTGGTTTGTGGCCTTTTGTTATTTCTGTCTGACAGCAGCAAAGCCGCCTGGCCAAAATTGGTATTTTTGTACAAAGTGTCATTTCTTCTAGCTTAAGGTAAACCTCGAGGCAAAAAATTATATATGTAAAATTCTGTTCAAACATCAAAATAATAAATGGTTTCTGCTGTCTGAACGGCGATCATTTAAATAAACAACATTGAATAAATATTTAGTCTCATGGCCGCACCGGCAGTCACAGATATTCAACCTGAGTTACAGTAGCCATATGTAATGAGTATGCAAGCAAACTTTATTTAAATCACTGCTTGGACTGTAAAACGCATTCAGGGCCGGTTCTTGCCCTTGTGGCGCCCCGGGCAAAGTATAGGGACGTGGCTTCTAATGGGGGCGTGGTCAGTTACGCCCCCCATTTGTGCCCCCTGTAGCGCCGCTGAAAGAAAATAAAAAATAAAAAAAAGTATGCTTACTATCCCCGTTCCTGATCCAGACCGCTGCAGACCTCCTTCGCCGGCGCCGCTCTTCTCCTCTCCTCTCCTCGATCTATGGGAGAGACGTTATTACGTCTCTCCCATAGAACAGCATAGACACTAGAGGTCAGTTATGACCCCTAGTGTCTGTGCCACTATGCTGCGCGGTGCGCGATGACGTCATTGCGCACCGCACAGCAAAGGTCCTCTCCATGAAGGGAAACTAGACCGTAGCGTCTAGTTTCCCTTCATGGAGAGGACCTTTGCTGTGCGGTGCGCGATGACGTCATCGCGCACCGCACAGCAAATGTCCTCTCCATGAAGGGAAACTAGACGCTACGCGTCTGGTTCCCTTCAAAGCGGGGGGCACAGCGGGCACTGCGGGGGGCACAGTGGCGGATCTTGCCATGGTGCGGCGCCCTCCGAATTGCGCCAGCGCCCCCGTATTGCGCTGGCGCCCTCCAGAAGGCGGCGCCCCAGGCAAAAGTCCTGCTTGCCCGTGGCAAAAACCGCTACTGAACGCATTGCTGGCGCTGTAGGATGAAAAGAATGATGGAATACAGTAAAATACAGTATTCTTGTTTCATTACATTTCAAATATATGCAATGTCAGACTGGGGCATGAAGGGCCCACTGGGAGAATGCGGTGGTAGGGGCCAATGCTTAGGGGTGTGGTCAAGCCTCCAGAGGGGGCGGGCCAGCCACAACAGATGCTTGGCTAACCATTAGAGAGTGCATGGTCTAGGTCCCTTGATATATAACTTGATCCCAGGAGGGGTGGGCCCTCAGGCAGTGGGGCCCACTGGGAGTTTAGTCTGTACCCCTGAAGCAACAAAACTACATTGTAAGTGTCCACTGTCAACTAAGGCCGGCAGTACTTGATCTGAGTATGACTAAGGGGGCTTATTATACCTTGGAGTTAAAGTAGAAGTACCAGCCAATCAGCTTATGTAATTTTTCAAACACAGCCTGTAAAATGACAGTTAGGAACTGATTGGTTTGTACTTTATCTCTCTTTTCCTTATCTCTCTCCAAGGTTTGACACATTTCCCCCCAAGTCACAACTTTTGGTAGAAAAGGCTCTGGTGTGAGTGGCCTTGGCCACTCCTCCTGACACATTCCGTTTTGCTAAATCTTTGGCAGGGATGTAATGGGAGCCGAGTTTAGTGCCCGGGAAAAAGTCGGACAAACTCGGACACTAATATGTAATGGTGTGTGTCTTTTACACTCCCAAAGCAAATTGTATACGACTTCTGACAGTACTTTTAGACCAGGAAGCATCCAATTTGCCAACTGGAAAGTGTCTGTTATTTTAACAGTTACACAGTGATAGGAAGTCACTCTTTGGCACCCAAAAATCCCATGTTTGAAGCAACACACACTCTGAATAAACCCCAGTCTTCCAGGACGCACAGGCAGCTTATACTGATTAAAATGATATCCGGCATAGCTGTATTCTGTGTGTAATAGCAGCTGTATCGGCATACCAATACAGTGTTTGCCAAGAAAACACTGTAGCATAACATTTCATATGCAACCTGCTTTTACCTTGTAAATGATTGCCCCTTGAAAAAAAATGTGCGAGTTCGTGTGGAATCTCGGAGCTCTGGGCGTCTCGCAATGCATTACATCTGACCCGATGTTATGGATATCATTCAGTCACTTATATTATTTCCTGTGGTACTCTTCCTCAATCTGCCTTTACCACCATCTGAACCACCTCACTGCTATGAGGTCTGATACCTGATTTACTCTTCCTCAATCTGCCTATACCACAACCTGAGCCACCTCACTGCTATGAGGTCTGATACCTGATTTACCCTTCCTTAATCTGCCTTTACAACAACCTGAGCCATCATACTGCTATGAGGTCTGATACCTGACTTACTCTTCTACAATCTGCCTTTACCACACCGGAGCCACCTCACTGCTATAAGATCTAATACCTGATTTACCCTTCCTTAATCTGCCTTTACCCACAACCGGAGCCACCTCACTGCTATAAGATCTGATACCTGAGGTGTTCTTCCTCAATCTGCCTTTACCATCACCTGAGCCACCTCACTGCTATGAGGTCTGATATGCTACTACCTTGTCTCTTCTGGCATTTCTAAGTTATCAGGGGTCAGATGTTGTCTCCGAGAAGAGAAGACTTCACTTAAGAAAAACGAATGATTAAAAAAAAAGTAAGCACATGGTTCCTATGTACTTCCAAGCACTCACCAAGCAAGCACCTTTATTTAATGTCCACAAACCATCTTATCCTACAATATTCTGCGACTAAATGAACAGCTTGGAATGTATTGAATTGGAATAAATATCTATCATGATCCAACATGGCCAGACTGGCCATCAGAAAAATGTCAGAAGGGCCGGATGCCAATATGGGCTGGGCTGGCCATATGAATGCTCTCTGCTCGGCCGGCATGCTTAGACCAGGACATGCTGTGAGGTCACGCCCTCTGAAGGATGGCTCACGCCTCCATGGTTACTCGTGGTCGCCGAATTCTAGCCCTAGTCCATCTGTCTTTCATACATCTGAATACAGATAGTACTCTACACCATGGGCAGGAAGGAGCTTGTATGACAAATACGGATAATTCTGTCCCATGGCCACGCTTAGTATGCCAGTATTTAATTGGGTCACAATCAAGTGGAAGTATGATCACCATTTAGGTGTGCTGCCACTGTTTTCTGTCTACTCTACAGGCTACAAAATTGGGAGCCTGTCCTGTTTTTCAAAACCCTCCTTCATTTTTCCAATCCATATGGATTTACTTCTCTTTCCCTCATTTCTCATTAGTATGTTGAGCATTGTGGGGTTGTTGTGAACATACTGATATTTTTTTTTCTTGATGTTCTTTTTTTTCTTGCTGTATGAACAATTGACAAGTTTGTGTAAGTATATCTTAGAGATGCAAAAAAATGATTTTATGCTTATAGCATGCATACAGCAGGGTTGCTATTAAATAATCATCATCTATTTTCTTGATCATCTCTATAGACTTGTCAGGTTGGATGCTCATCAGCATACTGTGTACCACCAGTGATACTTCCTAACCATCTACCACATCATTTTCTGTGTTCCATACTCATCAATAGTCAATTCTTGACTTGCATCAGCAACACATGTCTGAGTCTGACTAGCACCATATTCATCATCACAGTTGGTTTCCTTTTCCTGCATGGCTTGAAGGTTTACCTTTTTTTGTGATCTTTTGGTTTAAAAGTTCCAGCAGCTCATTGTTAAAGTAATCCCTAATAACATCATGGGAGCTCAGCAGTTTACAAATGTTCTCCACCATTTCTCATTGCTTTGGAACAAAGGGGTCTATTTCTCAATGAGCGCTAAAACTCATTGTGAATGATAAAACTCATTGCATATGATAAATGGTGCTCCAGCCAATCAGACCCCAACTGTCATTTTTTTTTTTAAACATATGACAGTTAGGAGCTGATTAGCTAGAGCACCCTTTATCATATGCAACGAGTTTTATCAGACACAATGGGGTAAATTTACTAAAGCTTCTAAAAATGTAAAGTGGTGATGTTACCCATAGCAGCCAATCAGATTCTGTCTATCATTTTCTAGGATGGAATAGAGAAATGATAGACAGAATCTGATTGGTTGCTATGGCCAACATCACCACTTTTAATTTTTAGAAGCTCTAGTACATTTATACCCAAAGAGTTTTTATCACTCATTGATAAATGATACCCATGGCCTGTAATATGCCAGCTAGAAACTGATAATTTATCTCTTTCCACTTTATCTCTCAAGGTTTCAGTGGCGTGCGGTGAGGTCAGTGGCTGGTGAGGCACTACAGCCATAATGTCCACCGAATCCTGCCGATGACCCCTATCGCCGCCGAGCCAATGCCCGCTACTGCCTCTGAGCCGATGCCCGCTGCCACCGCCAATGGCTTACAAACTCGCCCACCATCAACTGACCCAGCCCTCTGCCACTAATTTGCATCTCAGTCTGATGTCGCCAATGCCCGCTGCCTGCCTGCTCATCATACTTGTTGTATATTGTACATTTTTATAGAAAAATATTATAATTAGTGTTTGGGACTGGGAAGGGAGTGGAAGGAGGACATGAATGCAATTTTGTTGTCCAGGGCTTCCATTAACTTAATGGATAAGGGCCTGAATGGGTTAAAAAATGTAAAAAAAATGCGTAAGGTCCCCCCTCCTATGTATAACCAGCCTCGGGCTCTTTGAGCAGGTCCTGGTTGTTTAAATACTGGGAAAAAAATTGGACAGGGGTTCCCCGTATTTAGACAACCAGCACCGGGCTCTTAGTCCGGTCCTGGTTCCAAAAATATGGGGGACAAAAGATGTAGGGGTCCCCCGTATTTTTAAAACCAGCACCGGGCTCCACTAGCCAGGGACATAATGCCACAGATGGGGGACACATTTATGTAGGTCCCTGCGGCCGTGGCATTACCCCCCCAACTAGTCACCCCTGGCCGGGGTTCCCTGAAGGACTGGGGACCCCTTAAATCAAGGGTTCCCCCCCTCCTGGCACCCAAGGGCCAGAGGTGAAGCCCGAGGCTGTCCCCAGCACCCCTGGGCGGTGGGTGCCAGGCTGATAGCCATAAGTGTGTAAAAAAAAGAATAAAAGAATATTGTTTTTTTGTTGTGGAACTACAAGACCCAGCAAGCCTCCCCCGCTTGCTGGTACTTGGAGAACCTCAAGTACCAGCATGCGGGGAAATAACGGGCCCACTGGTACCTGTAGTTCTACAACAAAAATACCCAAATAAAAACACAACACACACACACCGTGAAAGTAAAAATTTATTAAAACACACTTACACACTCACACATACTTACCTACATCCCACGCTGAGAATCACGTCCACTTGTCTATGTAGAATCCAATAGGGGTACCTGTACAAATAAGAGAGAGATTACTTACCTACATCCCACGCTGGTCACGTCCACTTGTCCATGTAGAATCCAATAGGGCTACCTGTAAAAATGAAAAGTATACTTACAAACAAATTAATCCACAGGAGGAGAGAGAGAGAGAGAGAGAGAGAGAGAGAGAGAGAAATGAATGAATATTATGCACTCGCTGACGCGGGAAGAAGTTAGCACAGACAGGAGAGAGTGCTGCTGCTGGCTGAGAGGACGGAGCAGGCGCCGGAGGAGGAACGAGGGGGGGGGATTCTTACCCGGCCACCGCACACAGACACCGCGCCGGAGGAGGAACTCAGTCTCAGGCACACAGGCGCCGCCACTTCCGCTTCCAGCGCCGCCTGTGGATGATTGGACACAGGGCCGGTTCTAGACCTTGTGGCCCCGAGGGTGCGGCTTCTTCATAGGGAAGGGGCTTGGCCACAGTTATCTCCTTGTACTTTAGCCCCCCTGTAGCTGTACCCCCAGTAGCTGTGCCCCCAGTAGTTGTGCCCCCAGTAGCAGTGCCCCCAGTAGCTTTGCCCCCTGTAGTTGTGACCCCTGTAGCTGTTCCCCCAGTTGCTTTGCCCCCTGTAGTAGTGCCCCCAGTAGTTGTGACCCCTGTAGCTGTGCCCCCCAGTTGCTGTGCCCCTTGTAGCTGTGCCCCTTGTAACAGTGCCCCCAGTTGCTGTGCCCCTTGTAGTAGTGACCCCTGTTGCTGTGCTCCTTGTAGCTGTGCCCTTTGTAGCTGTGCCCCCAGTTGCTGTGCCCCTTGTAGCAGTGCCCCCAGTTGCTGTGCCCCTTGTAGCAGTGCCCCCAGTTGCTGTGCCCCTTGTAGCAGTGTCCCCAGTTGATGTGCCCCCTAGCTGTGCCGGTGCCCCCGTAGCGCCGCAAACACACACACATTCAAAAAAGAAAAAAAACACAGACAATACTTACCGCTCCTGCAGCGCTGTCCGTCTCCAGCCGCCGGCTCCTCTCTACTATGGGAGAGACGTCATGACTCATGACGTCTCTCCCATAGTAGTGCCGCTCAGACACTAGGGGTCAATTATGACCTCTAGTGTCAGTCAGCGGCGCCGGCTGCAGCGGGCGTCCACTCAGCCCACGGCTCCTGCTGCAGCCGGGAAGGGGGCTCGCTAGTGATTGTACAGCGGATCCAGCATTGGATTCGCTGGGCCAATCACATCTGGGGGAATGACAGGGGCGTGCATTCATCGGGGCTTAATGCATGCCCCTGTCATTGAGGCACCAGTAAAGGTGCCGCTTCCCCATTCTTTTTAAATGGGCTTTCACAGCAGATTGGCTGGTGCAATTTATCGCTCACAGTGAAATTTATCACTCATTGATAAATATGGGCATAAATATTGTACTAAATGTGCACAAATCCCTGTACAATTAGGTTCAGCACATGAGCAAAACATTGAGAGCCTGGTTTATAGTCAGATGATGCAAATGGTGAATTATTGCATACAGCCCATGCCGAGAAGCAAATTTGTGCCATTTTGTGTATGTTCATCCTATTCTATAACTTGTCTGTATCTGCCTTTCCATGAATTAGGGCATTTTGGGACGGGAACTGGGCGGTGACAAAGCGATCTTACGTTACCACCCTGACTTGTGGGAGTGTCATGGGAGCAGGGCCAAACTGACCATCTGGAACTTTTGGCAAATGCCAGAAGCGGTTCTTATGATATTGTTGAAAATATCACTCTGGAAAAAAAATATCTTCTGAGTTTGCATACATTAGAGCTGCCATAATTGATCTTTTAGTCCAGCATGAGAGGGTCCTTTTTGAGAGGTGTGATACCCTTTCCTGGCAGTCGGAATGCCGGAGGTCACATGACCGACACTGGCATCCTGACAATGAGAATGCTGACAGGGGACGGGGTAATTATTTTACCCCATCCCCTGTCCCCTACCATAACTGTAACCTGCCTGCGGTGGTGGCTAGGGCTAAGACTCCGGGGGGTGGTTGCTAGGGCTAAGACTCCAGGGGTGGTTGCTAGGGCTAAGACTCCAGGGGTGGTTGCAAGGGCTAAGACTCCAGGGGTGGTTGCTAGGGCTAAGACTCCAGGGGTGGTTGCTAGGGCTAAGACTCCGGGGGGTGGTTGCTAGGGCTAAGACTCCAGGGGTGGTTGCTAGGGCTAAGACTCGATGATGGCGGCTACGGCTAACACCTCCCCTCTAGTGCCTAACCCTACCCCCCCTTCCTACCCCCGCAGGCCCAAACCTTAACAGTGACCCCGATACTTACCTTGGGATGTCGTCAGTCGGTATTCCATGATTCTGAGTGGTGTAGGGATTCCGGCACCAGTCACATGACCGCCGACATCCCTACTGCATCCCCTTCTCAGACCCCTCCACTGACTCTGTCCTCCCCTTTCCTATACCCCGTAAAACAAACAAATATATATATATATATATATATATATACACTGCTCAAAAAAATAAGGGGAACACTTAAACAACACAATGTAACTCCAAGTCAATCACACTTCTGTGAAATCAAACTGTCCACTTAGGAAGCAATCAACACTGATTCACAATCAATTTCACATGCTGTTGTGCAAATGGAATAGACAACAGGTGGAAATTAGAAGCAATTAGCAAGACTCCCCCAATAAAAGAGTTGTTCTGCAGTTGGTGACCACAGACCACTTCTCAGCTCCTATGCTTTCTGGCTGATGTTTTGGTCACTTTTGAAAGCTGTCAGTGCTTTCACTCTAGTGGTAGCATGAGATGGAGTCTACAACCCACACAAGTGGCTCAGGTAGTGCAGCTCATCCAGGATGGCACATCAATGCGAGCTGTGGCAAGAAGGTTTGCTGTGTCTGTCAGCGTAGTTATCAGAGCATGGAGGCGCTACCAGGAGACAGGCCAGCACATCAGGAGACGTGGAGGAGGCCGTAGGAGGGCAACAACCCAGCAGCAGGACCGCTACCTCCGTCTTTGTGCAAGGAGGAACAGGAGGAGCACTCCCAGAGCCCGGCAAAATGACCTCCAGCAAGCCAGAAATGTGCATGTGTCTACTCAAACGATCAGAAACAGACTCCATGAGGGTGGTATGAGGGCCCGACGTCCACAGGTGGGGTTTGTGCTTACAGCCCAACACCGTGCAGGATGTTTAGCATTTGCCAGAGAACACCAAGATTGGCAAATTCGCCACTGGTGTCCTGTGCTCTTCACAGATGAAAGCAGGTTCTCACTGAGCACATGTGACAGACGTGACAGAGTCTGGAGACGCCAAGGAGAATGTTCTGCTGCCTGCAACATCCTCCAGCATGACCGGTTTGTCAGTGGGTCAGTAATGGTGTGGGGTGGCATTTCTTTGGGGGGCCCCACAGCCCTCCATGTGCTCGCCAGAGGTAGCCTGACTGCCATTAGGTACCGAGATGAGATCCTCAGATCCCTTGTGAGACCATATGCTGGTGCGGTTGGCCCTGGGTTCCTCCTAATGCAAGACAATGCTAGACCTCATGTGGCTGGAGTGTGTCAGCAGTTCCTGCAAGACGAAGGCATTGATGCTATGGACTGGCCCGCCCGTTCCCCAGACCTGAATCCAATTGAGCACATCTGGGACATCATGTCTCGCTTCATCCACCACAGACTGTCCAGGAGTTGGCAGATGATTTAGTCCAGGTCTGGGAGGAGATCCCTCAGGAGACCATCCGCCACCTCATCAGGAGCATGCCCAGGCGTGGAGGCCACACACACTACTGAGCCTCATTTTGACTTGTTTTAAGGACATTACATCAAAGTTGGATCAGCCTGTAGTGTGTTTTTCCACTTTCATTTTGAGTGTGACTCCAAATCCAGACCTCCCTGGGTTAATAAATTTGATTTCCATTGATAATTTTTGTGTGATTTTGTTGTCAGCGCATTCAACTATGTAAAGAACAAAGTATTTAATAAGAATATTTCATTCATTCAGATCTAGGATGTGTTGTTTAAGTGTTCCCTTAATTTTTTTGAGCAGTGTATATATATATATATATATATATATATATATATATACATACAGGTTGAGTATCCCATATCCAAATATTCAGAAATACGGAATATTCCGAAATACGGACTTTTTTGAGTGAGAGTGAGATAGTGAAATCTTTGTTTTCTGTGGCTCAATGTACACAAACTTTGTTTAATACACAAAGTTATTAAAAATATTGTATTAAATGACCTTCAGACTGTGTGTATAAGGTGTATATGAAACATAAATGAATTGTGTGAATGTACACACACTTTGTTTAATGCACAAAGTTATTAAAAAAATTGGGTAAAATGACCTTCAGGCTGTGTGTATAAGGTGTATATGAAACATAAATGCATTCTGTGCTTAGACTTAGGTCCCATCTCCATGATATCTCATTGTGGTATGCAATTATTCCAAAATACGGAAAAATCCCATATTTAAAATACCTCTGGTCCCAAGCATTTTGGATAAGGGATACTCAACCTATATATATATATATATATATATATATATATTGATAAAGCTAAATATTTATCTTATAACATTCACTATATATTGGTAAGAGACTCAGTACGCAATGGGCGTACAGGGTACCGTAAGGGTACGCACTTAGCGTAGCAGACGCTAGGCCGTGGTCGAGACGCACGAGCGACACGTTCGCTCACGGCTTACGCTGGGTATCGAGCACGCTATAGGCGGTCCGAGTACCGTAATGCTACGCTACTAGCGTAGCAGACACTGTGCCCACAAGAGGAACACGAGCGGCGCAGACGCTCACAGTATGACACACAGTAAACCTTGTATGCAACACAATGAAAGGCTGAGCCTATACTGTAAACCTTGGTTTTGTAATGTGAACACAATGCAATGCTAATTAACCTCTATTATATAAAAGCCTCTTGAGCGATTGAGACGCTCTGAATACTCTCAGCAATGTAATAAACACACAATACCTTGCTAAGGTTCCAAAACCTTTACTAACGAGATTTAGTTATGTAAAAAGGGAAAATACAGTTAACATTTTATACACTACAGACTAACATAAATATCTAAACATAATAACTACACATATACAATATACAACAGCGTAACAATAACAGAGAGAGAGAGTATGGCAAATACAAACAGAGAACAAGTTGGTTACAGAGAAAAACTTACACACTGGGGAATGATCGCTGCGCAGTCCTGGTCACCAGCTCCATAGTTAGTCAGTGATGAAAACCTTTTGTGGAGAGTAGACTAAGCTGGCCCAAACTGGCTGTTCCTTATATACACTGCATACAGTACACTACAAAGGGACCTATATCTCATTGTTCATTGGACACAGGAATCTGTCTTCACATTACAACAAAAGGTCATAGGTTTGTTTGAACAGGTGGGCTGTGACTATTCCAGACTGCTCAGGTGGGAGGGAATCTCGGGATTCCTACCACATGGACAATGAACCGCAAAATACAGTAAATGTCCAGAAACTATTTATAGACATAACTATACGCAGGAGCAATTAATCTCTACCTAACCAGCACCGGATTGTTTCTAATAAAATACTCTTCGGTTAGGTACCAAACACCATCGCTCAGACCCTGTCTGACCCTTCGTATCATGTAAAGAGGGATTTCTCTGTCCATAAACCAGTTACACTAAACAAACTTACTGATATTATTAAGGTGACCATAACCTACAAAATGCACTATTTGGATTAACTATGTGACAATTGAGTCACCCGCCAGACGCACACAAACTCTACCGTAAATGCACATACCACGCGCTTGAGCGCATGTCCGTGGAGGCGCCGTCACGCAACTGCGAATATGCGCACGCACGGGAGAGAATGTGCACGTGCAGCGGGCAAGCGCATGGGGCCAGCACAAGGCATGAGAATAACGATATTTTTCGACTTTGACAATATATATATATATATATATATATATATATATATATAGGCTCCTCTATCAAACAGCAGCGGCACTCAAAGGGATTTGAAACAAAGCAAAACGTGTATTTCACATCAAAGCGATAGCCAACGTTTCGGGGCTCGCACGCCCCTTTGTCAAGGTGAGAAAACCTTTTCTCACCTTGACACTTTGCCCCACACTGTGTGTATATATATATATATATATATATATATATATATATATATACATATACATATACATATATAAATAATCTAACTAAGATGATTATTTACGTATTGGCTAGGATGACTCCTCCGAAAGTTGTGGCAGCTGTTTTTGCAATGGCTGTTCCAGCTTAACATTATTGATACATTGTGAAAAAATGATTTCTTATCGTTGCGATTAGTGATGATAAGCACTGGTACTTCACAGGCTAAAAGCCCCTAAGTATTTAAGGGCCTGATTCACAGTTGTATGCAAACCTGAAGTTTGAGCCGCAATGGTTTTGCAACAGTGGCCTCAGTGAGGTCCTATTTTCAACGTGATTGGGGGGCAGTTATGGGGAGTGGAGGCAAAAATGCAGGTGCATCGTTGCTTGCATCAGCCTGTGTCTGCGATCTCGTAAGCCATATCATTGGCTCCGATGTCAGACTTCCTGCGCTCATGTTGTACGACCATAGGGCTAATCAAAAGTTCAGTAATCGACTGATCTGTGACTGAAACTGCATCTTTACATACAGCCGCTGGGACTTGCAAAGCCACCGGTGGGCGCCTCAATACAAAGCCAGGCGGTTGCGGCATTTGTAGAGTTTTGTCCAGTATCTGCATACACATTCGCGGCCCCATTAGTGTACATCTCTGAATCAGACCCAAACTGTCTTTGCAGTCCATCCTTCAAAAACTAAGTATTGCGACAATTTATTTTGAGGGTATTATTGATGCAGATATCAGAGATATGGGGCCTAATTCAGACCTGATCACTGTTGTTCGAATTTGCAAGGCGGACAATTATCGATCGACTGCGCATGCATATGGATCTTAGTGCGCAGGTGCAAGGCCAAACTGCGAAACAAATCAGTGTCTTTTGTAATCACTAGGCATATGTAAGTTGATTGACAGGTAGCCAGCATTTGTGGGTGGTAACTGCCCGTTTTCAGGGAGTGTCAGGAAAAATGCAGGCGTTCCCAAGAGTTTTCAGGGAGGGTGTGTGGCGTCAGCTCTGGCCTGATCAGCCTTGTTTTTTTTTTACACTGTAGGAGTAGGTCCTGGGCTACAAACAGACTGCACAAACAAAGTTGCAAACAGATTTGCATCTGACTGGTGTTTGCAAAGCTTTTGTCACGGTGAAAGCAGACTTGCACGAGGCAGTATTTCACTCTGTCTGAGCGGTGACTATCCGATCGCAAACCTCTGCAAATTTGCAGAGGAGCAGTCAGGTCTGAATTAGGCCCATTGTATTGGAAGCAGTCCCACTGCTTTTGGCCATAAAAACAGTCCCATAGCTAATCCTATGTGCGAGGTATCTATAGATAACTGTTAATAATGAAATAAATAAAACATTGTAAACCAAAAAAGTCTGTGTGGCATTAATTAGGACAGAATGCATTTTATATGCATGGGGATGCTTACCTCTGGGCAAGGAAGGGTTAATGTTTCTGTAGTAGGCTCTGTCATACTTGCCTACTCTCCCGGAAGCTGCAGGAGGCTTCCATTTTTTGGGGGTAGCCCCCGTACCCCCGGAAGAGTAGGCAGGTCTCCCGCATCCTGCTCGCATCCTAGTGATGCGGGCAGGATGGAGAGATACTCTCCTGGAGTTCGCGGGCCCGTGGAGTGGGGAAGCGGTTAAAATGACGCAAATTGCATCATTTTAGCCCCGTCCCCTTCCAGTGGACCCGCGAATCGCGGCGTTTTCTGGATGTGGGGACGTGGCTTGATGATGTCACAGCCTGGCCATGCCCCCTGAAGTCTCCTGCAGCGTCTCCTCTCTGGGCTTCTCCCGGAGAGGAGACATTCAAAGAAGGTAACTATGGGCTTTGTGTGAGGTGGGGTGAGGTCGTTTTAGCCTATAGAATTAGAGATAGGGGGTGGGGTTTCAGGTCCACCTCAGATTGCTGTAGGCATCCATTTTAGGGACATTTTTCCTGGTGGACGTTAAGGAGCAGGTGAAGTGCACTCTATTGTTATTCTTATTTTGTGTCTCATTCCCTACAGATGTAGCCACCTTTATCTTGACTGGCTGAGGCGTTTGTCCCGATCGAGCATACGCAGCGTAGGGAGGCGCGCCTAGTCACAGAGAGGCGTACCTAATCGCACGGAGGCAGACAGAGCGTTTGGCGTTACCTTTACGTGTAATACCTGCGATCATCCACCAGATGTCGCCTTTTACAATCACCACTGCGCATGCGTGTGGTCTCCCGTAAAATACAATACTGAAATATATAATAAGGACTACTTTACTAAGCGTCTCATTACGCTGCATACAGTAAATACTCATTACGCTGCATTATTTAATACAGTAAATACTCATTATGCTGCATTATTTAATACAGTATATACGGTACAGACGCAAATAGTACAGCATACAGTATATGATCCATCTACAGTACTTTATGAATATGTGAGCGTCCAAGTCCCGCAGACAAAACAACATAAAACCAGTAGTTTACACTGTCGCAAATGGACGTGTTAGAAGTTCACTATTGCCTCTTGAGATTAGGAATTTTGTACAGTATGTTAGCGTCCTAATCCCATAGCCATTACAGCATAATCAAAACCAATGGATTTATTCATCTGTCTGCGGCGAAGTGGTGAAGTGTTCCGCTTCCTATACTCAGAGTCCCGAGTTAGATTTCTAAAGTACGAATGCATGTTAGTTTTTTCCAGACACTTTATTATTTTTTTATTCACATAAACCAGGGCAAAGCTGCAGGAGCAGTTCTGTTAAGGTTCTATGCACCGTACAGTACACATACAATTCTGTAGCAGGGCAGACTCAATTGAAATGGCTACCACCTATGACTCCTTGCTCCACGGAGGCCCTAGGCTACGGAGCAAGTAACAGTCCAGATTGTGCAGGCTATGGGCAATGCTGAAGGAGCGTCACAATCCCCTAGCTAAAATACACAGGGGCGATAGGACTAAGCGAGGTATATGCACATAACGATACACTGCAAAGTTCCCCATGGTTTTAATTACGCCTTTTCTTTGAACACAGTATTTTCGACTGCCTCGCCCTACACCCATCCCACTTTCCCCTTCCCCCCTGGGAGCCTGCAATGTACATGCAGTAGACAGGGAGGGAGTTCCGATCAGGTTACAAGACGTGCAACAGTATACTACTGTATGTAGGAAAATCCCCCGCCCACTCTGATTTATGTGAAACCTGTGTGCACCCTTCCATTGAATGTATAACAAAGAAAAATAATAATAATAAAGTGAATGTTACAGGAACACATTAAAAAAAGGTTGGCACTTCCTTCCCATTGGTGTTGGTTTATGCCTTAGGGGACTCGGACGCAAATACTTG
The DNA here is from genome assembly GCF_028390025.1 of Pseudophryne corroboree. Taxonomy (NCBI): domain Eukaryota; kingdom Metazoa; phylum Chordata; class Amphibia; order Anura; family Myobatrachidae; genus Pseudophryne; species Pseudophryne corroboree. The sequence continues at coordinate 762,933,411 of NC_086449.1, read as the reverse complement.
TATTTGAAAAGCACGTATTTTCCACTGCCTCTCCCTACCCCCATCGCCCTTCCCCCCTGGGAGCCTGCACAGGTCATGCAGTGGACAGGGAGGGAGTTCAGGTCAGGTACAATACACAAATGCCGACAATCTACAGTACTGTGTTGCTCAGTTAGTTGCGTCGGAATACACTAGTTTATACTCATTACTGCTGTGTATTTGTATATAGCGGAATTAATCGCTGCTGCAGATTTACTTTGATTTATGTGAAACCTGTGTGCACCCTTTCATTGAATGTATAACAAAGAAAAACAATAATAAAGTGAATGTCACGGGAACATATAAAAAAAAAAAGGTTGGCACTTTGGGACTCAAAGCTGGGACTCTCAGTGTGGGATGTAAGAGCCTTCATCGCTAGGTTGGTATGGAAGAGGAGACAATTAGCTACCAGAGGGTACCAACTCCAAGTTTCTGTGACCCCCACAAGGCTCATGGCAAGCGTCGGAACCCATGGTGGGTCTGAATTAACGGGCCCATTATAGTCTATGGGAAAATGAGTCCACTTTGCGTACTGATATCTCTGGTTCTGGGTGTCCCAGAGACTCGGGACTGGTACCATTTAAAAGAGGAGACTCTTGGCTTTCAGGGCAGACCAACGACTAGTTTATGTGACACTGGAAAGGGAAACAGTAAGCAACCGTATATCGGGTCCCCTCCAGTTGTCCGCCTAGCTTGCACAGGATGCAGGGTTTCTGGCTAGCTAGGAAATACTGTACAGAAATGCTAAGCATGGTAATTTGACATCCAGGAACATAGGGAGGAGTTTATCTCTCTCCATTATACTTAGAAAAATTACACTTGCCACTGTACGTTACAAGCTGTTCGTGCTAATTAGTACAATAGTAGAACATACTGTACAGAGATACTAAGTACAGTGATTTGGCATCCACAAACTTAGGGAGGAGCTTTAATCTCTCTCCATTGTAATCTTTCTAAGCATAATGGAGAGAGATAAAAGCTCCTCCCTAAATTCCTGGATGTTAAATTGCCATCCAGAGTATCGCTGTACTCTATGTTCTACTAGTGTACTAATTAGCACGAACAGCTTGTAACATACAGTGGCAAGTTTAATATTTCTATGTATAATGGAGAGAGATAAAAGCTCCCCAGTAAGTTCCTGGATGCCACATCACTGTACTTAGTATCTCTGTAAAGTATTTTCTGTTAGGGTACTAATTAGCTGTTTGTGCTAATTAGTACCCTAATAGAACATACTGTACAGAGATACTAAGGACGGTGATTTGGTATCCAGGAACTTACTGAGGAGCTTTTATCTCTCTCCATTATACATAGAAAGATTAAACTTGCCGCTGTATGTTACAAGCTGTTCGTGCTAATTAGTACCCTAATAGAACATACTGTACAGAGATACTACAGACAGTGATTTGGCATCCAGGAACTTAGGGAGGAGCTTTTATCTCTCTCCAATATACTTAGAAAGATTACAGCGGAGAGAGATAAAAGCTCCTCCCTAAGGTTCCTGGATGCCAAATCACTGTCTGTAGTATATCTATACAGTATGTTCTACTAGTGTACTAATTAGCACGAACAGCTTGTAACGTACAGTGGCAGTTTTGATCTTTCTATGTATAATGTAGAGAGATAAAAGCTCCTCCCTCAGTTCCTGGTTGCCAAATCACCATCCTTAGTCTCTCTGTATAGTATTTTCTATTAGGGTACTAATTAGCACGAACAGCTAATTAGTACCCTAATAGAAAATACTGTACAGAGATACTAAGTACAGTGATGTGGCATCCAGGAACTTACTGAGGAGCTTTTATCTCTCTCCATTATACATAGAAAGATTAATCTTGCCACTGTACGTTACAAGCTGTTCGTGCTAATTAGTACACTAGTAGAACATACTGTACAGAGATACTACATACAGTGATTTGGCATCCAGGAACCTTAGGGAGGAGCTTTTATCTCTCTCCATTATGCTTAGAAAGATTACAATGGAGAGAGAATAAAGCTCCTTCCTAAGTTCGTGGATGCCAAATCACTGTACTTAGTATCTCTGTACAGTATGTTCTACTAGTGTACTAATTAGCACGAACAGCTTGTAACGTACAGTGGCAAGTTTAATCTTTCTATGTATAATATAGAGAGATAAAAGCTCCTCCCTAGGTTCCTGGTTGCCAAATCACCGTCCTTAGTATCTCTGTATAGTATTTTCTATTAGGGTACTAATTAGCACGAACAGCTAATTAGTACCCTAATAGAAAATACTGTACAGAGATACTAAGTACAGTGATGTGGCATCCAGGAACTTACTGAGGAGCTATTATCTCTCTCCATTATACATAGAAAGATTAATCTTGCCACTGTAGGTTACAAGCTGTTCGTGCTATTTAGTACACTAGTAGAACATAGAGTACAGCGATACTCTGGACAGCAATTTGGCATCCAGGAATTTAGGGAGGAGCTTTTATCTCTCTCCATTATACTTAGATAGATTACAATGGAGAGATTAAAGCTCCTCCCTAAGTTGGTGGATGCCAAATCACTGTACTTAGTATCTCTGTACAGTATGTTCTACTAGTGTACTAATTAGCACGAACAGCTTGTAACGTACAGTGGCAATTTTAATCTTACTATGTATAATATAGAGAGATAAAAGCTCCTCCCTAAGTTCCTGGTTGCCAAATCACCATCCTTAGTATCTCTGCATAGTATTTTCTATTAGGGTACTAATTAGCACAAACAGCTAATTGGTACCCTAATAGAACATACTGTACAGAGATACTAAGTATGGTGATTTTGTATCCAGGAACTTATTGAGGAGCTTTTATCTCTCTCCATTATACATAGAAATATTAATCTTGCCACTGTACGTTACAAGCTGTTCGTGCTAATTAGTACACTAGTAGAACATACTGTACAGAGATACTACATACAGTGATTTGGCATCCAGGAACCTTAGGGAGGAGCTTTTATCTCTCTCTATTATGCTTAGAAAGATTACAATGGAGAGAGAATAAAGCTCCTCCCTAAGTTCGTGGATGCCAAATCACTGTACTTAGTATCTCTGTACAGTATGTTCTACTAGTGTACTAATTAGCACGAACAGCTTGTAACGTACAGTGGCAAGTTTAATCTTTCTATGTATAATATAGAGAGATAAAAGCTCCTCCCTAGGTTCCTGGTTGCCAAATCACCGTCCTTAGTATCTCTGTATAGTATTTTCTATTAGGGTACTAATTAGCACAAACAGCTAATTAGTACCCTAATAGAAAATACTGTACAGAGATACTAAGTATAGTGATGTGGCATCCAGGAACTTACTGAGGAGCTTTTATCTCTCTCCATTATACATAGAAAGATTAATCTTGCCACTGTACGTTACAAGCTGTTCGTGCTATTTAGTACACTAGTAGAACATAGAGTACAGCGATACTCTGGACAGCAATTTGGCATCCAGGAATTTAGGGAGGAGCTTTTATCTCTCTCCATTATACTTAGATAGATTACAATGGAGAGATTAAAGCTCCTCCCTAAGTTCGTGGATGCCAAATCACTGTACTTAGTATCTCTGTACAGTATGTTCTACTAGTGTACTAATTAGCACGAACAGCTTGTAACGTACAGTGGCAAGTTTAATCTTTCTATGTATAATATAGAGAGATAAAAGCTCCTCCCTAAGTTCCTGGTTGCCAAATCACCATCCTTAGTATCTTTGCATAGTATTTTCTATTAGGGTACTAATTAGCACGAACAGCTTGTAACGTACAGTGGCAATTTTAATCTTACTATGTATAATATAGAGAGATAAAAGCTCCTCCCTAAGTTCCTGGTTGCCAAATCACCATCCTTAGTATCTCTGCATAGTATTTTCTATTAGGGTACTAATTAGCACAAACAGCTAATTGGTACCCTAATAGAACATACTGTACAGAGATACTAAGTATGGTGATTTTGTATCCAGGAACTTATTGAGGAGCTTTTATCTCTCTCCATTATACATAGAAAGATTAAACTTGCCGCTGTACGTTACAAGCTGTTCGTGCTAATTAGTACCCTAATAGAACATACTGTACAGAGATACGAAGTATGGTGATTTGGCATCCAGTTAAAAGCTGTTCGTGCTAATTAGTATACTAGTAGAACATACTGTACAGAGATACTAAGAATGGTGATTTGGCATCTGGGAACTTCCAGAGGAGCTTTTATCTCTCTCCATTTTACATAGAAAGATTAAACTTTCCGCTGTACTTTACAAGCTGTCCGTGCTAATTAGTACCCTAATTGAAAATACTATACAGAGATACTAAAGACGGTTATTTGGCACCCAGGAATTTAGGGAGGAGCTTTTATCTCTCTCCATTATACTTAGAAAGATTACAATGGAGAGAGATAAAAGCTCCTCCCTAAGTTCGTGGATGCCAAATCACTGTCCTTAGTAGCTCTGTACAGTATGTTCTACTAGTGTACTAATTAGCACAAACAGCTTGTAACGTACAGTGGCAAGTGTAATTTTTCTAAGTATAATGGAGTGAGATAAAAACTCCTCCCTATGTTCCTGGATGTCAAATTACCATGCTTAGCTTTTCTGTACAGTATTTCCTATCTAGCCAGAAACCCTGTATCCTGTGCAAGCTAGGCGGACAACTGGAGGGGACCCGAAACACGGTTGCTTCCCGTTTCCTTTTCCAGTGTCACATAAACTAGTGATTGATCTGCCCCGAAAGCCAAGAGTCTCCTCTTTTGTATGGTACCAGTCCTGAGTCTCTGGGACACCCAGAACCAGAGATATCAGTACGCAAAGTGGACCCATTTTCCCATAGACTATAATGGGACCGTTAATTCAGACCCACCATAGGTTCCGACGCTTGCCATGAGCCTTGTGGGGGTCACAGAAACTTGGGGTTGGTACCCTCCGGTAGCTAATTGTCTCCCCTTCCATACTAACCTAGTGATGAAGGCTCCCACCTCCCATGCTGAGAGTCACAAAGTGACAACCTTTTTTTTTCTATGTTCCCGTGACATTCACTTTATTATTTTTTTTCTTTGTTGTACATTCAATGAAAGGGTGCACACAGGTTTCACATAAATCAAAGTTAATCTGCAGCAGCGATTCATTCCGCTATATACAAATACACAGCGGTAATGAGTATAAATTAGTGTATTCCAACGCAATTAACTGAGCAACACAGTACTGTAGATCGTCAGCATTTGTGTATTGTACCTGATCTGAACTCCCTCCCTGTCCACTGCATGACCTGTGCAGGCTCCCAGGGGGGAAGGGCGATGGGGGTAGGGAGAGGCGGTGGAAAACACTGTGCTTTTGAAATACAAGTATTAACGTCCGAGTCCCCTAAGGCATAAACCAACACCAATGGGAAGGAAGTGCCAACCTTTTTTTAATGTGTTCCTGTAACATTCACTTTATTATTATTATTTTTCTTTGTTATACATTCAATGGAAGGGTGCACACAGGTTTCACATAAATCAGAGTGGGCGGTGGATTTTCCTACATACAGTAGTATACTGTTGCACATGTCTTGTAACCTGATCGGAACTCCCTCCCTGTCTACTGCATGTACTTTGCAGGCTCCCAGGGGGAAAAGGGGAAAGTGGGATGGGGGTAGGGTGAGGCAGTGGAAAATACCGTGTTCAAAGAAAAGGCATAATCAAAACCATGGGGAACTTTGCGGTGTATCGTTATGCGCAAAGACCTCACTTATCCCTATCACCCCTGTGTATTTTAGCTAGGGGATTCTGACGCTCCTTCAGCATTGCCCCGTGACCTACCAAATCTGTGCTGTTACTTGCTCCATAGCCGAGGGCCACCATTGGGCGAGGAGACACAGGCGGTAGCCATTTCAATTGAGTCTGCCCTGCTATAGAATTGTATGTATACCATATGGTGCATAGACCCTAAACAGTACAACTGCTCCTGCAGCTTTGCCCTAGTTTACGTGAATAACTCCCTCCCTGTCTACTGCATGACCTGTGCAGGATCCCAGGGGGGAAGGGTGATGGGCAAGCGGGAGGCGGTGGAAAATACTGTGCTTTTGAAATGCAAGTACTGTATGAGTCTGAGTCCCCAGTAGCCTCCTGCTAGCCTATTGCCCTTCCCCCCTGGGAGCCTGCACAGATCATGCAGTAGACAGGGAGGGAATTCAGGTCATGTTCAATACACAAACGCCGAATATCTACTGTATAGTACTGTTTTGCTCACAGTAGCGTCAGAATACACTCATTTCTACTCATTCCCGCTGTTTAGTTGCATTTAGCGTAAAGAATCGCTCCTGCAGATGTACTCTGATTTATATGTAACTTGCGTGCACCTTTCCATTGACTGTCTTACAATGTAGATAAAATAATACAGTGTATTATTACAATTAAAAAAAAAAAAAGAAGGCACATCACGTCTCGAACCCTGGACCCCCAGCGTGGGAGGTGGGAGCCTTCACCCCTAGCCCACGACGCCTCATGAGAGACTCCCAATTTCATGTGTGAAAGTACTGCAAATAGCGCCCGGCCCCCACCCCATTGGTGTTGGTTTATGCCTTAGAGGACTCGGACGCTCGCATTTGTAAAGCACGGTATTTTCCACCGCCTCCTGCTAGCTACTGTAGCCCTCCATTCCCAGACGCTCATGTATTTTAAAAGCACGGTGTTTATACATTGTCCTGTACATTCTTCCTTTTACACAATTACTGTAGTTGCGTCTCCATACACATACAGTACTCCATACTTTTTCCACCGCCTCCCGTTACGCCTACAGTATTGCCAGAGCTGTAGATCAATCCGCCGCTATACTGTACGATCGAAAGTACTGGATTAGTGGAGCATTAGCCACACAGTGGTGGAGATGTGTAATGCATGATGAGTATCTAGATCGCCTCAACGCGCCTACCTGTGATTAAACTCAGCTATCGCCTTAGCGTGACTAAACGCCCGTCTCGGCGGAGAAACAGTCAAGATAAAGGTGGCTACATCTGTATATCTTCCTCTCTTTTTCTTTCTTTCCTAATTTTCTTCCCTTCTGTTCTCTATATTCTTTGCTCATTCCGAGTCTCTGGGGGTCATTCTGAGTTGATCGCTCGCTAGCAGTTTTTAGCAGCAAACGCATAGTCGCCGCCCACGGGGGAGTGTATTTTCGCAGCAGTGCGCCTGCAAACACATTTTGTGCAAAACAAGACCAGCCCTGTAGTTACTTATCCTGTGCGATGATTGCTGCGACGAGTGACACGGTAATGATGTCAGATACCCGCCCAGAAAACGCCCGGCCATGTCTGCGTTTTTCTAAACACTTCCAGAAAACGGTCAGTTGACACCCAGAAACTCCCACTTCCTGTCAATCTCGTTGCGTTCGGCTGTGCGATTGGAATCATTGCTAGAACCATTGGAAAACCATAAAGGACTACGTACCCGTACAACACGCGTGTGCATTGCGGTGCATACGCATGCGCAGATTAGCCAATTTTTTCACTGATCGCTACGCAGCAAACAACGGCAGCTAGCGATCAACTCGGAATGACCCCCTCTGTCAGGTACCATGTCTAAAACTTTTCTCCCTTTTATCACTGTCTCCTGCTATGATTGTTACCATGTCGTGCCCCCAGCGCCGGGTGTCTGCCCCCCGCTCATATTCAGGAGTCAGGGGAGGCTGTGAGGGTCTCTCCGGCTACCCAGGCCAGGGGAAGAGCCCGTTTGGGGCCGCAGTGGTGTCTTCTGCGGGGGGCCACGGCAGGCTGCTTACATGTGGGGGGAGGGGGGGCCGGCACTTGGTGGGCGGCTCTGTTACTAGCCGCGTGGGGGAGTCCGGAGATTGGTGTGCAGCGCAGTGGCTGGGCGTCACCCCGTGCAGGCCTCCCCTCCTTCCTCACTCTCTGGCGCGGCACTGGCGGGGCGGAGGGGGGTCTGGATACCGGCGGACAGCTCTGGTGATCGCCGCCGCTTGGACCGCACAGACAGGTGGGGAATCCTTCCTCCCCACTAGCTATCAGCACGTCTGACAGGTGCTCCAGCGCTGAGTCCCTGTCAGGACGTGAGGCTCCTCCCCGCTCGGCGTTGGTCCAGCAGCTTTAGCTCTTCCGGGTTGGAGGACCCGGATGAGGCGGTGCATTGTGCGAATACGGCGGCCTTGCGAGGAATCCGTCCCAGGGTGAGGGAGCGGATTCAGGACAGCCGTTACGTCGACATGTTTTCACTGACGTCGGACGCAAGCAAGGCATTGGAGGCTGCAAAAAAGGACAAAACAGTCGATTCATATAAATCTTATACGAATTGGTTGAGCTGATTCTGCGTGTTCATGGCGTGTTACTTGCGGACGCGCCCGGTCGAACATATGAACATGGCTCGTTACTTGCACCTGATACATGGGTTATATCGGTCAAAGAAGGGTCATGTTTGGCACACGTACAATAAGCAGTTTTGCCGTAAGCAGCATGGGCGGTCAGTCATGCGGTTCTGGACCAAGGATGTAGAGGTTTGGCTAGACGCGACGAATGCTGAGTCAGAGGACGCGGAACCGTCTAGTGTTAAGCGCTGCTGATTGTTGGGAAAAAATGCTATGCCTTCAGTAAGATGGTAAAATGTTTCGTATTCAATAATGGGCGATGTTCCTTTGGGGCAAAGTGTCATTTTCACCACCAATGTCTACACTGCGGGGGGCAGCATCCCAGTAAGGAGTGCTGGTGGGGGCCTGGTGCGGGCGGCCCCTCAGCAGGGGGACTGCCTGGGAGTCCTAGTGCGCAGTAGGGCCCTCATGCCGGTAGATGTGCAAGCTATGTCGCGCTGGCTTGACATCTACCCAAGGCGTGTTAATGCTGAGTTTTTGCGGGATGGTTTCCTACATGGCTTTTGGCTCCCAGTTGAGGGTGTAGTGCGCACGGGTTCGTCTCAGAATTTACGTTCTGCTAGGGAGTATCTGTCAGTATTGTGGGAGAAAGTCATGAAGGAAGTTAGGCTGGGGAGGATGATCGGCCCGTTTTTGGATCCCCCCCCCTTCCGGATTTAGTTCTGTCCACAGTTGGGGTGGTTCCAAAGACGGTCCCGGGAAAATTTTGTTTAATCCAGCATCTGTCTTGGCCTGGGGGGTCGTCGGTCAACGATGCAATCCCTGCGGATATGTGTCGGGTGATTTATCAGTCATTTGATGAGGCATTGACTTTGGTCAGGTCTTGTGGGGTCGGGGCCCTTATGGCCAAGATAGATACGGAGTCCGCCTTCTGGTTGTTGCCTTTGCATCCGGATTTTTTCCGATTCATGGGTTTTCGACTGGAGGACGGTTTCTACTTTGGATAGATGCCTGCCCATGGAGTGCTCTATTTCTTGCTCATACTTTGAGAGGTTCAGCACGTTCCTGCATTGGTGCGTCCTGCGCCTCTTGGATGGTCGAGGTGTGGTCCACTACTTGGATGATTTCCTTTTGGTGGGCCCCCCAAGCTCCTCACATTGTGCGGATCTCTTGGCGGGGGCTCTTTCATTGTTTGCGGAGTTTGGCGTGCCCGTCGCCCGTCAGAAGACGGAAGGGCCCTTGCCAGTTATCTCTTTTATGGGGATCGAAATCGATGCCTTGGAAGGGGTTAGCCATCTTCCGCAGGAGAAGGTGAGCAAGTAGCGTGATGCACTGACAAGGGCTCTGGCGGTCGAGAAAGTTACCTTACGTCAGGCGCAGTCGATGTTAGGATTTCTAAACTTCGTGTGTTGGGTAATTCTGATGGGGCGTGTTTTAAGTCGCAAATTGGAGCGGGCTACTGCACGGGTTCGGAGGCTGCACCATTTTATTCGGCTGTCTGCAGAATTGAAAAGGGACCTCCAGGTTTGGGTAGAATTTCAGTCAGAGTTTAATGGAACACGCATTTGGGTGTCACCGGTACAGCCCAACTGCGTTCTCCAGCTGTTCATGGACTCTGTGGGATCTTCAGGCTTTGGTGCGTACTTTGAGGGTCAGTGGTGCGCTGCTGCCTGGCCTGATGAGTGGGTAGCCTAGGACTTGACGAGGGATCTCCTTCTGCTCGAGCTCTTCCCCATTATGGTTTTGCTTGAACTCTGGGGGGCTTATTTTCGCGATCGCAACATGTTTTTTTGGTGTGATAACCTGGGCGTGGTTCACGCAGTCAACCGTCAGTGCACAGCGTCTCTTCCGGCGATTCGTTTGCTGTCCTAGTTTGTGCTCCATTGCCTGCAGTTTAATATACTGTTCAAAGCACGGCATGTTTCGGGAGTAGATAATGACATCGCTGATGCGTTATCGAGTTTTGATTGGCCACATTTTTTTATGCATGCTCCATCTGCTTTCCAGATTGGTGAGTCTTGCTCATCTTATGTCTGGCAGGTTATCGAGCTGGATTGGAGGGGTTAGCTCATCGGTCCATAGCCCCGGGTACCTTGCGCAGTTATCAGGCTGCCTGGGCTGAATGGCGTCAATTCGCTGCTCGCAGTGAGAACCAAGGTAAGACCGGCAGAACGATTATTCTTGCGTTCATGTGGGGTTGTTATGCTTCAGGTCAGTGGTTGTGAAAACGCTCGTGGGGCTGTCTCATTTTTTCAGGGTGAAGGGTGTGGAAGACCTTTCAAAGAGCTTTCTTGTGCAGAAGGCGTTGAAAGGTTGGGACAGCCTGGCCCCTGTGCCTCCGGATGCTCGGCGGCCTATAGATTTGTCATTGTTAGCGCGGTTGCTGACTGCTTTACCAGAGGTTTGTTCTTCTGAGTTTGAGGTCCTGCTGTTTAGTGTGGCATTCGTGATAGCTTATCACGGGGCCTCTCGGGTGTCGGAGTTAGTGGCACCTTCTAAGTGGTGCCCTTTGTCGCTGCTTTCTTCGCACGTTTTTGTTGAAGACTCGGCATTCCTTTGTCGTATTCGTCAGTCAAAAACGGACCAGTTGGGAAGGGGTCGTTGGGTATCCATGCTGGCCTGCTCGAAGGCGGAGGTGTGTCCGGTGGTCTGGGCAAGGCGATACTTGGATCATCGCCCCTTGGTGAAGGGGGCATGATTGATACATGTCGATGCATCCCCCATGACCCTTTTCCAATTTGACTGGGTCTTCAAGCGGTGTATAGAGGCGGTTGGGTTGCCCTTGAAGGAGTTTGGGATGCATTCTTTCCGAATAGGTGCTGCCACGGCGGCCGCGGTGGCGGGTTCCTCAGTTGAACAAATCAAGGCATTGGGTCGTTGGAAGTCCAATGCCTATAAGAGGTATATTCGTCTCCGGTAAGTAGCTCACTGTTAGGGTCTCCTGCCCTGTGCTGCCACGTCGTCATGGCAACCGGGAGACAAGTGCTAGCGGAGTAACCTGAGCGCAGCTGATACTCCGGTTCGGGTCTTTTGCTGTGCAGTGGTTACAGGCTCTGTGCACGGCAGGGGATCCGGTGCTGGTTTTTGTGCCCACAGTCTGTGAGGTCTGAGTGGGGCGTGGACAGCACCTGCTTTATAAGGCCTCTTCTCAGGTTAAGCAGATGCTGCTGAATCTTTGTTGGTTAGTCAGTTCCTGAAAGTTAGCCAGTACTGTGTAGCTTTGTATTTGTTGTTGCTTACTGCAAATAGGCCTGGGGATTTGGTACTACACTCTGCCAATCCAGACCTAGCAGTAAGACTGGAGTCAGTCGTTTAGCTTGCTGGGGTTCTTTTACTACTCTGTGAACTTAGCAAGTTTGCGGCTGTATTCTAAGACTTGCCTGCCTAAATCCTGTCTCACTGTGCAAGGTGTCAGGTGTCAGTTTAGTGGCAGTAAGCTGAACCTGTGCACTGCAAGTGAGAATTAGGATTGTGGAGACTCTCCTTGTGTCTATCATTCCATCTCTGACCAAGGAGTTTACTGCCACACCCGTTGGTAACCCTTTAGGGTTTTGCTGTTGCCCTTAGCAACAGCATTTCGGGTTCTCTACGTATTAAAACACAACATCTTGCTTTTCCCATCTGAGCATTACTAATACTAGGAAGACACCCAGTTCCTTAGCCTCTGGGCTTCTCTGTTCACTTTGTGTGTATTTTGTTACCCTATCACCTTCTGTGTCTGTCTGTGAGTTCATTTGCTTTGCATACCTATCCGTTCAGACACCAGTACATTCCTGCAGGCACTGGTGTGCATAACATATTCAGCAGCCTAATACTCCTGTTGAAATTTTGTGGGAATATGGAGCATACCCCTCAAAATATGTTGCAACAGGTGGTCGATCAGGTGCAGGTCCTGACTCGACAATTTAATGATTTGTCCATTAAAATGCACACCTCCCAGGCCGCTGGCGGAGCTCCCGCAGCAGCAGCACCTTCAGGGGTTAAGGAGCCGAAAGTAAATCTCCCGGATCGTTTTTCTGGAGATCGCTCGCAGTTCTTTTGTTTCAAGGAGAGCTGCAAGCTATACTTCCGGCTTAGGCCTCAGTCTTCTGGGTCGGAGATTCAGCGGGTGGGCATAGTGATTTCCTTGCTACAAGGAGACCCACAGGTCTGGGCATATGGGTTGCAGCCTGACTGTCCGTCGCTTAAAAGTGTTGATGCTTTTTTTACGGCACTGGGCATGTTGTATGATGACCCTGACAAGACGGCCTCAGCCGAGGCTCAGATTTCGATCCTTAAGCAAGGGCGAAGGCCAGTTGAGGTTTACTGTACGGAGTTTCGGAGGTTGGCCCTTGATACCCAGTGGAATGACCCAGCCCTGAGACACCAGTACCGAAGAGGTCTTTCTAACCAGATAAAGGACCAACTGGTACAATATCCCTTGCCTGATAGCTTGGATCAGCTCATGCAGTTATCCATCCGGGTGGATAGACGGCTGAGAGAGCGTAGGCTTGAAAGGGAGACTGAGGTTTCCTTCTTTCCCAAGGGAACCTCAGACTCTGAGGAGTTTTCCGAGGAGCCTATGCAGATTGGGGCTACCCGCCTCTCCTCGCGTGAGAAGACGCGGAGGAGACAGCAGGGGTTGTGTTTGTACTGTGGGAATAAAGGTCATGTGGTAGTATCATGCCCAGAAAAGCCGGAAAACTTCAGGGCCTGAGGGTGATGGGAAATATCCTGTCAGGCCAGAAGTCAGAATTTCCCAAGAAGACTTTTATCATTCCGGTGACCTTGAAGATCCTCGGTCAAACTGTCAAGACTGAGGCCTTTGTGGACAGTGGGGCCGACGGGGTTTTTATGGACTGCCAATTTGCCCTGAAACACTCTGTTCCCTTAGTACCCTTGGCATCGGAAATTGAGATTTGTGGGTTAAACGGGGAACCATTATCCCAAGGTAAAATTACCTCTTGCACTAGCCAGATTTCTTTGTTTATTGGAGCCACACACTCTGAAAAATTGTCCTTTTATGTGACTGTCTGTACTTTTGCCCCATTGGTGTTGGGGTTACCCTGGTTAAGGGCCCACAATCCTCAATTTGACTGGGTCTCTGGGGAGATTCTTAGTTGGGGTACTGATTGTTTCAGGAGTTGCTTGAGCCTTCCAGTCAGGCTCTCGCAGCTAAGTTTGCCAGGATTGCCAGGGTGTTATGCAGATTTTGCGGACGTGTTCTCCAAAAAAGTTGCAGAGGTACTACCTCCCCATCGCCCCTATGACTGTGCCATTGATTTGTTGCCAAATGCTAAGCTTCCCAAGAGCAGGTTGTACTCCCTGTCACGTCCTGAGACTCAGGCTATGGCAGAGTACATTCAGGAGAACTTGGCTAAGGGATTTATCAGACCTTCACAGTCTCCAGTTGGGTCGGGGTTCTTTTTCGTGGGTAAAAAGGACGGTTCGTTGCGACCCTGCATCGACTTCAGGGAATTGAACCGTATCACGATTAAAAACTCATACCCACTGCCTCTCATTTCGGTCTTGTTTGACCAGCTTCGTACTGCCACCATTTTTTCTAAGATTGACCTACGCGGTGCGTACAATCTAATCCGAATAAGAGAGGGGGATGAATGGAAGACTGCCTTTAATACCCACTCAGGGCATTATGAATATTTGGTGATGCCTTTTGGGCTCTGTAATGCCCCGGCAGTCTTCCAGGATTTCATGAATGATGTGCTCAGGGAACATTTGGATAGATTCTTAGTTGTATACTTAGATGACATCCTAATCTTCTCCCATTCCCTGGAGGAACATCGGAAGCATGTACGCTTAGTCCCCCAGAAACTCAGAGACCACCGGCTTGGGGCAAAGCTGGAGAAGTGCGAATTTGAAGTTCAGCAAATCGCATTTCTAGGATATATTATCTCCCCAGAAGGTTTCCAAATGGAGGGTTCCAAGGTACAGGCAGTCCTGGATTGGGTGCAGCCCACTAGTTTGAAGGCGCTTCAGCGTTTCCTGGGCTTTGCGAATTTTTATAGACGATTTATCGCTGGATTTTCGTCTATAGTGGCGCCTTTGGTGGCACTCACTAAGACAGGGGCGGATGTTGCTCACTGGTCTTGTGAGGCTAAAGCGGCTTTTGCCCGTCTCAAAAGGGCATTTGTATCGGCCAAGGTGCTGCGACACCCAGATCCAGAGCGTCCTTTTGTGGTGGAGGTGGATGCCTCTGAGATGGGTATTGGGGCAGTGCTTTCTCAGATGGGAGTGTCTGATAATCGCCTTCATCCCTGTGCTTACTTTTCCCGTAAATTTTCGCCTGCCGAGATGAATTATGACGTGGGTAACCGGGAATTGTTGGCTATTAAGGATGCACTCGAGGAGTGGAGACACTGGCTTGAGGGGGCTAAGTTTGTGGTCTCAATTCTCACCGACCATAAGAATCTGGCATATTTAGAGTCAGCGAAGCGTCTCAATGCCAGGCAGGCACGATGGGCTTTGTTTTTTGCTCGCTTTAATTTTTTGATAACATATCGCCCTGGGTCAAAAAACATCAAGGCTGATGCGCTCTCGCGGAATTTTGCTCCAATCCAGGAGACCACCGAGGAGCCGTTGCCCATTGTGTCCCCATCATGTATTAAAGTGGGCATTACCCAGGACCTCTTGTCATTAGTCCTTAGAGCACAGGAGCAGGCTCCTCCAGACCTTCCGGTAGGTCTTTTGTTTGTGCCTCCTAGGTTAAGACAGCGAGTGTTCCTGGAATTCCATGCCAAGAAGTCGGCAGGTCACCCGGGTATTGCCAGAACTCGGGAGTTGCTATCTAGGGCGGTGTGGTGGCCCTCGGTGGCTAAGGATGTGGATCAGTGGGTTCGGGCATGTGACATCTGTGCCCAAAATAAGACTCCTAGAGGGGTTCCTGTTGGCCCATTACATCCACTCTCTATCCCACCTAAGCCATGGACCCACATTTCAATGGGTTTTGTGGTGGACTTGCCCAAATCCTCGGGGATGACAGCCATCTGGGTTGTCGTTGACAGGTTTTCGAAGATGGCGCACTTCGTTCCACTGGTTGGGCTGCCATCGGCCAGACGCCTGTCTGAATTATTTATGCTGCATGTTGTGCGTCTCCACGGGTTGCCACTTGATGTGGTCTCTGACCGCGGATCCCAGTTTGTGGCCAAATTCTGGAGGGCATTTTGTTCCGATCTCCAGATTTCTGTCAGCTTGTCGTCAGGCTACCATCCGCAGTCTAATGGGCAGACTGAAAGGGTGAACCAGTCCTTGGAGCAGTTCCTCAGGTGTTATGTCTCCAAGTGTCAGACTGACTGGGTTGCTCATCTGTCCATGGCGGAGTTTGCCTATAACAGAGATGAGCGCCTGAAATTTTTCGGGTTTTGTGTTTTGGTTTTGGGTTCGGTTCCGCGGCCGTGTTTTGGGTTCGAACGCGTTTTGGCAAAACCTCACCGAATTTTTTTTGTCGGATTCGGGTGTGTTTTGGATTCGGGTGTTTTTTTCAAAAAACACTAAAAAACAGCTTAAATCATAGAATTTGGGGGTCATTTTGATCCCAAAGTATTATTAACCTCAAAAACCATAATTTACACTCATTTTCAGTCTATTCTGAATACCTCACACCTCACAATATTATTTTTAGTCCTAAAATTTGCACCGAGGTCGCTGTGTGAGTAAGATAAGCGACCCTAGTGGCCGACACAAACACCGGGCCCATCTAGGAGTGGCACTGCAGTGTCACGCAGGATGTCCCTTCCAAAAAACCCTCCCCAAACAGCACATGACGCAAAGAAAAAAAGAGGCGCAATGAGGTAGCTGTGTGAGTAAGATTAGCGACCCTAGTGGCCGACACAAACACCGGGCCCATCTAGGAGTGGCACTGCAGTGTCACGCAGGATGGCCCTTCCAAAAAACCCTCCCCAAACAGCACATGACGCAAAGAAAAAAAGAGGCGCAATGAGGTAGCTGTGTGAGTAAGATTAGCGACCCTAGTGGCCGACACAAACACCGGGCCCATCTAGGAGTGGCACTGCAGTGTCACGCAGGATGTCCCTTCCAAAAAACCCTCCCCAAACAGCACATGACGCAAAGAAAAAAAGAGGCGCAATGAGGTAGCTGTGTGAGTAAGATTAGCGACCCTAGTGGCCGACACAAACACCGGGCCCATCTAGGAGTGGCACTGCAGTGTCACGCAGGATGTCCCTTCCAAAAAACCCTCCCCAATCAGCACATGATGCAAAGAAAAAGAAAAGAAAAAAGAGGTGCAAGATGGAATTGTCCTTGGGCCCTCCCACCCACCCTTATGTTGTATAAACAAAACAGGACATGCACACTTTAACCAACCCATCATTTCAGTGACAGGGTCTGCCACACGACTGTGACTGATATGACGGGTTGGTTTGGACCCCCCCCAAAAAAGAAGCAATTAATCTCTCCTTGCACAAACTGGCTCTACAGAGGCAAGATGTCCACCTCATCTTCACCCTCCGATATATCACCGTGTACATCCCCCTCCTCACAGATTATCAATTCGTCCCCACTGGAATCCACCATCTCAGCTCCCTGTGTACTTTGTGGAGGCAATTGCTGCTGGTCAATGTCTCCGCGGAGGAATTGATTATAATTCATTTTAATGAACATCATCTTCTCCACATTTTCTGGATGTAACCTCGTACGCCGATTGCTGACAAGGTGAGCGGCGGCACTAAACACTCTTTCGGAGTACACACTTGTGGGAGGGCAACTTAGGTAGAATAAAGCCAGTTTGTGCAAGGGCCTCCAAATTGCCTCTTTTTCCTGCCAGTATAAGTACGGACTGTGTGACGTGCCTACTTGGATGCGGTCACTCATATAATCCTCCACCATTCTATCAATGTTGAGAGAATCATATGCAGTGACAGTAGACGACATGTCCGTAATCGTTGTCAGGTCCTTCAGTCCGGACCAGATGTCAGCATCAGCAGTCGCTCCAGACTGCCCTGCATCACCGCCAGCGGGTGGGCTCGGAATTCTGAGCCTTTTCCTCGCACCCCCAGTTGCGGGAGAATGTGAAGGAGGAGATGTTGACAGGTCGCGTTCCGCTTGACTTGACAATTTTGTCACCAGCAGGTCTTTCAACCCCAGCAGACCTGTGTCTGCCGGAAAGAGAGATCCAAGGTAGGCTTTAAATCTAGGATCGAGCACGGTGGCCAAAATGTAGTGCTCTGATTTCAACAGATTGACCACCCGTGAATCCTTGTTAAGCGAATTAAGGGCTGCATCCACAAGTCCCACATGCCTAGCGGAATCGCTCCCTTTTAGCTCCTTCTTCAATGCCTCCAGCTTCTTCTGCAAAAGCCTGATGAGGGGAATGACCTGACTCAGGCTGGCAGTGTCTGAACTGACTTCACGTGTGGCAAGTTCAAAGGGCATCAGAACCTTGCACAACGTTGAAATCATTCTCCACTGCACTTGAGACAGGTGCATTCCACCTACTATATCGTGCTCAATTGTATAGGCTTGAATGGCCTTTTGCTGCTCCTCCAACCTCTGAAGCATATAGAGGGTTGAATTCCACCTCGTTACCACTTCTTGCTTCAGATGATGGCAGGGCAGGTTCAGTAGTTTTTGGTGGTGCTCCAGTCTTCTGTACGTGGTGCCTGTACGCCGAAAGTGTCCCGCAATTTTTCTGGCCACCGACAGCATCTCTTGCACGCCCCTGTCGTTTTTTAAAAAATTCTGCACCACCAAATTCAAGGTATGTGCAAAACATGGGACGTGCTGGAATTTGCCCATATTTAATGCACACACAATATTGCTGGCGTTGTCCGATGCCACAAATCCACAGGAGAGTCCAATTGGGGTAAGCCATTCCGCGATGATCTTCCTCAGTTGCCGTAAGAGGTTTTCAGCTGTGTGCGTATTCTGGAAAGCGGTGATACAAAGCGTAGCCTGCCTAGGAAAGAGTTGGCGTTTGCGAGATGCTGCTACTGGTGCCGCCGCTGCTGTTCTTGCGGCGGGAGTCCATACATCTACCCAGTGGGCTGTCACAGTCATATAGTCCTGACCCTGCCCTGCTCCACTTGTCCACATGTCCGTGGTTAAGTGGACATTGGGTACAACTGCATTTTTTAGGACACTGGTGAGTCTTTTTCTGACGTCCGTGTACATTCTCGGTATCGCCTGCCTAGAGAAGTGGAACCTAGATGGTATTTGGTAACGGGGGCACACTGCCTCAATAAATTGTCTAGTTCCCTGTGAACTAACGGCGGATACCGGACGCACGTCTAACACCAACATAGTTGTCAAGGACTCAGTTATCCGCTTTGCAGTAGGATGACTGCTGTGATATTTCATCTTCCTCGCAAAGGACTGTTGAACAGTCAATTGCTTACTGGAAGTAGTACAAGTGGGCTTACGACTTCCCCTCTGGGATGACCATCGACTCCCAGCGGCAACAACAGCAGCGCCAGCAGCAGTAGGCGTTACACGCAAGGATGCATCGGAGGAATCCCAGGCAGGAGAGGACTCGTCAGAATTGCCAGTGACATGGCCTGCAGGACTATTGGCATTCCTGGGGAAGGAGGAAATTGACACTGAGGGAGTTGGTGGGGTGGTTTGCGTGAGCTTGGTTACAAGAGGAAGGGATTTACTGGTCAGTGGACTGCTTCCGCTGTCACCCAAAGTTTTTGAACTTGTCACTGACTTATTATGAATGCGCTGCAGGTGACGTATAAGGGAGGATGTTCCGAGGTGGTTAACGTCCTTACCCCTACTTATTACAGCTTGACAAAGGGAACACACGGCTTGACACCTGTTGTCCGCATTTCTGGTGAAATACCTCCACACCGAAGAGCTGATTTTTTTGGTATTTTCACCTGGCATGTCAACGGCCATATTCCTCCCACGGACAACAGGTGTCTCCCCGGGTGCCTGACTTAAACAAACCACCTCACCATCAGAATCCTCCTGGTCAATTTCCTCCCCAGCGCCAGCAACACCCATATCCTCCTCATCCTGGTGTACTTCAACACTGACATCTTCAATCTGACTATCAGGAACTGGACTGCGGGTGCTCCTTCCAGCACTTGCAGGGGGCGTGCAAATGGTGGAAGGCGCATGCTCTTCACGTCCAGTGTTGGGAAGGTCAGGCATCGCAACCGACACAATTGGACTCTCCTTGTGGATTTGGGATTTCGAAGAATGCACAGTTCTTTGCTGTGCTGCTTTTGCCAGCTTGAGTCTTTTCATTTTTCTAGCGAGAGGCTGAGTGCTTCCATCCTCATGTGAAGCTGAACCACTAGCCATGAACATAGGCCAGGGCCTCAGCCGTTCCTTGCCACTCCGTGTGGTAAATGGCATATTGGCAAGTTTACGCTTCTCCTCCGACAATTTTATTTTAGGTTTTGGAGTCCTTTTTTTACTGATATTTGGTGTTTTGGATTTGACATGCTCTGTACTATGACATTGGGCATCGGCCTTGGCAGACGACGTTGCTGGCATTTCATCGTCTCGGCCATGACTAGTGGCAGCAGCTTCAGCACGAGGTGGAAGTGGATCTTGATCTTTCCCTAATTTTGGAACCTCAACATTTTTGTTCTCCATATTTTAATAGGCACAACTAAAAGGCACCTCAGGTAAACAATGGAGATGGATGGATTGGATACTAGTATACAATTATGGACGGGCTGCCGAGTGCCGACACAGAGGTAGCCACAGCCGTGAACTACCGCACTGTACTGTGTCTGCTGCTAATATATAGACTGGTTGATAAAGAGATAGTATACTCGTAACTAGTATGTATGTATAAAGAAAGAAAAAAAAACCACGGTTAGGTGGTATATACAATTATGGACGGGCTGCCGAGTGCCGACACAGAGGTAGCCACAGCCGTGAACTACCGCACTGTACTGTGTCTGCTGCTAATATATAGACTGGTTGATAAAGAGATAGTATACTCGTAACTAGTATGTATGTATAAAGAAAGAAAAAAAAACCACGGTTAGGTGGTATATACAATTATGGACGGGCTGCCGAGTGCCGACACAGAGGTAGCCACAGCCGTGAACTACCGCACTGTACTGTGTCTGCTGCTAATATAGACTGGTTGATAAAGAGATAGTATACTCGTAACTAGTATGTATGTATAAAGAAAGAAAAAAAAACCACGGTTAGGTGGTATATACAATTATGGACGGGCTGCCGAGTGCCGACACAGAGGTAGCCACAGCCGTGAACTACCGCACTGTACTGTGTCTGCTGCTAATATATAGACTGGTTGATAAAGAGATAGTATATTCGTAACTAGTATGTATGTATAAAGAAAGAAAAAAAAACCTCGGTTAGGTGGTATATACAATTATGGACGGGCTGCCGAGTGCCGACACAGAGGTAGCCACAGCCGTGAACTACCGCACTGTGTCTGCTGCTAATATATAGACTGGTTGATAAAGAGATAGTATACTCGTAACTAGTATGTATGTATAAAGAAAGAAAAAAAAACCACGGTTAGGTGGTATATACAATTATGGACGGGCTGCCGAGTGCCGACACAGAGGTAGCCACAGCCGTGAACTACCGCACTGTACTGTGTCTGCTGCTAATATAGACTGGTTGATAAAGAGATAGTATACTCGTAACTAGTATGTATGTATAAAGAAAGAAAAAAAAACCACGGTTAGGTGGTATATACAATTATGGACGGGCTGCCGAGTGCCGACACAGAGGTAGCCACAGCCGTGAACTACCGCACTGTACTGTGTCTGCTGCTAATATATAGACTGGTTGATAAAGAGATAGTATACTCGTAACTAGTATGTATGTATAAAGAAAGAAAAAAAAACCACGGTTAGGTGGTATATACAATTATGGACGGGCTGCCGAGTGCCGACACAGAGGTAGCCACAGCCATGAACTACCGCACTGTACTGTGTCTGCTGCTAATATATAGACTGGTTGATAAAGAGATAGTATACTCGTAACTAGTATGTATGTATAAAGAAAGAAAAAAAAACCACGGTTAGGTGGTATATACAATTATGGACGGGCTGCCGAGTGCCGACACAGAGGTAGCCACAGCCGTGAACTACCGCACTGTACTGTGTCTGCTGCTAATATAGACTGGTTGATAAAGAGATAGTATACTACTAATATTATATATACTGGTGGTCAGGTCACTGGTCACTAGTCACACTGGCAGTGGCACTCCTGCAGCAAAAGTGTGCACTGTTTAATTTTAATATAATATTATGTACTCCTGGCTCCTGCTATAACCTATAACTGGCACTGCAGTAGTGCTCCCCAGTCTCCCCCACAATTATAAGCTGTGTGAGCTGAGCAGTCAGACAGATATATAATATATATAGATGATGCAGCACACTGGCCTGAGCCTGAGCAGTGCACACAGATATGGTATGTGACTGACTGAGTCACTGTGTGTATCGCTTTTTTCAGGCAGAGAACGGATATATTAAATAAACTGCACTGTGTGTCTGGTGGTCACTCACTATATAATATATTATGTACTCCTGGCTCCTGCTATAACCTATAACTGGTACTGCAGTAGTGCTCCCCAGTCTCCCCCACAATTATAAGCTGTGTGAGCTGAGCAGTCAGACAGATATATATAATATTATTTATATATAGATAATAGATGATGCAGCACACTGGCCTGAGCCTGAGCAGTGCACACAGATATGGTATGTGACTGAGTCACTGTGTGCTGTGTATCGCTTTTTTCAGGCAGAGAACGGATTATAAATAAAACTGGTGGTCACTGGTCACTATCAGCAAAACTCTGCACTGTACTGAGTACTCCTAATGCTCCCCAAAATTAGTAAATCAAGTGTCTCTCTAATCTATTCTAAACGGAGAGGACGCCAGCCACGTCCTCTCCCTATCAATCTCAATGCACGTGTGAAAATGGCGGCGACGCGCGGCTCCTTATATAGAATCCGAGTCTCGCGATAGAATCCGAGCCTCGCGAGAATCCGACAGCGTCATGATGACGTTCGGGCGCGCTCGGGTTAACCGAGCAAGGCGGGAAGATCCGAGTCGCTCGGACCCGTGAAAAAAAAACATGAAGTTCTGGCGGGTTCGGATTCAGAGAAACCGAACCCGCTCATCTCTAATAACAACGCGGCTCACTCTGCTACAGGGATCTCTCCCTTCCTTTGTGTGTATGGGCATCATCCTAAGGCCAATTCTTTTGACCCCCTGGACTCCACGCCTGGTGGTTCCTCTGTGGTTTCGGTCCTTAGAGGTATTTGGCGGAAAGTGAAGAAAGCCCTTGTGTCTGTGTCATTAGTGACCAAAAGGGTTTTTGATAAGCGGAAAAGACCCTGCAGCTTCAAATTAGGAGACTTCGTCTGGTTGTCTACCAAGAATTTGAAGTTGAGACAGCCATCTCATAAGTTAGGCCCCCGGTTCATCGGCCCTTATAAGATCACCAGGGTTATCAATCCGGTGGCATTTCAGTTAGATCTGCCCCGTTCTTTGGGTATCAATAAAACATTTCATTGTTCCCTTTTAAAACGGGCGATTAGTAATCCTTCTTCCAGTGGAAGACCTTCCCCTCTTCTGATACGTGGCCAGAGGGAGTTTGTTGTTGAAAGGATTCTTGACTCCAAGATGGTTCGGGGTCGGCTGTCATTTTTGGTGCACTGGAAGGGGTATGGCCCGGAGGAGCGGTCGTGGGTGCGCAGTTGTGATCTTCATGCCCCCAGACTGATACGCTCTTTCTTCTCGCAGTTCCCCGATAAACCCGGTGGTAAGGGTTCTTTGACCCCTCGTCAGAGGGGGGGTACTGTTAGGGTCTCCTGCCCTGTGCTGCCACGTCGTCATGGCAACCGGGAGACAAGTGCTAGCGGAGTAACCTGAGCGCAGCTGATACTCCGGTTCGGGTCTTTTGCTGTGCAGTGGTTACAGGCTCTGTGCACGGCAGGGGATCCGGTGCTGGTTTTTGTGCCCACAGTCTGTGAGGTCTGAGTGGGGCGTGGACAGCACCTGCTTTATAAGGCCTCTTCTCAGGTTAAGCAGATGCTGCTGAATCTTTGTTGGTTAGTCAGTTCCTGAAAGTTAGCCAGTACTGTGTAGCTTTGTATTTGTTGTTGCTTACTGCAAATAGGCCTGGGGATTTGGTACTACACTCTGCCAATCCAGACCTAGCAGTAAGACTGGAGTCAGTCGTTTAGCTTGCTGGGGTTCTTTTACTACTCTGTGAACTTAGCAAGTTTGCGGCTGTATTCTAAGACTTGCCTGCCTAAATCCTGTCTCACTGTGCAAGGTGTCAGGTGTCAGTTTAGTGGCAGTAAGCTGAACCTGTGCACTGCAAGTGAGAATTAGGATTGTGGAGACTCTCCTTGTGTCTATCATTCCATCTCTGACCAAGGAGTTTACTGCCACACCCGTTGGTAACCCTTTAGGGTTTTGCTGTTGCCCTTAGCAACAGCATTTCGGGTTCTCTACGTATTAAAACACAACATCTTGCTTTTCCCATCTGAGCATTACTAATACTAGGAAGACACCCAGTTCCTTAGCCTCTGGGCTTCTCTGTTCACTTTGTGTGTATTTTGTTACCCTATCACCTTCTGTGTCTGTCTGTGAGTTCATTTGCTTTGCATACCTATCCGTTCAGACACCAGTACATTCCTGCAGGCACTGGTGTGCATAACACTCACCTCCCAACTTGGGGATTAGCCACTTGCCACCGCCTTACAGGTGGGGTCCAGAGGAATTTTGGTTTTACCACCAGTTTTAATTACGGTTTCTGCCGGCTGGTGGAAGTTTTGTGTTTTGCCTCTGGTCAAGTTGGGATTACCTGGCCCACCATTTCCCTTTGCTAAGGTTTTTTTTTCTTGCTGTCCTAGGCAGTCTTTCACTTCTTAGCTTTCCTTTATTCCTTTGGGGTCTCACCTTCTGTGTTTTTTATTCCCCTTATAGGTGCTTGAGTGGATGTGTATCCTATCTGGATTGTTGGGCACTCTTTTGTTTTTTGGGCTGGCTGTTCCCAGTTTGCGAGGAGTCAGCGATGGTTTTCTGTGTTGGGGCAGGTTAGATGGCTGGGAGTTCGCGGGTTGAGTTGGAATGCCCTTTTTGACGTGTTGTATGGTTCAGTGAGATCATTTGGTTTCCCTATTGTCCTCGTTATTCATTTGGGAGGTAACGATTTCACATCTCGTATGTCATTAGATTTGTGCACCATTTCAGCTGATTTGGAGAAGATTGCAGAGATGTGGCCATTTTGTCTGATCTTCTGGTCGGAGATTATTCTGCGGTGGGTCTGGCGCGGTGGAATGTCTCCAGCGGCACTGGATGTGGTGAGGAGGCGGATTAACGCAGTGGTTGGCCGCCGGGTGCAAGAGTTTGGTGGACGTGTGATACAGCACCCGTTGACCAGATTTTGGGATGCTCACCTGTTTAGGCCAGACAGGGTGCATTTGAATGATGAATGATGAGGGTTGATTCCTATTTGTTGAGGATTTGTTTAGGGGTATTTCTGAAGTAGTAGAGTAGGGTATGGTGGCGGCGCTGCCCTCGGCTGGGGGCAGTGGCGTAACTACTGCCCCCGCAGCCCTCGCAGTGGCTTGGGGGCGCAGGGCTGCGGGGGCGCCACTGATTTAGCGCAGATTGACATGCGGACGAGCGTCCGCATGTCAATCTGCGATCTCCTCTCCCTGCAGTCTCCTCCTTCCCTCCGCTGCTGTAAGGAGGGACACGGAGGGCACAGCGTGCGCCTCTCCTGTGTCCCTCCTGGGTCTCCGGCGTGTCTAATAAAGGAAGTGCCGTTCGTGAGCTCTGATTGGCTCACGAACCAGCACTTCCTTTAACAGACCCGCCGGAGACCCAGGAGGGACACAGGAGAGGCGCGCGCTGTGCCCTCCGTGTTCCAACACAAAACAGCGGGGGAGCGCGCGCGGGGGGGGGGGGGGGCACTGGGGAGCATATGCGGCACAGGGGGAGGGGGGCTTATGTGGCACTGGGGGCATATGTGGCACAGGGGGAGGGGGGCTTATGTGGCACTGGGGGCATATGTGGCACTGGGGGGTATATGTGTACCTGGCACATGGTGGGGAAGTGGGCTGTATTTGGCACTGGGGGCATGGGAATATCTGGCACTGGGGGCATATGTGGCACTGGGGGGTATATGTGTACCTGACACATGGGGGGGCTATATTTGGCACTGGGGGCATGTGAGTACCTGGCACTGTGGGGGAATATCTGGCACTGGGGGCATATGTGGCACTGGGAGAGCACAGCCCTAGCAACAAGCACTACCCCCTAGCAACGAGCATGACACCCAGTGCATGAAACCCCTGGCAACGAGCATGACACCCAGTGCATGAAACTCCTGGCAATGAGCATGACACCCTGAGCATGAAAACCCCTGGCACCGTGCATGGAACCAAGAGCATGAAACCCCTGGCAACGAGCAGGTAATTTAAAAGTCATTAGAAGCCTTACTGTAGGACTTAATGTGTAATGGGCATTACGGTGTGTGGCATAATGTATCACGGACATTGCGGTGTGTGTCATAATGTGTCACAGGCATTACGGTGTGTGGCATACTATATCACGGGCATTGTGGTATGTGGTATAATGTCTCCGGGGCATTGCAGTGTGGCATAATGTATAACGGGCATTGCGGTGTGTGGCATAGGGTATAACGGGCATTGCAGTATGTGTCACAGGCATTACGGTGTATGGTATACTATATCACGGGCATTGTGATATGTGGTATAATGTCTCAGGGTCATTGCAGTGTGTGGCATAATGTATCACGGACATTGCGGTGTGTGTCATAATGTGTCAGGCATTACGGTGTGTTGTATACTATATCACGAGCATTGTGGTATGTGGTATAATGTCTCAGGGTCATTGCGGTGTGTGTCATAATATGTCACAGACATTGTATGTGCTATAATGTATCAGGGGCATTGCGGTGTGTGGCATAGGGTATAAGGGGCATTGCGGTATGTGTCACAGGCATTACGGTGTATGGTATACTATATCACGGGCATTGTGATATGTGGTATAATGTCTCAGGGTCATTGCGGTGTGTGTCATAATGTGTCACAGACATTGTATGTGCTATAATGTATCAGGGGCATTGCAGTGTGTGGCATAATGTATAACGGGCATTGTGGTGTGTGTCATAATGTGTCACAGACATTGTATGTGCTATAATGTATCAGGGGCATTGCAGTGTGTGGCATAATGTATAACGGGCATTGTGGTGTGTGTCATAATGTGTCACAGACATTGTATGTGTTATAATGTATCAGGTGCATTGCAGTGTGTGGCATAATGTATAACGGGCATTGCGGTGTGTGTCATAATGTGTCACAGACATTGTATGTGCTATAATGTATCAGGGGCATTGCAGTGTGTAGCATAATGTATAACGGGCATTGCGATTCCTGTCATAATGTGTCACAGGCATTACGGTGTGTGGCATAATGTGTCGGGGGCATTACGGTGTGTGCATTATTGTGTGTGGCATAATGTCTAAGGGCCATTGCAGTATGTGGCATAATGTATACTGGGCATTACTATAAGGAGGAAAAATGACAAATAATATAAGAGGCATGAATCAGGATTATTTTTCTTTCCTGTGGTGGCCAACGTCTGGGCATGCAGGTTGCAAAACTGAGGTATGAGGTAGTCTTTTCCTGCAATGCCACGCCCCTTTATGCGAAGCCACGCCCATTTCAATGAAGCCAAGCCCCTTTTTGCGGCACACGCATGTTTATCCCTTTACTAGTGCCAATTATGGGGGAGGGGGGCGCCAAAGAATTTTTTGGCTTGGGGGAGAAAAATTTCTAGTTACGCCACTGGCTGGGGGCCCGCAGTTGGCGGGAAAGAACAGTTGCAGTTGCCATCTCTGTTTGTGAGCTTGAGGTGCTCTCCCCTCCAATACATGTCTTAGGCTGATTATACCCTACCAGGGTCAGCGGCACCACCGGTCCAGGTGGGCCTCATGTTGTTGTGTCATTGAGGTGGTAGGTGGATACCTTGAGCAGGGTCATCGGGCTGGCTGGTCGCCCCCATGTGAAAAATTGAGGTGGGAAGGCAGCGATATTGCTCTGTGGGGGCCGTTCTTTCTGTGCCACCATACTTTTCCTTGTTTCCTTTCTTCCTCTTTCATTTTAGTATTATAGTTATATAGATATGCTAGTCAGTTCAATCCTTAAATAGTTTAGTTTTAAATTAATAAAGCCTTACTTTCCCCTTATACAAGTCTCTGGGTCTTTATTTACTGTTGTGTACGGTGTATTGATTAACCCAGGTACTGTCAAGAGGGGGCATTCATCAGGTGATAGGAGGTTTATGTAGGCAGAATGTTCTGTGGAAGCAGTGCCATTAAGATCACAGTGTGATTGTATTTCCGGGTAAACTCGAGCATTGCAGATACTGTAATGTATGCAATCAACAGTAGAATTAATTACATTTTGAAAAGTACATATTATAGGAAAGCAGCGTAATTCCCTGCCATTCTCCTGCTCTGTGAAACATTGTGCTTCACAGAACATGATAAATGTGAAGAATGCTCAACATAGAAACCTGTTATGTTTTGAGGGAGGGATGAGCACACTGGGCAGCTGGTGGGGATGGTCTGGCTCTTGTAAAAATGTGGTGCTCCGAAGGTGAAACATCCACCAGACAGCCCTCTTCAAGCTGTGCAGACGGTCCCTCTAGTTAATCAGATGATCCTAAAGAGAAACACAAGCTAATTTCCAGCTCCGTACGCTTAGGAACAGCGCCTAGCTTTTTCTTTCCCTTCTAATAGATCCAACTTGCTCAACATGCATTTGCATTTTCTGCCGTCCTGCAGCGGGGAAGCGCTCTGCAGCTGCAGCCTGAATTTAAATGGGAACATCTAATAAGGGCAAGCTTGCAGGGATGAATTTAGAGTGGCCTCCAATGTGCTTTAGATTACAATAAGGAGCATTTACTTTAGAAATGTGTCACTGTACCACAGGTGAGTATTGTAAGGAAAGATTGGCTTGAAATAATTGGCTCAGCTGGCCTTTGAAGTGGTTGAAAGTAGACAGGGCACTTTCATGCACATCCAGGAGAAATCCGATTCACCAACAGATCTGTGTTTTTCCTGCTGATGTAAAGGCCTTCAAGTCTTCTTATGTGTACTGGATATCTGTGTTACTGATATCTACACATGTATCAAAGATGCAGTAGTCAAATGTACAGAACATGGAAAACTATACTGCCAGTTCTATGCAACTTTTCCCCCCGCTGAGACGATCCGGACCAATATTGATGTCAGAGACACTCCTTCCGAACGGCTGGGCACGCCTGTGTTCTCCCGGACACTCCTTAAAAATGGTCAGTTGCTACCCACAAACGGCCTCTTCCTGTTAATTTTCTTGCGATCGTTGGTGCGATCTCTTTCTTCGTAAAATCTGTCGCTGTCCGGCGATTCCCATCACCGGCGGCCGACGCGCCTGTGAATTGCAGTGCATACGCATGCGCAGTTCAGATCCGATCACACCGCTGCAAAAAAAGCTAGCTTGTGATCGGTCTGAATGATCCCCCACGTGCAGTACAAGGCAGGCAGATATAACATGTACAGAGTCAGTTAGATTTGGGTGGGGTGTGTTCAAACTGAAATCTAAATTGCAGTGTAAAAATAAAGCAGCCAGTATTTACCCTGCACAGAAACAATATAACCCACCCAAATCTAACTCTCTCAGCACATGTTACATCTGCCCCACCTGCACTACACATGGTTTTGCCCATTAGAGAACAATTTTGCTGCTGCGATCAACTCTGAATTAGGCCCAAAGTACAATAGTGGATTCACTTGTTCTTTAAGCAAATAATGCCCAAAAAGTAGAGATGAGTGGGTTCAGCTCTCAGGGAACCGAACCTTACCGAACTTCACCATTCGAGTCAGTCCGGTTCTGAGCCTGGCCCGGGTTTTTCCGCCTCACTCGGAAACCCGAACGAGGCAAAACGTCATCATCCAGCTGTCGGATTCTCGCAGGATTTGGATTCCATATAAGAAGCTGCGCGTCGCGGCCATTTTCACTCCAGTCTCGGAGAGTGTAGTGAGAGGACGTGTCCTCAGTGTTCAGTGTCTGTGTGGGGGTGGTAAAGTGGGGTGGCGAGTCTTGTGCTGTGTTGTGCTGCTCAGTCCAGTCCAGTGTAGTCAGTGTATTGTGCTGCATCAGTCCAGCCAGTCACAGTGTTGGTGTCCTCTGCTGCTATATGTCCCCAGTGCTGCTGGCTGCTGTATAAGTCCCTTGCATTTTTGCTGTGTTGTCTTGCATCAGTTCAGGGGTAGTGTCTTGTGCATCATCAGTCCAGTGACCAGTGGTGTCCTCTGCTGCCATATATCCGGCAGTAGCGGTTCTTGCCACGGGCAAGCAGGACTTTTGCCCGGGGCGCCGCCTTCCGGAGGGTGCAGGGCGCCATCCGGAGGGCGCCGCACCAGGGCAAGATCCGCTGCTGCTGTGTGCCCCCCGCTGCCCGCCTGCTGCCGCTGGCCGCTGTCCCCCCACTGCCGCTGTGAAGGGAAACTAGACGCGTACGCGTCTAGTTTCCCTTCGTGGAGAGGTCCTTTAGTGTGCGGTGCGCGATGACGTCAACGCGCACCGCACATCATTTCAGTCTGTACAGGGGGCGTAATGACCACATCCCCTGTACGAAGCCACGCCCCTATTGCTGCCCGGGGCGCTCAGAGCGCCAGAACCGGCCCTGATATCCGGTGTAGCTGTATAAGTCCCTTTTAGTGGTGCTGTGTGGTCCTGCATTAGACCAGGGGAAGTGTCTTGTGCAGCATCAGTCCAGTGACCAGTTACAGTGGTGGTGTCCTCTGCTGCCATATATCCAGTGTAGCTGTATAAGTCCCTTTCTGTGTTGCTGTGTTGAGCTGCATCAGACCAGTGGTAGTGTCCTGGCCATCAATCATTCCAGTGACCAGGCCGTCACAGTGGTATACGCTGCTGCTATATGTCCACTGCTACAGTATTATAATAATAATAATAATAATAACAACAAGTCCCTCACAGTGTTGCTGTGTTGTGCTGCATCAGACCATTGGTAGTGTCCTGGCCACCAGTCACAGTGCTATATGCTGCTGCTATATGTCCACTGCTGCCATATAATAATAATAACAACAACAACAAGTCCCTCACAGTGTTGCTGTATTTTGCTGCATCAGACCAGTGGTAGTGTCTTTGCCATTGTCACAATCCTGACTGTAGGTTTATATTTGGTGACTTACCCCTGCCATCTGTCCTGGATCCTGTGTCTTTTCACTCACGGAGTTAAACAGCTTGTCAGCACTATGAGTTTTCCTGAGTTCTCTGCCTGAGAGGTAATCAGCTCCACCTGTGGTGATCTCCTGTGTGAGGCTGAATTCAGTAATCTAAAAGCAAGCATCCTGTGTTTTGCAGAAGTCCAGGCTTCAGTGTTCTCTTGGCCTGCTAGGCCTCATTCTACATCACAGCCTTGGCTAGAGTAGTCACATGACAGTGACATCACCTAATCCTGCCCACCAATCATCAAGGACCAGGAAGTATAAATCAGGAGGCTGAGTTGGAATCTGGGCCAGTTCCTTGTGTCACATACAGCCTTGTGTGGGTCTTAAGCTGAGCTCCCTAAAGGTAACCTTTGTACCTAAGTTCCTGTGGAAACTCTGTTCCCTTGTTACCGTTTGGTTTATTTGTGTGTTGCCATTTGATTTCACCATTTCCCTGAGTCTCAATGTAAAGGTACAGCTGCAATGTTTCGTCTTAAAGGCACAGTACTGAATTCCGTGTTCTCCACTGAAAACCACAGCTGTCGTGTTTCAGTTTTACTACTGTTGTAGTTGGGATCTCCAGGGCTCAGTACCTCGTGCCTCAGCATCTCCGTGCCTCAGCATCTCCGTGCCTCAGCACCTCCGTGCTTCCAGCATCTCTGTGTCTCAGTACCTCCGTGCCTCAGCACCTCCGTGCTTCCAGCACCTCAGTATCTCCGTGCCTCAGCATCTCCGTGCCTCAGCACCTCAGTGCCTCAGCATCTCCGTGCCTCAGTGCCTCAGCACCTCCGTGCTTCCAGCACCTCCGTGCATCAGTACCTCCGTGCTTCCAGCACCTCCGTGCATCAGTACCTCCGTGCCTCAGTACCTCCGTGCCTCAGTACCTCCGTGCCTCAGTACCTCCGTGCTTCCAGCACCTCCGTGCCACAGCACTTCCGTGCCACAGCACCTCCGTGCCTCAGTACCTCCGTGCTTCCAGCACCTCCGTGCCTCAGTACCTCCGTGCCTCAGCATCTCCGTGCTTCCAGCACCTCCATGCCTCAGCACCCCTACGCACCCCAGTGTCTCTACGCACCCCAGTGCCTCCACACACCTCAGTGCCTCCACGCACCTCAGTGCCTCCACGTACCTCAGTGTCTCCAAGCACCTCAGTGTCTCCAAGCACCTCAGTGTCTCCAAGCACCTCAGTGTCTCCAGCACCTCAGTGTCCGCAAGCATCTCAGTGTCCGCAAGCATCTCAGTGTCCGCAAGCATCTCAGTGTCCGCAAGCACCTCAGTGTCCGCAAGCACCTCAGTGTCTCCAAGCACCCCGTGCCCTTTAGCACAATTATACCTGGTATTCTTCACTGATTCATCAGTGCCTTTCCAGTTCTGTCTTTCAGGAGACCTTCAGCATGCCTCCTGTCTGCCGACCTAATCCTGCATGAGGAGAACCTAGATTCGGCCATCTCTGCTGCGGTTCCTCTTCCCAGTCACCGGAAGAAACCCAGAGTCCACAACAGTCCCAAACCAGGTCAGTGGTAGTATTCATATAATCCTCCAGTCGCCCGCACAGACTTCACTAACACCGGGTTCACAAAACCTTAGTCATGACAGTAGGAACTGGCCACATGGACCCGGCCGAAAGTGTTTGTCTGACGCATGACCTCCTAAGCAATATTGCAGGACGCTTGGAAGGTCTGGAGTCGACTCAGCATCGATTGGCACAGTGTCTGCAGCGGAATTCGTCCTCCAGAGATTCTATGACTTTCTGCTCTAAGACTCCTGACCAACTGCAGATTTTCTACCAGATGTTACTACAGTTACAAGAACTTTTGCCTAGTATTCTCTCTGTGATGCCTGATCTCCTCAGGAATACTACCAACGTTGTTGATCCTGTTTTGTCCCATCCAGTTAATAGAGTCTCTTCCTCTGCGCAAGGGAAAGTTTTTCATCAGAGCTATCCACGGCCCAAGCTCTCTGAAGCTGAACGTCAGCGGCGTAAGGAGCTACATCTCTGTCTTTACTGTGGAAATTCTGGTCATTTTGTTAAAGACTGCATTCTTCGCAAGCCAGGTAATAGTGACAAATCTCAGTATCATAGTGCTCATGTCTACAAGTCATCCACAGTATCCGATCCTTCTGCTGCTGACGGGGGTATCAAGAAGGCTACTCTTCTGAGAGAGACTCAAATTTATGACTGGGGTCCGGTGGTTAAAAGACCTTATCCCAAGTTGGGTGTCCAGAGAAGAATGTTCAAGCCATTTACAGTCACAGAGGAGTCCGTGTCCACAGCCCCAGGAGGGGCGTCTTCAGAGCGTCCAGCCCCAGGAGGGGCGTCTTCAGAGCGTCCAGCCCCAGGAGGGGCGTTTTCAGAGCGTCCAGCCCCAGGAGGGGCGTCTTCAGAGCGTCCAGCCCCAGGAGGGGCGTCTTCAGAGTGCTGCCCAGCCAGTGAGTCTTCAGAGTGCTGCCCAGCCAGTGAGTCTTCAGAGTGCTGCCCAGCCAGTGAGTCTTCAGAGTGCTGCCCAGCCAGTGAGTCTTCAGAGTGCTGCCCAGCCAGTGAGTCTTCAGAGTGCTGCCCAGCCAGTGAGTCTTCAGAGTGCTGCCCAGCCAGTGAGTCTTCAGAGTGCTGCCCAGCCAGTGATTCTACAGAGTGCTGCCCAGCCAGAGATTCTACAGAGTGCTGCCCAGCCAGAGATTCTACAGAGTGCTGCCCAGCCAGAGATTCTACAGAGTGCTGCCCAGCCAGAGATTCTACAGAGTGCTGCCCAGCCAGAGAGTCTACAGAGTGCTGCCCAGCCAGAGAGTCTACAGAGTGCTGCCCAGCCAGAGAGTCTACAGAGTGCTGCCCAGCCAGAGAGTCTACAGAGTGCTGCCCAGCCAGAGAGTCTACAGAGTGCTGCCCAGCCAGAGAGTCTACAGAGTGCTGCCCAGCCAGAGAGTCTACAGAGTGCTGTCCAGCCCCGTGAAGAGGGGGCTCTTGCCTCAGCCCAGCCCCGTGAAGAGGGGGCTCTTGCCTCAGCCCAGCCCTGTGAAGAAAGGGCTCAGCCCGTCCCGGTTCCAGCCGGTCCAGCAATACTCCAGGCCCTGCCTGGTCAGTCCGTCCCGGTTCCAGCCGGTCCAGCAATACTCCAGGCTCTGCCTGGTCAGGCCGTCCCGGTTCCAGCCGGTCCAGCAATACTCCAGGCCCTGCCTGGTCAGTCCGTCCCGGTTCCAGCCGGTCCATCAATACTCCAGGCTCCGCCTGGTCAGTCCGTCCCGGTTTCAGCCGGTCCAGCAATACTCCAGGACCAGCCTGGTCCGTCTCCTTTGGCTCCAGCCAATTCAAGTATCCTCGGATCCAATCCAGTCCTACTCGTCCAGCCAAAGCTTTCTTCAGTTTCATCCTCTAAGCCTGCCAAAGATAGTCCAAGTATCTCCTTCCGTAGGAATCCGACCATTCAGGTTGGTCATGTAGGAGTCTCTCCTAGCTCAATACTAAGTTCTCCGCCAAAGAATTTAAAGTTACAGTGCACTTCTAGGTCATTTTCAAACTGTGTATCTAAAGGAGATTCGTATTTTCCGTTAGACTTGGACTCAGACTCTGAATTTGATCCAGTTTATGATGCTACTCCTTTCCTGGGAGGTGCTGTTCCTTCCTGTTATGCTTCCATGCATGAAGAGGTTCCAGAATCACCAAAAAGCTCTACAGGTCTTTGTATGAAAAGTCCTCGTTATAGAACAAGATTTAATTTAAGCCTCAGTGGAGTGCTAGCTTCGAAAGCACAATCTTCTCGCACTACAAAACGAGGAGAGGAACCTTCTACAGTTTATTCCTCAGTCCTTTCGGATGAAGGAAATTCCAGTCTTGTCTATGATGGATGGTCTACCTGTTCTGAAGATGAAGATCAGGAAGACTTCTAAAGAATCCAGCTTAAGTTTTGTTCTGGACCCTCTGGTTTCCACTTTTTAGAAGCTTTTGTGTACAAGTTATTCATCAAGTTCCTCTAAGATTCAAGATGGGTGTCCGGAGTCCACCCTTGAAGAGGGGGATACTGTCACAATCCTGACTGTAGGTTTATATTTGGTGACTTACCCCTGCCATCTGTCCTGGATCCTGTGTCTTTTCACTCACGGAGTTAAACAGCTTGTCAGCACTATGAGTTTTCCTGAGTTCTCTGCCTGAGAGGTAATCAGCTCCACCTGTGGTGATCTCCTGTGTGAGGCTGAATTCAGTAATCTAAAAGCAAGCATCCTGTGTTTTGCAGAAGTCCAGGCTTCAGTGTTCTCTTGGCCTGCTAGGCCTCATTCTACATCACAGCCTTGGCTAGAGTAGTCACATGACAGTGACATCACCTAATCCTGCCCACCAATCATCAAGGACCAGGAAGTATAAATCAGGAGGCTGAGTTGGAATCTGGGCCAGTTCCTTGTGTCACATACAGCCTTGTGTGGGTCTTAAGCTGAGCTCCCTAAAGGTAACCTTTGTACCTAAGTTCCTGTGGAAACTCTGTTCCCTTGTTACCGTTTGGTTTATTTGTGTGTTGCCATTTGATTTCACCATTTCCCTGAGTCTCAATGTAAAGGTACAGCTGCAATGTTTCGTCTTAAAGGCACAGTACTGAATTCCGTGTTCTCCACTGAAAACCACAGCTGTCGTGTTTCAGTTTTACTACTGTTGTAGTTGGGATCTCCAGGGCTCAGTACCTCGTGCCTCAGCATCTCCGTGCTTCCAGCATCTCCGTGCCTCAGCATCTCCGTGCCTCAGCACCTCCGTGCTTCCAGCATCTCTGTGTCTCAGTACCTCCGTGCCTCAGCACCTCCGTGCTTCCAGCACCTCAGTATCTCCGTGACTCAGCATCTCCGTGCCTCAGCACCTCAGTGCCTCAGCATCTCCGTGCCTCAGTGCCTCAGCACCTCCGTGCTTCCAGCACCTCCGTGCATCAGTACCTCCGTGCTTCCAGCACCTCCGTGCATCAGTACCTCCGTGCCTCCGTACCTCCGTGCCTCAGTACCTCCGTGCCTCAGTACCTCCGTGCCTCAGTACCTCAGTGCTTCCAGCACCTCCGTGCCACAGCACCTCCGTGCCACAGCACCTCCGTGCCTCAGTACCTCCGTGCTTCCAGCACCTCCGTGCCTCAGTACCTCCGTGCCTCAGCATCTCCGTGCTTCCAGCACCTCCGTGCCTCAGCACCCCTACGCACCCCAGTGTCTCCACACACCTCAGTGCCTCCACGCACCTCAGTGCCTCCACGTACCTCAGTGTCTCCAAGCACCTCAGTGTCTCCAAGCACCTCAGTGTCTCCAAGCACCTCAGTGTCTCCAAGCACCTCAGTGTCTCCAGCACCTCAGTGTCCGCAAGCACCTCAGTGTCCGCAAGCACCTCAGTGTCCGCAAGCACCTCAGTGTCTCCAAGCACCCCGTGCCCTTTAGCACAATTATACCTGGTATTCTTCACTGATTCATCAGTGCCTTTCCAGTTCTGTCTTTCAGGAGACCTTCAGCATGCCTCCTGTCTGCCGACCTAATCCTGCATGAGGAGAACCTAGATTCGGCCATCTCTGCTGCGGTTCCTCTTCCCAGTCACCGGAAGAAACCCAGAGTCCACAACAGTCCCAAACCAGGTCAGTGGTAGTATTCATATAATCCTCCAGTCGCCCGCACAGACTTCACTAACACCGGGTTCACAAAACCTTAGTCATGACAGCCATCAGTCATTCCAGTGACCAGGCAGTCACAGTTGTATACGCTGCTGCTATATGTCCACTGCTACAGTATTATAATAATAATAATAATAATAATAATAATAATAATAACCACAAGTCCTTCACACTGTTGCTGTGTTGTGCTGCATCAGACCAGTGGTAGTATCCTGGCCATCAGCCATCAGTCATTCCTGTGCCACATATTGGCCCTCATTCCGTTGTTCGCTCGCTAGGTGCTTTTAGCAGCATTGCACATGCTAGGCCGCCGCCCTCTGGGAGTGTATCTTAGCTTAGCAGAAGTGCGAACGAAAAATTAGCAGAATTGCTACTAAATAATTCTTTGCAGTTTCTGAGTAGCTCCGGACCTACTCACAGATTGCGATCAGCTCAGTCCGTTTAGTTCCTTGTTTGACGTCACAAACACGCCCTGCGTTCGGCCAGCCACTCCCCCGTTTCTCCAGACACTCCGCGTTTTTCCCTGACATGCCTGAGTTTTTTTGGAAACGCCGGGAAAATGCTGAGTTACCACCCAGAAACGTCCCTTTCCTGTCAATCATTTACCGAACAGCAGTGCGACTGAAAAGCGCTGCAGAATCCACAGCAAATCTGCTAAGTTTTTAGTTAAATAACTAAGCACATGCGCCCTGCGTGCCTTGCGCATGCACAGCTTGCAACAAATCGCAGCATAGCGAAAATCGGCAACGAGCGAACAACTCGGAATGACCCCCATTGTGTTATATAACTCCAGAAAAATTATGGAGAACAAAAGTTTGGAGGATAAAATAGGGAAAGATCAAGAACCACTTCCTCCTAGTGCTGAAGCTGCTGCCACTAGCCATGACATAGACGATGAACTACCATCGTCGTCTGCCAAGGCCGATGCCCAATGTGATAGTATAGGGCATGTAAAATCCAAAAAGCCAAAGTTCAGTAAGAAGACCCAAAAAAAGAAATTTAAATGGTCTGAGGAGAAATGTAAGCTTGCCAATATGCCATTTACGACACGGAGTGGCAAGGAACGACTGAGGCCCTGGCGTATGTTCATGACTAGTGGTTCAGCTTCACATGACAATGGAAGCCCTCATCCTCCCGCTAGAAAAATGAAAAGAGTTAAGCTAGAAAAAGCACAGAAAAGAACTGCATTCTGAGATGGTATCACAAATCCCCAAGGAGAGTCCAAGTGTGTCGGCGATTGCGTTGCCTGACCTTCCCAACACTGGACGGGAAGAGGTGGCTCCTTCCACCATTTGTACGCCCTCTGCAAGTGCTGGAAGGAGCACTCACAGTCCAGTTCCTGATATTGAAATTGAAGATGTCACTGTTGAAGTACACCAGGATGAGGATATGGGTGTTGCTGGCGCTGAGGAGGAAGTTGGCGATGAGGATTCTGATGGTGATGTGGTTTGTTTAAGTCAGGCACTGGGGGAGACACCTGTTGTCCGTGGGATGAAGAAGCCCATTGTGATGCCTGGGCAAACTCCCATCAAAAAGCCACCTCTTCGGTGTAGAATTATTTCTCCATAAATCCGGACAACAGGTGTCAAGCCATCTGTTGCCTCTGTCAATCTGTAATAAGTAGGGGTAAGGATGTTAACCACCTAGGAAAATCCTCCCTATACGTCACCTGCTGCGCATTCATCATAAGTCAGTGTCAAGTTGTAAAACTTTGGGTAAGAGCGTAAGCAGTCCACTGACACCTAAATCCCTTCTTCGTCTTGTACCCAAGCTCCTGCAAGCCACACCACCAACTCCCTCAACGTCAATTTCTTTAGGCAGGCGATACCGAGAATGTACAAAAGACATCAGAAAAAGAGTCACTAGTGTCCTACAAAATGCGGTTGTATCCGGTGTCCACTTAACCACGGACATGTGGACAAGTGGAACAGGGCAGACTAAAGACTATATGACTGTGACAGCCCACTGGATAGATGTATGGTCTCCCGCAGCAACAACAGCAGCGGCAACAGTAGCAGCATCTCGCAAATGCCAACTCGTTCCTAGGCAGGCTACGCTATGTATCACAGCTTTCCGTAAGAGGCACACAGCTGACAACCTCTTACGGAAAATGAGGGACATCATCGCAGAATGGCTTACCCAAATTGGACTCTCCTGGGGATTTGTGATATCGCACAACGCCAACAATATTGTGCGTGCATTCCAGCACGTCCCATGTTTTGCACATACAATTAATTTGGTGGTGCAGAATTTTTTTTAAAAATGACAGGGGTGTACAGGAGATGCTGTCGGTGGCCCGAAAAAAAACGAGGTGGAATTCAACACTCTATATGCTTCGGAGGATGGAGGAGCAGCAAAAAGCCATTAAAGCCCATACATCCACCTACGATATAGGCAAAGGATGGGGAATGCACCTGACTCAAGCGCAGTGGAGAATGATTTCTGTCTTGTGCAAGGTTCTCCAACCCTTCGAATTTGCCACACGTGAAGTCAGTTCAGACACTGCCAGCTTGAGTCAGGTCCTTCCCCTCATCAGGCTTTTGCAGAAGCAGCTGGAGAAATTGAAGGAGGAGCTAAGATGGAGCGATTCCTCAAAGTATGTGGGACTTGTGGATGGAGCCCTTCATTTGCTTTGCCAGGATTCAAGGGTGGTCAATCTGTTGAAATCAGAGCACTACATTTTGGCCACCATGCTCGATCCTACATTTAAAGCCTAAGTTATATCTCTCTTTCCAGCAGACACAAGTGTGCAGAGGTGCAAAGACCTGCTGGTTAGTAAATTGTCAACTCAAGCGGAACGTGACCTGTCAACAGCTCCTCCTTCAATTTCTGCCGCCACTGGGGCTGCAAGGAAAAGGATAAGATGTCCTAGCCCACCCGCTGGCGGTGATGCAGGGCAGTCAGGAGCGATAGCTGACATCTGGTCCAGACTGAAGGACCTGCCAACGATTACTGACATGTCTACTGTCACCGCATATCATTCTGTCACCATTGAAATAATGGTGGAGGATTATATGAGTGACAGCATCCAAGTAGGCATGTCAGACAAGTCCGTATGTATACTGGCAGGAAAAAGAGGCAATTTGGATGCCCTTGCACAAACTGGCTTTATTTTACCTAAGTTGCCCCCCCCCCTCCAGTGTGTACCCCGAAAGAGTGTTTGGTGCAGCTAGTAACCTTGTCAGCGATCGGCGCAGGAGGTTACTTCCACAAAATGTGGAGAAGATGATGTTCATCAAAATGAATTATAAATTGCTTTACCAGCAATTGCCTCCAGACAGTACAGAGGGACCTGTGATGGTGGATTCCAGTGGGGACGAATTAATACTCTGCGCGGGATGTACTAAGCGGAAAATGCAGTAAACCCACTGTTTACCGCATTTTCCTGATGTACCATCCTCTGGCCGGCAGGTCAACGCCGCGGTGGGGTTCGCCAGCTTTAGCTGGCGATAGTCCATAGAAGCCTATGGTCTTCTCTCCGCGGCGCTGTGTGAGGGATCCGATCGGATCCCTCCCAGCATGCCTTGCGGCCACCCCCGTCACCCTGCGCATGCGCAGACTGACTCCTGGGGCCGAATCCCGGAAGTCAGGCTGCCGCTGTGCATCGCGGAGGACAGCTCTTATCGGAAGAGCTGTCCTCCGCAATGCTGATCGCATATGTAAGTACATATGCGATCAGCATCGTGGCGCAGGGCGGCGATGGGCGGCAATGTACATTAGTACATCCCACCCTCTGTGAGGAGGAGGAGGAGGATGTACACAGTGAAAGGGGTGAGGAATCGGAGGATGTGGATGAGGTCGACATCTTGCCTCTGTAGAGCCAGTTTGTGCAAGGAGAGATTGATTGCTTTTTTGGTGTGGGGATTAATTGCTTCTTTTTTTGTGGGGGCCCAAACAAACCAATCATTTTAGCCATAGTCGTGTGGCAGACCCTGTCACTGAAATGATTGATTTGTTAAAGTGTGCATGTCCTGTTTATACAACATAAGGGTGGGCAGGAGGGCCCAAGTACAATTCCATCTTGCACCTCTTTTTCTTCTTAACATCATGTGCTGTTTGGGGACTATTTTTTTATAAGTGCCATCCTATCTGACACTTGCGTATATGTCCAGTGGTACTGCCATTTAATTCCAGTGATTTGGATGTATAATTCCAGTGATTTTGCCATTTAATTCCAGTGATTTGGACCTATAGGTCCAGTGATTTGGACATATAATTCCAGTGATTTTGCCATTTAGTTCCATAATTTGGACGTATAATACCAGTGATTTGGACGTATAATTCCAGTGGGATTTGTTTGTGTCACTTGGCTTAGTCATACAGCTACCTCATTGCACCTCTTCAACATCTTTGCATTAGGTGCTGTTTGGGGCCTAGATTTTGAAAAGTGCCATCCTTTCTGACTATGCCGTATGAGTCCACGGGTACTGCTGTATTAGTCCTGGGGTACTGCAGTATAAGTCCACCAATTGCGTCCCACTCTCGACATTCAGCCACTGCGTGACACTACTAGATGGGCCAGGTGGTTGTGTCGCTTAGCTTAGTCATACAACAACCTCGGTGCACCTTTTTTTCTTCTTTGCATGATGTGCTGTTTGGAGTAGAGATGAGCGGGTTCGGTTCCTCTGAATCCGAACCCGCCCGAACTTCAGGTTTTTTACACGGGTCCGAGCAGGCTCGGATCTTCCCGCCTTGCTCGGCTAACCCGAGCGCGCCCGAACGTCATCATCACGCTGTCGGATTCTCGCGAGGCTCGGATTCTATCGCGAGACTCGGATTCTATATAAGGAGCCGCGCGTCGCCGCCATTTTCACACGTGCATTGAGAGTCATAGGGAGAGGACGTGGCTGGCGTCCTCTCCGTTTAGAGAAGAGAGAGACACAGTATTTTGGGGAGCATTATTAGGAGGAGTACTACTATACTGTATACTACTATACTTACTACTTGCTGAAGTGATATTTATAGATTAGATAGTGTGACTGTAAGTGTATTATCTGACTTGTGGGGGAGACACTGACAGTGGGGAGCAGTTAGAGTCTGAGAGCAGGACTCAGGAGTACATATAACGTACAGTGCACACTTTTGCTGCCAGAGTCAGTGCCACACTGCCATTGTTGTGACCACACTGACCACCAGTATAATAATATATTTTGTGATTGTCTGCTTAGGCCTCGAAGTACTAGCTGCAAGTTGCAACGTGACCTGAAGTGACCACCAGTTTAATAATCAATCACCACCAGTTTAATATATATATATATATATATATATATATATATATATATATAATTGTATATAATTGTTGATTTATGGAATCTTATATAACATATATTTATTATATCATATATTGATATAATGGTTTATGTATTTTATATCTGCAAATATATTATAATAGGCTTACAAATAGGTGGGCTCATAACAAAAGGGGTGATGTTTAGTACTGGTCCAATCACACAATATGTAATGCGTGGACGTTCCTATTTTCATACCTGTGATTGGCTCAGATTAAAGGAGCTATATCTCTACTGTCCAGGAAATATTTCCAGGCAAAGCCTAAATATACTTTACAGAGATATATAATCCTGGCTCATTGAACATATAAGTACTATACTTTGACTACAAGTCAGTTGTCCCAACTTGCAGAGCCTTATATAATATATGCAGATTTCATGTATAACTTTAGTGATTCCGAAAATGAGTTCAAGACTTGGAATACCAGCTCTATTTTGTCTAGTACATTTATTATAGGTGATACAAATTACAAGATAAGATAACACAATGATAATAAATCTTATAATTTATCTAAACTTCCTTAACCATGGTACATACATAAAACACAAACAGTTTTACAAACTTAAACAATTAATACACATACTATACACTTGCAAGAATATGTGAGGGCATAATTCATAGCTACCGTCTTAGGATCCTGACTCCCTCTGGACTTCGTTCCTTCCTCCTCTCCTTCTAACTCTCTATCTATCAGACTGCCCCTTATATCCTATATTCTACCAATTCAAAACTAGTATATGCCCACAGTTTCCAATGGAGTACATAATTATAGGTTTTGACAGATTCCAAAGTGTAATAAAACGTTCTCTGCTAACTCCGTCCCACGGTGGTGAGCATGTAGAGAATTTTGGGATCATAAAGTTTGGTATTCCTTTATCCATCAGAGATCTACCTTTGTATGGATGTGTAAACGATCTATTTCGCCTAGGCCCTAGGGTGTTAGCATAAATGATTGTGACCTGTTTATAGTGCGTTTGATCCTATATTATCATTGCCTCTGGCCAGCAGTATAACTGGACAATAGGCCAGCTGGTTGATGTACTCTCTAAAGGTATGAAGATCTTTGATTGTGAATTCCAATGTACCCTGTTCATACCAGTAACTGTTTGCATATTATGAGACCTGAGCTAGGTGACCTATTGACTTTATCCACCAAGTTATGATTATTTATTTGCTGTGTGTGAATCAAGTATACAGTATACATATATCTACATATCATGTAAACTTTGATTTAATTGTACTTGGTATAGCGCAGATCAGACGTTAATCCTTTGATTAATACAGATATGAATAATGGCATGGAAGGGATGAATTTGTGTAATGCTCAATGTATTGTGTATTCTGGCTATATGGCTTACACAGAGAAAACCTGTCTCTTACATAATGACCCATAATCTTGCAGTAAAACACACAGAAATACATGCTACTAAATTCTCAAAACATAAGACTAATACATTCAAACCTATTTAAGTTATACCTTACAATAATATATATATACACACACTCTTAACTGGTTAAAATCACATTGGGTAATAAATCATATTATTTAATTTACATAATTTGTTCTAACTTTGGTACCTACTAAATTATATTGTTATGTAATGGTCTATATGGCAACAGTCGCCCCCTTGTGGCCGTGAGAATTGATGATGATGGCCACACATACATTAACATAATAATTGCTTATATCTTGCATCTACCAGTTTTTCTAGCTTACTGCGTTCCTGCCTTATAAGGCGCTTAAGCCACAATATCAGTGAAATTAAAATGATTAGCAAGATTGTTTGACCGATCAGCAAGCCCT
This sequence comes from Pseudophryne corroboree, assembly GCF_028390025.1. Lineage (NCBI taxonomy): Eukaryota > Metazoa > Chordata > Amphibia > Anura > Myobatrachidae > Pseudophryne > Pseudophryne corroboree. The sequence continues at coordinate 762,890,197 of NC_086449.1, read as the reverse complement.
TTAAACCAATCTCCAGCCAGGTGTTTGTCATGGTTATTTCAAAATCTCCATCATGCAGTAATTTATTTAGTGTGGCATCTGCCTTCTCAACCATGTTATTAATTTGAACTATGTGTGTGTCTTTCCTATCCAGGAGTTTCTGTAAATCTAAGGTTAAACTATCTATGTGTATGTTGAACACAGGTATATATTCTCCAAGGTTTGAGATTTCTGGTTCACTATCTATATTTATGTCCTCTTCATAAACGGGGATTGGGGTGATAACCGTCTGACCAATGGTGGTATACTCATGTGGGCTAAAGCAGAAATTTGGGTTTGGCACTGGACATGACTTTTCCCCATACAAGAACTCTCCGTGATTTGTGACTATGCAGTACTGTCCATTCATGTTGTATGTAACCTTCACCGCTGGAGTTCTCCATTTTGTTAGCTGCACTGGACAAGCAATGTCTCTGGCTGTATAGCTGGTTGATGTATTTGGCTTTGCACTGTGTTCAGGTCCTCCCATATCCATATCTTTGCTGGGAATGGTGGCAAGTTCATTTATATCTGTGATTAGGGTACTTGGTTTACTTGATTCTAGGCCGCAGATTGGCGTCTCAATTTCAAAAACATTGCAGCGACACAAGTATTGGTTTCCCTTGACTGCACAGCAAGCAGTATGTGGAACTTTCCAGATGTCGTCGACTCGGACCAGTAGTTCTGGTAGGTCCAGCCGCTCTTTGTAAATGTCCTTTTCCAAATATCCAATGGAGTGAACTGTAGACAGTTTGTCAAATAAAGACTTGCTTGGGTCGAACACAGGTAGAGAAATGGTAAAGGAGACATATAGGATATCGCTGACTGCACAAGGTTGCTGCTTGTTGTAACAACGGGGTGAACCTCTATTTGGGTGGGGGGTCACAGTGCCTAAATTCCTAATTGTGGAGATGGGCAGAGGTCTGCAACCATCTCTTGGGGTATTTTCCCCATGCCCAATGTCAGATTGCGAGCAATACCAATTGGTCAGGTCATTATCTCTTAAAATGTCAGGTATTCTACCAGATTGTAGGTCTCTAATTACATGTGTGATTGCGTTGAGGACATAATTACCATATGCAGTGCATATTATTTCTTTCCCCACCTGATTTTGTCTGGCTTCTCTATTGTTCAGTTCAATGATTTCGTTTATCTTGGCTTGGGTCTCTGAAAACAATCTTGCTATATCATGCATGTTATAAACAGTAAATTTTTCTTCACTGGCCAGACCCTCAATGCCCTGCAGGACAGGCTTCAAAACATATTGCCCCTCTTTCTGCTCAAAATTGCCTATGTGTCTGCGGATGACTTCCAAATCCGCCCTATTCCAAATTGACATCCCGGAACCAAACAGTCCAGGGATGGATCCAATGATCCCATCTAAGCTTTGTAATTTCCTGGATCTAAAAATACCTTTTTGGTTAGGGGTTGCCTGTCCTGTGTATGGGTCTTGAGTTCTGCTCTGGTGAGAAGCAACAATATCTACTAGTAATGAAGCATAGAATAAAGAAACATTACTATTTACACAATAACCAAATTCTGCCATATTCCATTTTGATAGATTTAGGACTACTGGTACATGTATATATTGTACATTGTTTATCAAGGAACCAGGAATGGAGGTGGCAGTAAGGCCACTTGTGGGTCCTTCACTTGTTGGTGGGCACTCAGCTGTTTTAGTAGATGGCAGTGATTTAGCCTTTGTTGTGGTACTTGGGGGAGTAGGGTCTCTTTTCTGGGACACATTCAGTGTGATGCTCCCAGGAACATAAGTCCTCTTTACTGTGGGTGGATTCCCATACATGGGAATGGGGATGATAAAACCATATATCCAGGTTCCTGTGTCTGTAGGGTTTGCATGGCTAAGCAATAGTGATCCATTTGGAAAAACATGTATTCTACCCATGTAATGTGGTGAGTTTCCTGCGTTTCCATTATCCCAGGCTTTAATTTCTTTGTCTGCTGGGCCCCACCAGGATACCTGTTTCCCTGTTGTGCCTTGTACTGACACTGGAAGGAGGATGGATTCTCCCTCTTTACAGTGAATCGGATTGGCTTCCACTCTAATTGAAATGTTGACCTCACTGGTACACTGGATCTGGAGGCTCACCACGAAGGACAGGACCAAAGTCGGGATTCTCATTTTTCTGTAAAACCAAAACAAAACAAAATAAAATTATAAGAAAGAAAGAGAGATGCGCTACTCAGTTGACCCTTCTCCTTTGTACAGTTTAATCTGATTGGCATGTACCCATTTGTCCTGCACTTTCTTTGCATCGTTGATTCTTAATTTGTATACTGAGGGACTCAGTCTGTCCACTATTGAAAATGGTCCTCTCCATTTCTTGCCCAGACCATGGTCTGTGGGTCGGAGTTCTAGAAACATGACCCTTTCTCCAACTTCCCAACAATTTTCTCTTACACCTTTGTCAAAATAAGCCTTTGCTTTTCTCTGTGCTTTCCCTAACTGCTGTGCTGCAAACAGATGAACCTCTGTGAGTGCTTTTTGCAGTTTTGTAAGGTACTGATCCATTGATAGTCTATCAATAGTAGGGGTGTGTAGATCTATCCAAAGGTGCTCTGGCAATCTCATTTGCCTGCCTGTCATTAATTCAAAGGGGGTCAATCGGGTCGCTGATGAAGGTGTGGCCCTTATTGCCATTGCCACTAGGGGTAGCAAATTATCCCAGTTCTTACCATTTATGCCAACAAACTTTCTCAACATAGTTTTGATCTGTCTGTTGGCACGTTCCACCTGTCCAGAAGATTCAGGATGAAAAGGGACATGGAAGCTTTGTTTTATTCCCAGCATTTCCAGGCATGTTTGCATCACATTACCTGTGAAATGTGAACCTTGGTCTGATTCAACCGATGTTGGAAGGCCCCACCGTGTGAATATCTGATCAACCAGAATTTTTGCTGTGCTCAGAGCTGTGTTACTTTTAGAGGGAAAAATTTCTACCCATTTTGAAAATAGGTCAGTCACAACCAACACGTATTTGTTATTTTTAGCTGTGGCAGGCAGAGGGCCCATGTAATCAATTTGTAAGGCATTCCAGGGACCTTCCCTTCTCTGGATTCTCAGTGGAGCATTTATCTTTCTAGGTGCTGGGTTAACTTGGGCACATACCACACAGTTGTCACAGTATTGCTGTACATCTTTTACCATATCTGGCCACCAACCTATTGTTTTTAGTCTCTGCTGTGTCTTTTCTACACCCTGGTGTCCACCTGTGGGGAGGTCGTGTACAAGATATATCATTTCATTCCTGTACTCTTTTGGGACTACCCATGTTGTATCTTCCCCATTGTGGATAAGCATTTCCTTGTCCTCTGTTAGTGTTAGATTTGGTGTGTGTTTTGCCAATGTATTTCCCTCTGTTAAGTCCAACTCCTCATTCCTCAACTTTTGTATGATTTCTTTAATTTCAGGGTCCTGCATTTGGATCTCTGAAATGTCTGGTGCATTTATCATCTCTGGCCTTTTTGCCACTGCACATACAAGAGGGCACACTTTTGGCTCTGGGCTTGCTTTCGGTATCTGCCACAGCTCCCCCTCTTGTGCCCCTTGTTTGGCTAAAAGGTCAGACATTTCATTCTGTTCATGGTGTGGTGATGTAGTTGAATGCCCTTTGACTTTACAGACCCAGGGGACGTGTGTTAGACTCTGTGCCAGGGAAACTATGTACTGGAGAAGGTCTGCATATTTAAGAGGGCTTCCATCAGATGAGGTATACTGATGAGTTTGCCAAAAGGGCAAAAATTCAGTAAGGGCATTACACACCCATGCTGAGTCCGAGTACAATGCGATTGCATGTTTGTGGTCTTGGAATAATTCAAGGGCATGTGCTACTGCTGCCAGCTCAGCGTACTGTGCAGACTTTACATCACAAGATCGAAAAACAGATTGTGGTGTGGTTTGGGGATGCATTATGTACAGACCAAAACCTGCATGGGGTGACCCATGTACATAAAAACATGAACCATCTGTAAAGATCTGGGTGGTTTGTTCAGGGGCTGTAGCCTCCTGTGGCATTGCTCTAAACAAATGTTTTGAATGGTCAGCTGGGAGTAAGTCACATGTGTGTGTCAGTCCCTGGTATATTAGTCCATATGCACAGGTGGATGGACTGTTAGTTGCCTTCACTGTTATATCTCGATCCTGCAACAAAAGGGCCCAATGTGCTAACCTGGCATTAGAGACATTCCCATCTTTGATTCTGTCTGTGAGGAGGAACCTTGTTGGTGTGTGCGTGGAATGTAAGATGATAGGGTTCAGGCCTATCATGTATGTGAACTGTTTTACTGCCCAAAATGTGGCAAGAAGGTGTTTTTCACACACAGAGTATTTTAATTCCACTGGTGTCAGTAACTTTGATGCATAAGCTATGGGCCTTTGCTGTGCATGTATTTCCTGTGACAGGACTGCAGACATGGCTGTTTCTGTTGCTGCTGTCTCTAAGTGAAAGGGTAACTGTGGGTCTGGATTTGCAAGGGCAGGGGCACTAGCTAGTGCTTCTTTTAATGTTTCTACTGCCTTTGTGTGACTGGGGGTCCATTCCCATTTTATATCCTTTTTGAGGAGAGAATAGAGAGGTGCAGATATTTGTGAAAAATCAGAAATGAAGGACCTAGAGTAATTTACCAACCCCAGGAAGGATCTCAGTGTAGGTATGCTGACAGGAAGGGGTAAACGAAGGATGGTTTTTACCTTATCTGCCGATATTGTTCTCCCATCAGCCGTAACACTGATCCCCAGGAAGGAAACAGATTCCCGTAAAATCTGAGCTTTAGATGGGTTACACTTCAAACCTGCGTCTTTGAGGATGCCAAGGAGTTCTCCCAGTAGCTGAAGATGCTCTTCCTTTGTCTCTGTTGCTAGTAAGAGATCATCTACATACTGCAATAAATTCTTGTGGGAAGAAAAATCAGTTAAAATTTCTCTCATCGTAGTATGGAAAAATGATGGAGAATTATGGAAGCCCTGTGGAAGACATGTAAACGTGTATTGCTTTCCCAGAAATGTGAAGGCAAATTTGTATTGACACTCTTCAGATAGAGGCAGAGACCAAAACCCATTTGAAATATCTAAAACTGTGAACCATTTATGCTCTGGGCTTAACATTTTTAGAATGTCTGGCATTGACGCAACAGTGGGTGCGCAGCTAAGCGTAAGGCCATTAAGTTTGCGGTAGTCAATTGTGAGCCGCCAGGAACCATCCGGTTTCCGTACTGGCCATATTGGCGCATTGTTAGTGGATACACATGGTCTGATTACACGCTGCTCTAACAGAGAGTCAATTGTTTCTTGAATGAAGCTTATGGCCTCCTGTGGGAAATTGTACTGCTTCTGTGGGGGAGGGTCAAGACCACTGACTTCAATCACCTTGTTTACCTTCCCACAGTCATGTTTGTGTTTAGCAAAAGCATCCTGAAACTGTTCAAGTAATGGTAATACCAAATCTTTGTCAGGATGATCAACATTAGCCTTAAGCACATCATATTTCGCATTATTGGGTTTTACAGCAGCAATTACATGGGAATCTGGTATAATTACAACCTCAGGTGTTACATTAGGAGAACTCTGCAGAAGTAAAAGGTTAGTCAGATCCAATATACACCCATTAGGGATCATAAAGTCAGACCCTAATAAATTAGTTTCACTTGGCAGTGAGGCTAATGCAAATGTGTGAATTGCAGATACATCTCCTATTTGTATTTGGAGAGGGTTTGACAGCACTGTATCTACCTTATTCCCTGCAAAGCTTTGGAGATGTATTGTTTTTCCTGCTGACAGAGGAGAGTGATGTGGCTGATCATCATGTAGGATTGATATGGCGGCACCGGTGTCTAGTAACATTGTGTGCTGGTGGCCCCTGACCAGAACCGAGACTTGAGGGCGCCCGCACCTATCTAAAGTGATTGGTGCAACTATCCTTGGGGCCACTGACTGTCAATTTTTCTCCTTTTGTGTGTCAGCTTGCTGCACTTTGTTTGCTTTTTCTAAATTCTCATACTTCTCTTTTATGGCCTGTAGCTGGTGTCTTAGCTCTGTGTAAGTGGGACCCTGGTGTTTAAACTCTGTGTCCTTTCCTCTGTTCCCAAAATGTTGTGAGTAACCCATGTGTCTATTCCAAGCTCCATCATTTGAATGTCCTTGGTATCCTCTACCTCCACCTCTAAAAATGGATCTCTCTTTAAAAATTCCCCCTCTCCTTTGTGACCCTGTGTTCCATTGTGGGTTAAATGGTGTGTTTACCTCCCCTGGAATGTGGGGCCCTTAACCACCATTGGTTTACCTTCTGACTCTAATGCTGCAACCCTCTTTATAACACATTTCTCATTCCTTTCTGCCATCTTACGTTGCTTACTGGCCTGTACTGCTTGAAAGGACCGCTGCATTAATCCCATTATTTTATCATAGCTATGCTTTACGGTATCTATCAAGTGTTCACACTTAGCTTTAATTGTGGGGTGCGAGTTATGCACCAACAAGTTTTTGAAATCTTTGCTGTTTTTCTGACTGTTGTCATTTTTGCTGTTTCCTGCACTATATGCTGCCCACAATCTATTTGCATATATTAATGGGTTCTCCTCACTTTGCTGTTTGATTTCATATGCAACCATTGTGCCTGCTACTGAAGGGTTAATTATCTTTTGTAGCTCCTCTACAGTTTCTTCATATGTACCTTTACCTTCTTTAATCAGATCTGGCAAAGCGCTCCAAGCAGCTAATGGAATTGTTAATTGCAGTACCTTAACCTGATCAGTGAGATTTCTAATTCCTAGAAGTTCACACCTCTGCTGAACATTAGCTGCATGGGAGGTGATGTGTTCTCCTGAACTCATTTTTCCAATCATATCTGCCACTCCCATAAGTGTTTTTATGGGTTGTGGGGGATGATTGGCACTAGGGGCCCTTGAGTGAATGGCCTCTCCTTCACTATTGAATCCCAATAGGGTGTTCCTACTCTCAGTGAGGAATGCTGGCTGTTTATGAGCCCTGTGTGCCTCAATTTCTGTCTGTACTTCTTCATCACTACTATCTGTGCCTATTAATATAGAGCACTCCCTATTCGCTGCTGATTCTGCAAACTCTCCCATTGCTATGGGTACCCTGAGGGTAGATTCAGTAGAATTCCCCTCTCCCCAGCAGTCCTCTCTGTCCTCATGATTTGTGTCCCATTGTTCTCTTTCATATGCATAGATAGGATATGGGGCAGTGGCTGCAGTTCCTATCCTAATGTTTGCAGCAATATGTCCTTTCAGAACAGATATCTCTTGCATAAGCTGCATCTCCCTGTCCACACAAGGGGTATGGTCAATTGCTTTCCCTTTCATACATTCTGTGAGCTGTCCCTGCATAACTTTATATGCACTTATTATCTCATCTCTCTCTGTTGTAACCTCTGTTAGAGCTCTCCTACATTCTGTGGATTCCCTCTGAGCATTTTTATGTTTCTGTAACACTTCATCCTGGGAGATTTTACCCATGTCATTAAGTGTTGTTAAAGTTTTAATTTGGATATTTAGCTGATCTATTTTTTCCTTGCTTTCTGTTTCTTTTAAATTAGATTCTTCTCTACATTTTTGTAGGGTTTTAGCTAAACTGCTTAATTTAGCATCCATAGCCAAACAGGCTGCATACAAGCCTGCAATGGCTATTCCTTTCTGTTTCCTTTTCTTTGATGATTTAATTTCATCATCAAACAAACCCTGGACATAGCTCCATGGGTTTTCTTTTAATTTGGCATCACAAGCAAAGTCTGTACACTTTTGCTTTGTGATGTATTTCACTACAATGCTGTCTATATTTGACATTGTAGCCATTTTACAGATTTATTCCCTTTCGTTATATGTATTCTATCACTGAGAATTACAAACTTTTAGTATTTGGGAACAATATTTCCTATATTTTGCACGTGGTATCCTCCCTTATCTGTTCGCTAGCCTGATAAGTTAAACTCTAACACCCGTGTTTTTTTAATTTCTTACTTTAGGCCTTTTTTAGAAAATAAAATTCTCTAGTCATTTGCAACTTATTCCACTGTGATCTTGTATTTTGCCCAGCGGGCTTATAGCCCTTGCGCTGCCCCTAAATATTGTATTTAGTCAAAATTGATACTGAATAATTCCAAGTCCCTTCCGTGGTCGCCAATGTTGATTTATGGAATCTTATATAACATATATTTATTATATCATATATTGATATAATGGTTTATGTATTTTATATCTGCAAATATATTATAATAGGCTTACAAATAGGTGGGCTCATAACAAAAGGGGTGATGTTTAGTACTGGTCCAATCACACAATATGTAATGCGTGGACGTTCCTATTTTCATACCTGTGATTGGCTCAGATTAAAGGAGCTATATCTCTACTGTCCAGGAAATATTTCCAGGCAAAGCCTAAATATACTTTACAGAGATATATAATCCTGGCTCATTGAACATATAAGTACTATACTTTGACTACAAGTCAGTTGTCCCAACTTGCAGAGCCTTATATAATATATGCAGATTTCATGTATAACTTTAGTGATTCCGAAAATGAGTTCAAGACTTGGAATACCAGCTCTATTTTGTCTAGTACATTTATTATAGGTGATACAAATTACAAGATAAGATAACACAATGATAATAAATCTTATAATTTATCTAAACTTCCTTAACCATGGTACATACATAAAACACAAACAGTTTTACAAACTTAAACAATTAATACACATACTATACACTTGCAAGAATATGTGAGGGCATAATTCATAGCTACCGTCTTAGGATCCTGACTCCCTCTGGACTTCGTTCCTTCCTCCTCTCCTTCTAACTCTCTATCTATCAGACTGCCCCTTATATCCTATATTCTACCAATTCAAAACTAGTATATGCCCACAGTTTCCAATGGAGTACATAATTATAGGTTTTGACAGATTCCAAAGTGTAATAAAACGTTCTCTGCTAACTCCGTCCCACGGTGGTGAGCATGTAGAGAATTTTGGGATCATAAAGTTTGGTATTCCTTTATCCATCAGAGATCTACCTTTGTATGGATGTGTAAACGATCTATTTCGCCTAGGCCCTAGGGTGTTAGCATAAATGATTGTGACCTGTTTATAGTGCGTTTGATCCTATATTATCATTGCCTCTGGCCAGCAGTATAACTGGACAATAGGCCAGCTGGTTGATGTACTCTCTAAAGGTATGAAGATCTTTGATTGTGAATTCCAATGTACCCTGTTCATACCAGTAACTGTTTGCATATTATGAGACCTGAGCTAGGTGACCTATTGACTTTATCCACCAAGTTATGATTATTTATTTGCTGTGTGTGAATCAAGTATACAGTATACATATATCTACATATCATGTAAACTTTGATTTAATTGTACTTGGTATAGCGCAGATCAGACGTTAATCCTTTGATTAATACAGATATGAATAATGGCATGGAAGGGATGAATTTGTGTAATGCTCAATGTATTGTGTATTCTGGCTATATGGCTTACACAGAGAAAACCTGTCTCTTACATAATGACCCATAATCTTGCAGTAAAACACACAGAAATACATGCTACTAAATTCTCAAAACATAAGACTAATACATTCAAACCTATTTAAGTTATACCTTACAATAATATATATATACACACACTCTTAACTGGTTAAAATCACATTGGGTAATAAATCATATTATTTAATTTACATAATTTGTTCTAACTTTGGTACCTACTAAATTATATTGTTATGTAATGGTCTATATGGCAACAATAATATATATATATATATATATATATATATATATATAATATTGTATACCACCTACCCGTGGTTTTTTTTTTTTCATTCTTCTTTATACATACTACTATAGTAGCTTACTGTAGCAGTCTGCGGTGCTGTGCTGACCTGACAGTGTCCAGCAGGTCCGTCATCAATCATTACATAATAAATATATATAGTACCTGTCCGGCTGCAGTACTAGTGATATTATATTGATTTCATCTCATTATCAATAATTTATCATCCAGTCTAGACTCTATATTAGCAGCAGACACAGTACGTTAGTCCACGGCTGTAGCTACCTCTGTGTCGGCACTCGGCAGTCCATCCATAATTGTATACCACCTACCCGTGGTTTTTTCTTTTTCTTTCTTCTTTGTACATACTACTATAGAGTATAGTAGCTTACTGTAGCAGTCTGCGGTGCTGCTGAGCTGACAGTGTCCAGCAGGTCCGTCATCAGTCATCATTACCTAATAAATATATTATCTACCTGTCCGGCTGCAGTACTAGTGATATTATATATACATACATATATATATTGATTTCATCTCATTATCAATCATCCAGTCTATATTAGCAGCAGACACAGTACGTTAGTCCACGGCTGTAGCTACCTCTGTGACGGCACTCGGCAGTCCATCCATAATTGTATACCACCTACCCGTGGTTTTTTTTTTTTTCTTTCTTCTTTGTACATACTACTATAGAGTATAGTAGCTTACTGTAGCAGTCTGCGGTGCTGCTGAGCTGACAGTGTCCAGCAGGTCCGTCATCAGTCATCATTACCTAATAAATATATTATCTACCTGTCCGGCTGCAGTACTAGTGATATTATATATACATACATATATATATTGATTTCATCTCATTATCAATCATCCAGTCTATATTAGCAGCAGACACAGTACGTTAGTCCACGGCTGTAGCTACCTCTGTGTCGGCACTCGGCAGTCCATCCATAATTGTATACCACCTACCCGTGGTTTTTTTTTTTCTTTCTTCTTTGTACATACTACTATAGTATAGTAGCTTACTGTAGCAGTCTGCGGTGCTGCTGAGCTGACAGTGTCCAGCAGGTCCGTCATCAGTCATCATTACCTAATAAATATATTATCTACCTGTCCGGCTGCAGTACTAGTGATATTATATATACATATATATATATTGATTTCATCTCATTATCAATCATCCAGTCTATATTAGCAGCAGACACAGTACGTTAGTCCACGGCTGTAGCTACCTCTGTGTCGGCACTCAGCAGTCCATCCATAATTGTATACCACCTACCCGTGTTTTTTTTTTTTCTTTCTTCTTTGTACATACTACTGTAGTATAGTAGCTTACTGTAGCAGTCTGCGGTGCTGCTGAGCTGACAGTGTCCAGCAGGTCCGTCATCAGTCATCATTACCTAATAAATATATTATCTACCTGTCCGGCTGCAGTACTAGTGATATTATATATACATACATATATATATATATTGATTTCATCTCATTATCATCCAGTCTATATTAGCAGCAGACACAGTACGGTAGTCCACGGCTGTAGCTACCTCTGTGTCGGCACTCGGCAGTCCATCCATAAGTATACTAGTATCCATCCATCTCCATTGTTTACCTGAGGTGCCTTTTAGTTGTGCCTATTAAAATATGGAGAACAAAAATGTTGAGGTTCCAAAATTAGGGAAAGATCAAGATCCACTTCCACCTCGTGCTGAAGCTGCTGCCACTAGTCATGGCCGAGACGATGAAATGCCAGCAACGTCGTCTGCCAAGGCCGATGCCCAATGTCATAGTACAGAGCATGTCAAATCCAAAACACCAAATATCAGTAAAAAAAGGACTCCAAAACCTAAAATAAAATTGTCGGAGGAGAAGCGTAAACTTGCCAATATGCCATTTACCACACGGAGTGGCAAGGAACGGCTGAGGCCCTGGCCTATGTTCATGGCTAGTGGTTCAGCTTCACATGAGGATGGAAGCACTCAGCCTCTCGCTAGAAAACTGAAAAGACTCAAGCTGGCAAAAGCACCGCAAAGAACTGTGCGTTCTTCGAAATCCCAAATCCACAAGGAGAGTCCAATTGTGTCGGTTGCGATGCCTGACCTTCCCAACACTGGACGTGAAGAGCATGCGCCTTCCACCATTTGCACGCCCCCTGCAAGTGCTGGAAGGAGCACCCGCAGTCCAGTTCCTGATAGTCAGATTGAAGATGTCAGTGTTGAAGTACACCAGGATGAGGAGGATATGGGTGTTGCTGGCGCTGGGGAGGAAATTGACCAGGAGGATTCTGATGGTGAGGTGGTTTGTTTAAGTCAGGCACCCGGGGAGTCACCTGTTGTCCGTGGGAGGAATATGGCCGTTGACATGCCTGGTGAAAATACCAAAAAAATCAGCTCTTCAGTGTGGAGGTATTTCAACAGAAAAGCGGACAACAGGTGTCAAGCCGTGTGTTGCCTTTGTCAAGCTGTAATAAGTAGGGGTAAGGACGTTAACCACCTCGGAACATCCTCCCTTATACGTCACCTGCAGCGCATTCATAATAAGTCAGTGACAAGTTCAAAAACTTTGGGTGACAGCGGAAGCAGTCCACTGACCAGTAAATCCCTTCCTCTTGTAACCAAGCTCACGCAAACCACCCCACCAACTCCCTCAGTGTCAATTTCCTCCTTCCCCAGGAATGCCAATAGTCCTGCAGGCCATGTCACTGGCAATTCTGACGATTCCTCTCCTGCCTGGGATTCCTCCGATGCATCCTTGCGTGTAACGCCTACTGCTGCTGGCGCTGCTGTTGTTGCTGCTGGGAGTCGATGGTCATCCCAGAGGGGAAGTCGGAAGACCACTTGTACTACTTCCAGTAAGCAATTGACTGTCCAACAGTCCTTTGCGAGGAAGATGAAATATCACAGCAGTCATCCTGCTGCAAAGCGGATAACTGAGGCCTTGACAACTATGTTGGTGTTAGACGTGCGTCCGGTATCCGCCGTTAGTTCACAGGGAACTACACAATTTCTTGAGGTAGTGTGCCCCCGTTACCAAATACCATCTAGGTTCCACTTCTCTAGGCAGGCGATACCGAAAATGTACACAGACCTCAGAAAAAGACTCACCAGTGTCCTAAAAAATGCAGCTGTACCCAATGTCCACTTAACCACGGACATGTGGACAAGTGGAGCAGGGCAGGGTCAGGACTATATGACTGTGACAGCCCACTGGGTAGATGTATGGACTCCCGCCGCAAGAACAGCAGCGGCGGCACCAGTAGCAGCATCTCGCAAACGCCAACTCTTTCCTAGGCAGGCTACGCTTTGTATCACCGCTTTCCAGAATACGCACACAGCTGAAAACCTCTTACGGCAACTGAGGAAGATCATCGCGGAATGGCTTACCCCAATTGGACTCTCCTGTGGATTTGTGGCATCGGACAACGCCAGCAATATTGTGTGTGCATTAAATATGGGCAAATTCCAGCACGTCCCATGTTTTGCACATACCTTGAATTTGGTGGTGCAGAATTTTTTTAAAAACGACAGGGGTGTGCAAGAGATGCTGTCGGTGGCCAGAAGAATTGCGGGACACTTTCGGCGTACAGGCACCACGTACAGAAGACTGGAGCACCACCAAAAACTACTGAACCTGCCCTGCCATCATCTGAAGCAAGAAGTGGTAACGAGGTGGAATTCAACCCTCTATATGCTTCAGAGGTTGGAGGAGCAGCAAAAGGCCATTCAAGCCTATACAATTGAGCACGATATAGGAGGTGGAATGCACCTGTCTCAAGCGCAGTGGAGAATGATTTCAACGTTGTGCAAGGTTCTGATGCCCTTTGAACTTGCCACACGTGAAGTCAGTTCATACACTGCCAGCCTGAGTCAGGTCATTCCCCTCATCAGGCTTTTGCAGAAGAAGCTGGAGACATTGAAGGAGGAGCTAACACGGAGCGATTCCGCTAGGCATGTGGGACTTGTGGATGGAGCCCTTAATTCGCTTAACAAGGATTCACGGGTGGTCAATCTGTTGAAATCAGAGCACTACATTTTGGCCACCGTGCTCGATCCTAGATTTAAAGCCTACCTTGGATCTCTCTTTCCGGCAGACACAAGTCTGCTGGGGTTGAAAGACCTGCTGGTGAGAAAATTGTCAAGTCAAGCGGAACGCGACCTGTCAACATCTCCTCCTTCACATTCTCCCGCAACTGGGGGTGCGAGGAAAAGGCTCAGAATTCCGAGCCCACCCGCTGGCGGTGATGCAGGGCAGTCTGGAGCGACTGCTGATGCTGACATCTGGTCCGGACTGAAGGACCTGACAACGATTACGGACATGTCGTCTACTGTCACTGCATATGATTCTCTCACCATTGAAAGAATGGTGGAGGATTATATGAGTGACCGCATCCAAGTAGGCACGTCACACAGTCCGTACTTATACTGGCAGGAAAAAGAGGCAATTTGGAGGCCCTTGCACAAACTGGCTTTATTCTACCTAAGTTGCCCTCCCACAAGTGTGTACTCCGAAAGAGTGTTTAGTGCCGCCGCTCACCTTGTCAGCAATCGGCGTACGAGGTTACATCCAGAAAATGTGGAGAAGATGATGTTCATTAAAATGAATTATAATCAATTCCTCCGTGGAGACATTGACCAGCAGCAATTGCCTCCACAAAGTACACAGGGAGCTGAGATGGTGGATTCCAGTGGGGACGAATTGATAATCTGTGAGGAGGGGGATGTACACGGTGATATATCGGAGGATGATGATGAGGTGGACATCTTGCCTCTGTAGAGCCAGTTTGTGCAAGGAGAGATTAATTGCTTCTTTTTTGGTGGGGGTCCAAACCAACCCGTCATTTCAGTCACAGTCGTGTGGCAGACCCTGTCACTGAAATGATGGGTTGGTTAAAGTGTGCATGTCCTGTTTATACAACATAAGGGTGGGTGGGAGGGCCCAAGGACAATTCCATCTTGCACCTCTTTTTTCTTTAATTTTTCTTTGCGTCATGTGCTGTTTGGGGAGGGTTTTTTGGAAGGGACATCCTGCGTGACACTGCAGTGCCACTCCTAGATGGGCCCGGTGTTTGTGTCGGCCACTACGGTCGCTTATCTTACTCACACAGCTACCTCATTGCGCCTCTTTTTTTCTTTGCGTCATGTGCTGTTTGGGGAGGGTTTTTTGGAAGGGACATCCTGCGTGACACTGCAGTGCCACTCCTAGATGGGCCCGGTGTTTGTGTCGGCCACTAGGGTCGCTTATCTTACTCACACAGCTACCTCATTGCGCCTCTTTTTTTCTTTGCGTCATGTGCTGTTTGGGGAGGGTTTTTTGGAAGGGACATCCTGCGTGACACTGCAGT
Source organism: Pseudophryne corroboree (assembly GCF_028390025.1). NCBI lineage: Eukaryota > Metazoa > Chordata > Amphibia > Anura > Myobatrachidae > Pseudophryne > Pseudophryne corroboree. Next base: position 762,875,051 of record NC_086449.1, on the reverse strand, counting down.
GACACTCCTAGATGGGCCCGGTGTTTGTGTCGGCCACTAGGGTCGCTTATCTTACTCACACAGCTACCTCATTGCGCCTCTTTTTTTCTTTGCGTCATGTGCTGTTTGGGGAGGGTTTTTTGGAAGGGACATCCTGCGTGACACTGCAGTGACACTCCTAGATGGGCCCGGTGTTTGTGTCGGCCACTAGGGTCGCTTATCTTACTCACACAGCTACCTCATTGCGCCTCTTTTTTTCTTTGCGTCATGTGCTGTTTGGGGAGGGTTTTTTGGAAGGGACATCCTGCGTGACACTGCAGTGACACTCCTAGATGGGCCCGGTGTTTGTGTCGGCCACTAGGGTCGCTTATCTTACTCACACAGCTACCTCATTGCGCCTCTTTTTTTCTTTGCGTCATGTGCTGTTTGGGGAGGGTTTTTTGGAAGGGACATCCTGCGTGACACTGCAGTGACACTCCTAGATGGGCCCGGTGTTTGTGTCGGCCACTAGGGTCGCTTATCTTACTCACACAGCTACCTCATTGCGCCTCTTTTTTTCTTTGCGTCATGTGCTGTTTGGGGAGGGTTTTTTGGAAGGGACATCCTGCGTGACACTGCAGTGACACTCCTAGATGGGCCCGGTGTTTGTGTCGGCCACTAGGGTCGCTTATCTTACTCACACAGGTACCTCATTGCGCCTCTTTTTTTCTTTGCGTCATGTGCTGTTTGGGGAGGGTTTTTTGGAAGGGACATCCTGCGTGACACTGCAGTGACACTCCTAGATGGGCCTGGTGTTTGTGTCGGCCACTAGGGTCGCTTATCTTACTCACACAGCTACCTCATTGCGCCTCTTTTTTTCTTTGCGTCATGTGCTGTTTGGGGAGGGTTTTTTGGAAGGGACATCCTGCGTGACACTGCAGTGACACTCCTAGATGGGCCCGGTGTTTGTGTCGGCCACTAGGGTCGCTTAGCTTAGTCATCCAGCGACCTAGGTGCAAATTTTAGGACTAAAAATAATATTGTGAGGTGTGAGGTATTCAGAATAGACTGAAAATGAGTGTAAATTATGGTTTTTGAGGTTAATAATACTTTGGGATCAAAATGACCCCCAAATTCTATGATTTAAGCTGTTTTTTAGTGTTTTTTGAAAAAAACACCCGAATCCAAAACACACCCGAATCCGACAAAAAAAAATCGGTGAGGTTTTGCCAAAACGCGGTCGAACCCAAAACACGGCCGCGGAACCGAACCCAAAACCAAAACACAAAACCCGAAAAATTTCCGGCGCTCATCTCTAGTTTGGAGTCTAGTTTTTGAATAGTGCCATCTTGTCTGCAACTGCAGTGCCACTCCTAGATCGGCCAGGTGTTTGTGCCGCACACTTGTCTCGCTTAGCTTAGTCATACAGCCACCTCGGTGCAACTTTTAGGCCTAAAAACAATATTGTGAGGTGTTCAGAATAGACTGGAAATGAGTGGAAATTAATATTATTGAGGTTAATAATACCGTAGGAGCAAAATTACCCCCAAATTCTGTGATTTTAGCCGTTTTTATGTTTTTTTCAAAAATCATCTAGATCCAAAACCAAAACACGAAAGGGTGGTTTTGGCAAAACCAAGCCAAAACCAAAATACGAAAGCGGAATTAGAACCAAAACACAAAACACGAAAAGTGCCAGCCGCACATCTCTAGGTAAATACTGGCTGCTTTATTTTTACACTGCAATTTAGATTTCAGTTTGAACACACCCCACCCAAATCTAACTGACTCTGTACATGTTATATCTGCCTGCCTTGTACTGCACGTGGGGGATCATTCAGACCGATCACAAGCTAGCTTTTTTTGCAGCGGTGTGATCGGATCTGAACTGCGCATGCGTATGCACTGCAATTCACAGGCGCGTCGGCCGCCGGTGATGGGAATCGCCGGACAGCGACAGATTTTACGAAGAAAGAGATCGCACCAACGATCGCAAGAAAATTAACAGGAAGAGGCCGTTTGTGGGTAGCAACTGACCATTTTTAAGGAGTGTCCGGGAGAACACAGACGTGCCCAGCCGTTCGGAAGGAGTGTCTCTGACATCAATATTGGTCCGGATCGTCTCAGCGGGGGAGTAAGTCCTGGGCTGTGCAGAGACTTTTGTTTGTGCAGATCTCTGCACATCCGTTCACACCCCTGCGCAGCGATTACCCCCCCTCCCCCTGTAGGTGGCGATTAGCTGGTCACTAGCTGCTTTTCGCAGCAGTGCACACGCTAAGCCGCCGCCCTCTGGGAGTGAATCTTAGCTTAGCAGAATTGCGAACGAAGTATTCGCAATATTGCGAAAAGATTTTTCTTTACAGTTTCTGAGTAGCTCGAGACTTACTCTTCCAGTGCGATCAGTTCAGTGCTTGTCGTTCCTGGTTTGACTTCACAAACACACCCAGCGTTCGCCCAGACACTCCCCCGTTTCTCCAGCCACTCCCGCGTTTTTCCCAGAAACGGCAGCGTTTTTGCACACACTCCCATAAAACGGCCAGTTTCCGCCCAGAAACACCCACTTCCTGTCAATCACACTACGATCAGCAGAACGAAGAAAAAACCTCGTAATGCCGTGAGTAAAATACCAAACTTCTTAGCAAATTTACTTGGCGCATCCGCAGTGCGAACCTTGCGCATGCGCAGTTAGCGGCAAATCGCACCGATGCGAAGGAAAAGAACGAGCGAACAACTCGGAATGAGGGCCATTGTGCGCAAACATAATGCCATAGCCTGTTTGCTACTGTACCAAGCCATATATCTGTAATACTCCACTACTGCCGTGGGTGGAGAGAATAATATCATTAGTGGCGCTATAATATGAATGGAAGAGTTATGGTTCTTGACTCATCTTGATCCTACAGCACAAATTCCATGACAGGATCTCACATATAGGCCCTCATTCCGAGTTGTTCGCTCGCTAGCTGCTTTTAGCAGCATTGCACACACTAAGCCGCCGCCTACTGGAAGTGAATCTTCGCTTAGCAGAATTTCGAACGAAAGATTCGCATAATTGCGAATAGAAATTTCTTTGCAGTTTCTGAGTAGCTCGGGACTTACTCTGCCACTGCGATCAGTTCAGTCAGTTTCGTTCCTGGTTTAATGTCACAAACACACCCAGCGTTCGCCCAGACACTCCCCCGTTTCTCCAGCCACTCCCGCGTTTTTCCCAGAAACGGCAGCGTTTTTCCGCACACACCCATAAAACGGCCAGTTTCCGCCCAGAAACACACACTTCCTGTCAATCACACTCCGATCACCAGAACGATGAAAAATCCTCGTTATGCCGTGAGTAAAATACCTAACTTTTGAGTAAAATAACTAACCGCATGCGCTCTGCGAACCTTGCGCATGCGCAGTAAGCGACTAATCGCAATATAGCGAAACTCGGCAACGAGCGAACAACTCGGAATGAGGGCCATAGGAAATACAGTAAGACTAAATCATCAGTGGCAGAACTAGTGAATGGCGCCCACCCCTAATTTTCAACAAGTTCATTGTCTCTCAGGGTCTGCCCCACCCTCAATGTAAAAAGAAAAACCCTACTGCTGTATATACACGCCTGTACAACTGCAGAGTGGAGAGCAGACTCCCTGTTGCTGTGGCATGACCTGGGTTGTGGTCACTCCTCACGTGCAGTGCTGCCCGATCACTCCTTCCCTGCAGCCTGCATGACCAGTGTCTGTACGCTGGGCCTATGCCGGCTTAATTGCTCAATTGCCACAAGCGCACATCACTGAACTGCACCATGGAGAGTCTGAAAGTGGCTGCGGATCATTCAGGTCTGTAGGCAGGGGCCTCTGGTTGAGGTAGGAATCAGGGGCTCCAAAGCAATACACTTGCTGCACTACAGTAGTTCCACCACGGAGAACAGTGTTATTCAGACTACTCACCATTCTCTGTTTCCTGTACTCGCTGTGTAAGAGGAACATAGTGACTGCATAGGAACAGAGAGGGTTAAACATCTGAGGCTGGGAATGGCATTGTGGGTATCAGGTTATAGGATTATCCAAGAAGGACACAGGGATTTAGCGGGTAGTTTCATGCATAAGGGCTAGTTGGTGGCGGAGTGATGGCAGGTTCTGCTAAGTGGGTGTTTCTGATTGGTCGCATCAGATGCGACCATTTCAGGGAAAGCCCAGCCTGGCAAGTGGTTAAGCTAAATATCAAACTGGCCCGGGGCTTTGGTTACTCAGTTTCCAATGTACTCAGTTAGACCCTTAGAGCAGAGGAATTTACTTGCCAGACCAGTTTTCAACAGTTTCTCACTGTTTCAAGATGGCCACGGCGTTCGCACCGTTCACTAGGCCTGGCGGTGTCTGGTCTCCGGCTGTGGTGTCTCAACACTCGCTTACCCGGCACTCCACTGCTTAAACTATGCCCACGTGAGTGGACTAGGGTCCCCGCTTAACTCCTGCTGTTACAGGGCCCTTCTCTGCTGCCTCTGTGGACTTGTCAGCGGTCTTGTAGGGGCACACACACACCATTTTCCGGAGTACTACACATCACCCTTAAAATTAAAGAGGTAATTTTTAATATTACACTAAAGGGAGATATAGATTCTCCTACCAGATTCCAGTTCTTTTAGGGCATATCAAGAGAGGCCTCCGGAAAACCCTCCAATGTTCCTTCTCCAAAGTGCAGGTAGTCAAATCACCACCAATGTGGTTTAAAGTGATATGTTTCTTTTTCAAGCTTCAAATTGCTATGCCCCATTGTCTGCAACGTATTTATTTTGAGAGCGGTATCGTTGTTGGCTGGGACAGTGGCTGTGCACTCTGGTCAATGGCATCTGCCGCTCCTTATAGCCTGTAGTGACCATGCCACTTCCCAACACAAGATTGGGAACAACAACCTCCTGAAAGGGTGGTCTTCAGTATGCCGAATGTCAGGATCCTGGCGCACAGTATACCAGTGCCGGGATCCCGACATTCGGCATACCGACAGATATTCTCCCTCGTGGGGGTCCACGACCCCCCTGGAGGGAGACCGTGCCCGCAGCGTGGCGAGCACAGCGAGCCGCAGGGGGCTCCTTTGCGCTCGCCACACTGTCGGTATGCCGGCGGTCGGGCTCCCAGCGCCGGTATGCTGGTCGTCGGGAGCCCGGCCGTCGGCATACCATACTACACCCTCCTGAAATATTATGTGCCACGGCAAGTGCTGTAACTGACTGTACTGTATGCTGCTTTATTTCCAACCACCAAAATTAAAGACACAGCCATGCAGGAGATGAAGATTGCTAACAAAAAGGTATTGTGACATGAAAGAAACCCCTCCGTATCATTCATACTAGTCGTAATATTAATATTATGCATGAAATCTAGATTTATCTTATATATGCAACTTGCATATACTGTATAAGACAAACCTTGATTTCATCAAGTTAAAAACAGGATTTTAATTACCTACCGGTAAATCCTTTTCCGTAGAGGATGCTGGGGTCCAATTTAGTACCATGGGGTATAGACGGGTCCTTTGGGAGCCACTGGCACTTTAAGAGTTTAATAGTGTGGGCTGGCTCCTCCCTCTATGCCCCTCCTACCAGACTCAGTCTATAAACTGTGCCCGAGGAGACGGACATACTTCGAGAGAAGGAAATACACAGATAGTGGTGAGATTCACACCAGCTCACACATAACAAAAAGGAAAGCCAAGCTAACCAACTTGGAACGAGTCAGCAACGGCTGAACCAACAAACGGAACCAAGTAACAATGCAGGAATACGAAGCACTGGGCGGGCGCCCAGCATCCTTTGTGGACTACGAGAAAAGGATTTACCGGTAGGTCATTTAAAATCCTGTTTTCTCTTATGTCCTAGAGGATGTTGGGGTCCAATTTAGTACCATGGGGATGTACCAAAGCTCCCAGTATGGGCGGGAGAGTGCTGAGGTTCCTGCAGAACTGATTGACCAAAGTTTAGATGCTCAGAGGCCAAAGTTTCGAACTTGTAAAACTTAGCAAACATGTTCGACCCAGACCAAGTAGCCGATCAGCAAGGCTGAAGAGCCGAGACGCCCTGGGCAGCTGCCCAGGAAGAATCCACTTTTTGTGTAGAGTGGGCCTGAACAGATTTTGGACAAGCCAAACCTGCTGTTGAATAAGTATGCTGGAAAGTAAGCCTTTTCCAGCGAGAAATGGTCTGCTTAGAAGCAGGACACCCAATCTTGTTGGGATCATAAAGGACAAAAAGTGCGTCCGACTTCCTGTGACGAGTAGTTCTCTTTACATATATTTTCAAAGCCCACACAACATCCAGTGATTTTGAGGTAATCAAGGTGCCAGTAGCCACTGGCACCACAATAGGTTGGTTGATATGAAAAGCCGACACAACCTTTGGAAAAAATTGCTGACACGTTCTGAGTTCAGCCCTATCTTCATGGAAAATCAAATAGGGGCTCTTGTGCGACAATGCCCCCAATTCAGACACACGTCTTGCAGATGTCAATGCTAACAGTGTGACTGTCTTCCAAGTAAGAAACTTTACGTCCACTTCCTGTAAAGGTTCAAACCAATCCGATTGCAGGAACTGCAGCACCACATTAAGATCCCAAGGTGCCGTAGGAGGCACAAAGGGTGGTTGGATGTGCAGAACTCCTTTCAAGAAAGTCTGAACCTCAGGGAGAGCAGCCAATTGTTTCTGGAAGAAAATGGACAAGGCCAAAATCTGGACCTTGATGGAGCCCAAGCGTAGGCCCACATCCACACCAGCTTGCAGAAAGAGGAGGAAACATCCCAGTTGAAACTCCACCGTAGGAAACTTTTTGGATTCACACCAAGACACATACTTTTTGCAAATTCGATGGTAATGTTTAGACCCTTAAACATTACCATGTTTACCCCCTACCTAGCTTGGGTCAGAGTAGGAATGACCTTGCTCGGAATGTCCTTCCTAGCTAAGATCTGGCGTTCAACCTCCATGCCGTCAAACGTAGCCGCGGTAAGTCTTGATAGGCAAACGGCCCCTGTTGTAGAAAGTCCTTGCGAAGTGGAAGAGGCCTCGGATCCTCCAGCAATAATTCCAGAAGATCCGCATACCAAGCCCATCTTAGCCAGTTCAGAGCAATGAGGATCGCCTGAACTTTTGTTCTTTTGATTAGTTTAAGAATCCTTGGGATGAGTGGAAGTGGAGGGAATACATACACTGAGTGGAACACCCACGGAGATACCAGGGCGTCCACCACCACTGCTTGCGGGTCTCTTGACCTGGAACAGTACCTCTGAAGCTTCTTGTTGAGGCGAGAGGCCATCATGTCTATGTGAGGTACGCCACACTGGCTTGTTACCTCTGTGAAAACCTCCAGGTGGAGTCCCCATTCTCCTGGATGGAGATCATGTCTGCTGAGGAAGTCTGCTTCCCAGTTGTCCACTCCCGGAACGAAGATCGCCAACAGCACCAGCGCGTGCTTTTCTGCCCAGAAGAGGATTCTCACTACCTCTGACTTTGCAGCTTTGCTCTTCATTCCGCCCTGATTGTTTATGTAGGACACCGCCGTGATGTTGTCCGACTGAACCTGAATGGCCCGATCTTGCAGAAGATGTGCCACTTTTAGAAGGCCATTGTATACGGCCCTTAGTTCCAGAACGTTTATTTGAAGGACAGATTCCTGACTTGACAACCTTCCTTGGAAGTTTTCCCCCCTGGGTGACTGCTCCCCAACCTCTGAGGCTTGCATCCGTGGTTAGAAGAATCCAGTTCTGAATCCTGAACCTGCATCACTCGAGCAAGTGGGGAGTTTGCAGCCACCAGAGGAGTGAAATCCTGGCCTTCGGTGACAGGCGTATCCACTGGTGCATGTGAAGATGTGATCCCGACCACTTGTCCAGGAGATCCAGCTGGAAGAATCCTTGGGATGAGTGGAAGTGGAGGGAATACATACACTGAGTGGAACACCCACGGAGTTACCAGGGCGTCCACCACCACTGCTTGCGGGTCTCTTGACCTGGAACAGTACCTCTGAAGCTTCTTGTTGAGGCGAGAGGCCATCATGTCTATGTGAGGTACGCCACACTGGCTTGTTACCTCTGTGAAAACCTCCAGGTGGAGTCCCCATTCTCCTGGATGGAGATCATGTCTGCTCAGGAAGTCTGCTTCCCAGTTGTCCACTCCCGGAACGAAGATCGCCAACAGCACCAGCGCGTGCTTTTCTGCCCAGAAGAGGATTCTCACTACCTCTGACTTTGCAGCTTTGCTCTTCATTCCGCCCTGATTGTTTATGTAGGACACCGCCGTGATGTTGTCCGACTGAACCTGAATGGCCCGATCTTGCAGAAGATGTGCCACTTTTAGAAGGCCATTGTATACGGCCCTTAGTTCCAGAACGTTTATTTGAAGGACAGATTCCTGACTTGACTACCTTCCTTGGAAGTTTTCCCCCCTGAGTGACTGCTCCCCAACCTCTGAGGCTTGCATCCGTGGTTAGAAGAATCCAGTTCTGAATCCTGAACCTGCATCCCTCGAGCAAGTGGGGAGTTTGCAGCCACCAGAGGAGTGAAATCCTGGCTTTCGGTGACAGGCGTATCCACTGGTGCATGTGAAGATGTGATCCCGACCACTTGTCCAGGAGATCCAGCTGGAAGAACCGTGCATGGAATCTTCCATACTGTAGAGCCTCATAGGAGGCCACCATCTTTCCCAGAAGGCGAATGCACTGATGAACCGATAACCGGGTTGGTTTCAAGACATCCCGGACCATTGAGTGGATCACCAACGCTTCCTCCAGAGGTAGAAACACCCGCTGCACTTCCGTGTCGAGTATCATCCCCAGGAAAGGTAGTCTCCTTGTCGGTTCCAAATGTGACTTTAGAAGGTTCAGGATTCACCCATGATCCTGGAGTAGTCGAGTTGAGAGAGCAATACTCTGCAACAGCTTCTCCCTGGAAGATGCCTTTATCAGCAGATCGTCCAGATATGGAATTATGTTCACTCCCTGTTTGCGGAGAAAGAGCATCATCTCCGCCATGACCTTGGTGAACACCCTCGGTGCTGTGGAGAGGCCAAATGGTAGGGCCTGGAACTGGTAGTGACAGTCCTGTAGTGCAAACCTTAGATAATCCTGGTGAGGCGGCCAGATCGGAATATGAAGGTACGCATCTTTGATATCCAGGGATACCAGGAATTCCCCCTCCTCCAGACCTGAGACCACCGCTCTCAGAGACTCCATCTTGAACTTGAACACTTGTAAGTATGGGTTCAAGGACTTTAGGTTCAATATTGGCCTTACCGAACCGTCCGGCTTCGGTACCACAAACAGGTTTGAGTAATAACCCCTGTTTTTTAGGTGAGGTGGAACTGGAACAATGACATTTGTTTTCACCAATTTCTGAATGGCTTCCTGCAGAATTGTACTTTCTGCCAGGGAAGCTGGTAAGCCTGATTTGAAGAATCTGTGAGGTGGGAGTACTTGAAATTCCAGTCTGTAACCCTGGGTAACAATATCTTTTACCCAGGGGTCTAGGCACGCCGCCGCCCAGACGTGACTGAAATCTTTTAGTCTCGCTCCCACCTGCCTGATCTCCAGGCTGTGAGGTCCACCATCATGCTGAAGACTTGGAGGAAGCAGAACCTGGTTTCTGCTCCTGGGAACCTTTTAGTGCAGGTTTTGATTTTTCCCGACCTCCTCTAAAGAAGTTGGGGGGACCATTGGATTTTTTACATTTCACAGTCTGAAAGGACTGCAGCGTAGGATAAGATTCCCTAGCCGGTGCAGTTGCGGAGGGAAGAAAGGTCAACTTACCTGCAGTTGCCGTGGATATCCACGCATCCAGTGCTTCCCCAAACAGGACCCGACCTGTGAAGGGTAGATTTTCCACGCTCTTTTTGGATTCCGCATCCGCAGTCCATTGGCGTAGCCAGAGTCCTCTGCGTGCCGAGACTGCCATGGAAGTAGCCCTTGCATTAAGCAGGCCAGTGTCCTTCATGGCTTCCACCATGAAACCTGCCAAATCCTGTATGTGACGTAAAAACAAGTCAGTGTCACTCCTGTCCATAGTATCTAATTCCTCTAGTAATGTGCCTTACCACTTTACTATGGCTTTAGAAATCCACGCACAAGCAATAGTGGGCCTTAAGGCCACTCCTGTAGCCGTGTATAGTGATTTGAGCGTAGTCTCTATCTTGCGGTCAGCCGGCTCCTTGAACTGGGGACAGGTAAAACCACCTTTTTTGACAACCTAGATACAGAAGCGTCTACTACAGGTGGATTTTCCACTTTTTCCTGTCCTCTTCAGGGAAAGGAAAAGCAATGAGAATTCTTTTAGGGATCTGGAATTTTTTTCTCTGGGTTTTCCCAGGATTTTTCAAACAAGGAGTTTAACGCCTTAGAAGCAGGGAAGGTAAGCGAGGATGTCTTATTTACAGTAAAGTAAGTCTCCTCTTCCTGCTCAAGTACCTTCTCAGTAATATGTAAAACATCCCTAATGGCTTCAATCATTAGTTGCACCCCTTTAGCAAGGGAGGCATCCGCCCCCAGTATATCCCCATCACCGGCCCCTGTATCAGATTCGGTATCCATGTCAGCTTGCATTATCTGGGCAAGTGGATGTTTTTGTGGGTATGTAGGTGGGTTTGTAGATGAAGTGGGGGCTGAAGCCTGCAAGCCCTCCACATATTTTCTCAAAAATTGTGTCTCCCTCTCAGAATGTGACATCCTAGTTGAAATCTGGGATATCATCCCCCTTAAAGAATCCACCCATGGTGGTTCGGATCCAGAAGGCTGAGACAGTATATTGCATTCCTGAGTGCATGGAATAGACTTCTCAGGAGAAGATAAACACTCTGCAGCACAGGACACAGAGTCCTTGGACATGGTAATTATTTATTATTTACTTATTAACAGTCTCTTATATAGCGCAGCAAATTCCGTTGCGCTTTACAATTTGAAATAACAATAACAAACTGGGTGATAACAGTCATAGAGGTAGGAAGGCCCTGCTCGCAAGCTTACAATCTATAGGGAAATAGCACCTTTCCTTGTGTACATATGCCTATCTATTGCATAGAATGAGACGACATGTGAGGATATGTGTGGACTGTACAGAGTGGATGCAATTTGATAGGAAGGTTTATGAAAGTTATGTGGGCGGTTCTGGAATTTGATACGCTTGCCTAAAGAGGTGAGTTTTCAGGGAACGCTTGAAGGTTTGGAGACTAGAGGAGAGTCTTATTGTGCGTGGTAGGGCATTCCACAGAGTGGGTGCAGCCCGATGAAAGTCCTGCAGTCGTGAGTGGGAGCGAGTAATGAGTGTGGATGAGAGACGCAGGTCTTGTGAAGAGCGAAGAGGTCGGGTTGGGAGATATTTTGTGATAAGCGAAGTGATGTACGTTGGTGTAGTTTGGTTAATGGCCTTGTGTGTGAGTAAAAGTATTTTATATTGAATGCGGTAGAGTACAGGTAACCAATGACAGAGTGGATCTGCAGACGATGAACGTCTAGCGAGGAAGATAAGCCTCGCCGCTGCATTCAGAATGGATTGTAGTGGTGAGAGTCTCGTTTTGGGAAGACCAGTTAGGAGACTATTACAATAATCAATGCTGGAGATAATGAGAGCGTGGATTAGAGTTTTAGCAGTGCCTTGTGTAAGGTATGGTCGTATTTTGGATATGTTTTTTAGATGCATGTAACATGATCCTGAGACAGATTGAATGTGGGGAACAAAGGACAGATCAGAGTCAAGGATGACCCCTAGGCAGCGAGCTTGTGGGGTAGGGTAGATAGTCGAGTTTTCAACAGTGATAGAGATATCAGGTTGGTACCTACTATTGGCCGGTGGAAATATAATTAACTCTGTCTTTGAAATATTCAGTTTGAGGTGGCGAGATGTCATCCAGGATGAAATGGCAGAAAGGCATTCAGTGACACGGTCCTGTACAGATAGGGACAAGTCCGGGGAGGATAGGTAGATTTGAGTATCATCAGCGTACAGATGATACTGAAAACCAAAAGAGCCGATTAGTTTACCAAGAGATGAGGTATAGATAGAGAAAAGCAGAGTACCCAAGACTGAGCCTTGTGGTACTCCAACTGAAAGAGGTAGCGAAGAGGAGGTAGATTCAGAGAAGCTAACACTGAAGGAGCGATTAGATAGGTACGATAGGAACCAAGAAAGGGCTGTGTCTTTAAGACCTAGGGATTGTAGTGTCTGTATGAGAAGAGAGTGGTCTACAGTGTCAAATGCAGCAGATAGAGCTAGAAGAATAAGTAGTGAGTAGTGGCCTTTAGACTTCGTAGTGACCAAATCATTAACTACTTTAGTCAGTGCTGTCTCTGTGGAATGTTGGGAACAGAAGCCTGACTGAAGTGGGTCCAACAAAGTGTGTGAGTCGAGTGTAGGCAAGTCTCTCAAGTAGCTTAGAGAGACAAGGGAGCTGAGAGATAGGGCGGTAGTTTGAGAGAGCATTAGGGTCAGAATTTTGTTTTTTTTAAAATGGGAGTAATCACTGCATGCTTGAAGAGTGAAGGAAAAATACCAGTAGAGAGAGAGAGATTACAGATGTTAGTTAAGGTAGGAATGAGCACCAGAGACAGAGCTTTACTTATTTGTGAGGGTAAAGGATCAAGAGGAGAGGTAGTAGAGAAGCAGGATGAGAAGAGTGATGATACTACATCTTCATTTGTGGGATCAAATGTAGAAAGAGCGCCAGAGGGTTCAGGTAATGTGGGATATACACACACGCACACACACACACACACACACGAAAATGTCATCCACAGTTTCCCCCAGAGTACCTTCAGAGAGACACAGAGTATAAGGAGCCAGCCACACAGCGCCCCTGTAAGCAATTATTATGATAAAAGCCTGGTGCTGACTATCCACCCTTAATAGGGTAATTAGTTGTATTATCACCCTCCCCCCATCTATAACCCTGTTACCGCAGAGGTATAGTTGGAAGCATGTGGAGGGCAGCGCTCCCCTACGTTCTACAGGGAGAAAATGGCACTGGTGAGTGCTGGATCCACTCTGAGAGAGAGCCCAAACCCCTTGTATTGGCGCTCGGCTTCCCGCACTAATATTTAAACTGGCCTGAGGTTTTGTTAGTACTAATAGCGGGATTAGCCACTGTTAGCTGCTGTGTCAGTGTAGGGTGTATTCACGCTGGTTCAGGACGCCTTTCACAGCGCCTACACAGTGTGTTGCTGAGCCTTCCCGAAGCGCAGCCTGTCAGAGCTGCGCTCCCACCTTTGTGCCGCCATACCCGCCAGCGACCCACTAACCGGGACACCGGCGCTGTACTCATCACATCTTTAATCTTCTGGCTCATTTAGGGGGTGGCAGCCGCGCTGCGAGAGTGAGCGGTCACCTCGTGGGCTAACGATCAGCACCCTGAGGAGCTCAGTGTCCTGTCTGCGGAGATAGAGAACCATTAACTTCAGGAAGTTGGTTCCTACTCTCCCCCTAAGTCCCACGAAGCAGGGAGGCTGTTGCCAGCAGCCTCCCTGTACCTAACTAACTCAAGAAAATAATAAAACTAGAAAAACTCCTAGGAGCTCCCCTAGCTGTGACCGGCTCCTTCGGGCACATTTTCTAAACTGAGTCTGGTAGGAGGGGCATAGAGGGAGGAGTCAGCCCACACTATTAAACTCTTAAAGTTCCAGTGGCTCCCAAAGGACCCGTCTATACCCCATGCTACTAAATTGGACCCCAGCAACCTCTAGGACGTAAGAGAAAATGTATTATATTAATTGTGGTGTGAACTGTGGTGGGTGAGGAGTGCTGTGACCTGTGCTGGAGGGGTGCTGTGATCTATGCTGGAGGGGTGCTGTGTAATCTGTGCTGGAGGTGTGCTGTGATCTGTGCATGTGCTAGCTAAGGGGTTCTGTGCTGGCAGAAGGGTGCTGGGTGAGAGGTGCTGTGCTGGATGAGGGGTGCTGTGCTGTGATGGGTGCTGTGATATGTGCTGGAGGGCTGTTGTGATCTAAGCTGGAGGGGTGCTGTTATCTGTGCTGTGCTAGATGAGGGGTGCTGTGCTGGGAGAGGGTTGCTGGGAGAGAGATGCTGTGCTGAATGAGGGGTGCTGTGATGGGTGCTGTGCAAAAAGGGGAGAAGCGTGCTGTGAGGGAAGAGCCTGTGGTGCCGTGCTGTGAGGAGAGAGTGTGCTAAGCCTATATGGAATGCCTTCTAAGGTGGGAGTATAAGGGACTGCCCCCTAAAACCTGACCTTTTCTCTATAGTTACAGCAGTGTGCTGTGAGGGGAGAGTCTGGGATTATCTTCTAGGGGGCACCAGCTAAAATCTTGCCTAGGGCACCACATTAGTTAGGGCCAGCTCCGTATGCAAGTTTACTGCTGGTGTCTTCTAAAGTGATGCTGCAATAGAAAAGAGACCCTTGGCCAAGCCATGACCCCTATTGTCTTAAAGCTACAAAAATAGAAGTTAATGCTGAAAATGAGATAATGTAGCCTCCAAAGCAATCTATAAACCAAGCAACACTTGCCGAGAGTTAAAATTTGAAAGCAAATTCATACTCGCCGTGTGAATGAAACTGAAGGAACACGGGATAGAAGATAATTGTTCCTGCAGTGGACTGACACATAATGTACCCAGGCTGTCACTTCCAATTTTATAGAACCAGATGTCAACATTGCATGTGTCATGGGATGAGAGGAAAATCAGGAGGGCTGGAGAATGGCAAAAAAAAAAAATAACATTGCACTTTGGATGGGTGTTTTGATATTTTTGTATTTTAGTGAAGCCTCACACACACTTTACAAAAAATCTTGCTCCCTTGTTTGTTTAAATAAAACTACATATAAACCCAGCAAAAAATATAATGGTTATTTTTAAACTCCATCCTGGAACCGTAAACAACATTTTTATTGCAGAGCGTAGACAACCCGGCAAATGGCAAAACATTGTAATGCTGCACTTTACTAAAATCGTCCTCTAAATATTTTAAGAAGCAGACCTAGGGATGAGCACAGTTCAACAGAGATGAGATAATAATTTGAAGGTAATTATGTAGTCATAGCCTAGATAAAGATCTCAGCTTTAATGAACACAGACACTGGAGCAGTTCTGCGTCCCTCTTAAATACCACATGTAATATTTTGTGATAACTCACAGTCCCATTACCCTGGTCTCAAGATGAATTAAAATTAGGAATTGCTGCGGAGTGTCGTGTGCTCAAGTCACTGCAGGCCCCAAACTTTACAAACTAATCAGCGTTATTTTATTTCATAACACGCGGAGATCTCTCTTTTTGCAGAAAATTTTCATGTTTACTGTAGTTATGTACCTGTTACAGCTGTTATAGGTGGGCTTTGTTATGCTGGCTTAATTTGCTTATCTGTGATAGAAAATTCCATTGGCTGAATAATTAAGGGCTGCATGCATGGCACTGAAGGCATATATTTGGCTGTATACTAGTGATGTGCACCGGAAATTTTTCGGGTTTTGTGTTTTGGTTTTGGATACGGGTCCGCGGCCGTGTTTTGGATTCGGACGCGTTTTGGCAAAACCTCACGAAAAATTTTTGTCGGATTCGGTGTTTTGGATTTGAGTGTTTTTTTTTACAAAAAACCCTCAAAAACAGCTTAAATCATAGAATTTGGGGGTCGTTTTGATCCCATAGTATTATTAACCTCAATAACCATACTTTCCACTCATTTTCAGTCTATTCTGAACACCTCACACCTCACAATATTATTTTTAGTCCTAAAATTTGCACCGAGGTCGCTGGATGGCTAAGCTAAGCGACACAAGTGGCCGACACAAACACCTGGCCCATCTAGGAGTGGCACTGCAGTGTCAGGCAGGATGGCACTTCAAAAAAATAGTCCCCAAACAGCACATGATGCAAAGAAAAAAAGAGGCGCAATGAGGTAGCTGTGTGACTAAGCTAAGCGACACAAGTGGCCGACACAAACACCTGGCCCATCTAGGAGTGGCACTGCAGTGTCAGACAGGATGGCACTTAAAAAAAATTGTCCCCAAACAGCACATGATGCAAAGAAAAAAAGAGGCGCACCAAGGTCGCTGTGTGACTAAGCTAAGCGACACAAGTGGCCGACACAAACACCTGTCCCATCTAGAAGTGGCACTGCAGTGTCAGGCAGGATGGCAATTCAAAAAAATTGTCCCCAAACAGCACATGATGCAAAGAAAAAAAGAGGCGCACCAAGGTCGCTGTGTGACTAAGCTAAGCGACACAAGTGGCCGACACAAACACCTGGCCCATCTAGGAGTGGCACTGCAGTGTCAGGCAGGATGGCACTTCAAAAAAATTGTCCCCAAACAGCACATGATGCAAAGAAAAAAAGAGGCGCACCAAGGTCGCTGTGTGACTAACCTAAGCGACACAAGTGGCCGATACAAACACCTGTCCCATCTAGGAGTGGCACTGCAGTGTCAGGCAGGATGGCACTTCAAAAAAATTGTTCCCAAACAGCACATGATGCAAAGAAAAATGAAAGAAAAAAGAGGTGCAAGATGGAATTGTCCTTGGGCCCTCCCACCCAACCTTATGTTGTATAAACAGGACATGCACACTTTAACGAACCCATCATTTCAGCGACAGGGTCTGCCACACGACTGTGACTGAAAAGACTGGTTGGTTTGGGCCCCCACCAAAAAAGAAGCAATCAATCTCTCCTTGCACAAACTGGCTCTACAGAGGCAACATGTCCACCTCATCATCATCGTCCGATTCCTCACCCCTTTCACTGTGTACATCCCCCTCCTCACAGATTATTAATTTGTCCCCACTGGAATCCACCATCTCAGGTCCCTGTGTACTTTGTGGAGGCAATTGCTGCTGGTGAATGTCTCCACGGAGGAATTGATTATAATTCATTTTGATGAACATCATCTTCTCCACATTTTCTGGATGTAACCTCGTACGCCGATTGCTGACAAGGTGAGCGGCTGCACTAAACACTCTTTCGGAGTACACACTGGAGGGGGGGCAACTTAGGTAAAATAAAGCCAGTTTCTGCAAGGGCCTCCAAATTGCCTCTTTTTCCTGCCAGTATACGTACGGACTGTCTGACGTGCCTACTTGGATGCGGTCACTCATATAATCCTCCACCATTCTTTCAATGGTGACAGAATCATATGCAGTGACAGTAGACGACATGTCAGTAATCGTTGGCAGGTCCTTCAGTCCGGACCAGATGTCAGCACTCGCTCCAGACTGCCCTGCATCACCGCCAGCGGTTGGGCTCGGAATTCTTAGCCTTTTCCTCGCACCCCCAGTTGCGGGAGAATGTGAAGGAGGAGCTGTTGACGGGTCACGTTCCGCTTGACTTGACAATTTTCTCACCAGCAGGTCTTTGAACCTCTGCAGACTTGTGTCTGCCGGAAAAAGAGATACAACGTAGGTTTTAAATCTAGGATCGAGCACGGTGGCCAAAATGTAGTGCTCTGATTTCAACAGATTGACCACCCGTGAATCCTGGTTAAGCGAATTAAGGGCTCCATCCACAAGTCCCACATGCCTAGCGGAATCGCTCTGTTTTAGCTCCTCCTTCGATGTCTCCAGCTTCTTCTGAAAAAGCCTGATGAGGGGAATGACCTGACTCAGGCTGGCAGTGTCTGAACTGACTTCACGTATGGCAAGTTCAAAGGGTTGCAGAACCTTGCACAATGTTGAAATCATTCTCCACTGCGCTTGAGTCAGGTGCATTCCCCCTCCTTTGCCTATATCGTGGGCAGATGTATAGGCTTGAATGGCCTTTTGCTGCTCCTCCATCCTCTGAAGCATATAGAGGGTTGAATTCCACCTCGTTACCACCTCTTGCTTCAGATGATGGCAGGGCAGGTTCAGGACTGTTTGGTGGTGCTCCAGTCTTCGGCACGCGGTGGCTGAATGCCCAAAGTGGCCCGCAATTCTTCGGGCCACCGACAGCATCTCTTGCACGCCCCTGTCATTTTTTAAATAATTCTGCACCACCAAATTCAATGTATGTGCAAAACATGGGACGTGCTGGAATTTGCCCAGATGTAATGCACGCACAATATTGCTGGCGTTGTCCGATGTCACAAATCCCCAGGAGAGTCCAATTGGGGTAAGCCATTCTGCAATGATGTTCCTCCGTTTCCGTAAGAGGTTGTCAGCTGTGTGCCTCTTATGGAAAGCGGTGATACAAAGCACAGCCTGCCTAGGAACGAGTTGGCGTTTGCGAGATGCTGCTACTGGTGCCGCCGCTGCTGTTCTTGCTGCGGAAGGCAATACATTTACCCAGTGGGCTGTCACAGTCATATAGTCCTGAGTCTGCCCTGCTCCACTTGTCCACATGTCCGTGGTTAAGTGGACATTGGGTACAACTGCATTTTTTAGGACACTGTTGACTCTTTTTCTGAGGTCTGTGTACATTTTCGGTATCGCCTGCCTAGAGAAATGGAACCTAGATGGTATTTGGTACCGGGGACACAGTACCTCAATCAAGTCTCTAGTTGCCTCTGAATTAACGGTGGATACCGGAACCACGTTTCTCACCACCCAGGCTGACAAGACCTGAGTTATCTGCTTTGCAGCAGGATGACTGCTGTGATATTTCATCTTCCTTGCAAAGGACTGTTGGACAGTCAATTGCTTACTGGAAGTAGTACAAGTGGTCTTCCGACTTCCCCTCTGGGATGCCGATCGACTCCCAGCAGCAACAACAGCAGCGCCATCAGCAGTAGGCGTTACACTCAAGGATGCATCGGAGGAATCCCAGGCAGGATTGGACTCGTCAGACTTGCCAGTGACATGGCCTGCAGGACTATTGGCTTTCCTGTGTAAGGTGGAAATTGACACTGAGGGAGTTGGTGGTGTGGTTTGCAGGAGCTTGGTTACAAGAGGAAGGGATTTAGTGGTCAGTGGACTGCTTCCGCTGTCATCCAAAGTTTTTGAACTTGTCACTGACTTCTGATGAATGCGGTCCAGGTGACGTATAAGGGAGGATGTTCCGAGGTGGTTAACGTCCTTACCCCTACTTATTACAGCTTGACAAAGGTAACACATGGCTTGACACCTGTTGTCCGCATTTGTGTTGAAATAATTCCACACCGAAGAGGTGATTTTTTTTTTATTTTGACAAGGCATGTTAATGGCCATATTCGTCCCACGGACAACAGGTGTCTCCCCGGGTGCCTGACTTAAACAAACCACCTCACCATCAGAATCCTCCTGGTCAATTTCCTCCTCAGCGCCAGCAACACCCATATCCTCATCCTGGTGTACTTCAACAGTGACATCTTCAATTTGACTATCAGAAACAGGACTGCGGGTGCTCCTTCCAGCACTTGCAGGGGGCGTGCAAATGGTGGAAGGCGCAAGCTCTTCCCGTCCAGTGTTGGGAAGGTCAGGCATCGCAACCGACACAAGTGGACTCTCCTTGGGGATTTGTGATTTAGAAGAACGCACAGTTCTTTGCTGTGCTTTTGCCAGCTTAAGTCTTTTCATTTTTCTAGCGAGAGGATGAGTGCTTCGATCCTCATGTGAATCTGAACCACTAGCCATGAACATAGGCCAGGGCCTCAGCCGTTCCTTGCCACTACGTGTCGTAAATGGCATATTGGCAAGTTTACGCTTCTCATCAGACGCTTTCAATTTTGATTTTTGGGTCATTTTACTGAACTTTTGTTTTTTGGATTTTACATGCTCTCTACTATGACATTGGGCATCGGCCTTGGCAGACGACGTTGATGGCATTTCATTGTCTCGGCCATGACTAGTGGCAGCAGCTTCAGCACGAGGTGGAAGTGGATCTTGATCTTTCCCTATTTTAACCTCCACATTTTTGTTCTCCATTTTTTAATGTGTGGCATTATATGCCAGTATCAATAGCAATGGCCTACTACTATATATACTGCGCACAACTGAAATGCACCACAGGTATGGATGGATAGTATACTTGACGACACAGAGGTAGGTAGAGCAGTGGCCTTCCGTACCGTACTGCTATATATACTGGTGGTCACTGTGTTATGCACACCAGTGCCAGCAGGAATGTACTGGTGTCTGAACGGTGAGGGATGCAAAACAAATGAACTCACAGACAGACTGGGGAATATGACATTACATACACAGAAGGTGATAGGGTAACAAAATAAACACAAAGTGAACAGAGAAGCCCAAAGGCTAAGAAACTGGGTGTCTCCCTAATATTAGGAATGCTCAGATGGAAAGAAGCAAGATGTAGTGATTTAATACGTAGAGAACCCGAAATGCTGTTGCTAAGGGCAACAGCAAAACCCTAAAGGGTTACCAACGGGTGTGGCAGTAAAGTCCTTGGTCAGAGATGGAATAATAGACACAAGGAGAGTCTCCACAATCCTAGTCCTCACTTGCAGTGCACTGGTTCAGCTTACTGCCACTAAACTGACACCTGAACACCTTGCACAGTGAAAAAGGATTTTGGCAGGCAAGTCTGAGAATACAGCCGCAAACTTGCTAGGTTCACAGAGTAGCAAAAGAACCCCAGCAGGTTAAACGACTGACTCCAGTCTTACTGCTAGGTCTGGATTGGCAGAGTGTAATACCAAATCCCAAGGCCTATTTGCAGTAAGCAACAAACAAATACAAAGTTTACACAGTACTAGCTAGCTTTCAGGAACTGACTAACCAACAAAGATTCAGCAGCATCTGCCTAACCTGAGAAGAGGGTTTATATAGCAGGTGCTGTCCACGCCCCACTCAGACCTCACAGACTGTGAGCACAAAAACCAGCATCGGATCCCCTGCCATGCACAGAGCCTGTAACCACTGCACAGCAAAAGACCCGAACCGGAGTATCAGCTACGCTCAGGTTACTCCGCTAGCACTTGTCTCCCGGTTGCCATGACGACGTGGCAGCACAGAGCAGGAGACCCTAACACACTGTCAGCAAAACTCTGCACTGTACTCCTCCTATATAATATACTGGTGGTCCCCAGTGCCTACAATAAAGCAGTGTGAGCACAGATATATGCAGCACACTGAGCACAGATATGGAGTGTTTTTCAGGCAGACAACGTATACTGGTGGTCACTGGTCAGCAAAACTCTGCACTGTACTCCTCCGATATAATACAGCTGCTCCCCAGTCCCCACAATTAAGCAGTGTGAGCACAGATATATGCAGCACACTGAGCACAGATATGGAGTGTTTTTCAGGCAGACAACGTATACTGGTGGTCACTGGTCAGCAAAACTCTGCACTGTACTCCTCCTATATAATACAGCTGCTCCCCAGTCCCCACAATTAAGCAGTGTGAGCACATATATATGCAGCACACTGAGTAAAGATATGGAGTGTTTTTCAGGCAGACAACGTATACTGGTGGTCACTGGTCAGCAAAACTCTACACTGTACTCCTCCTATATAATACAGCTGCTCCCCAGTCCCCACAATTAAGCAGTGTGAGCACAGATATATGCAGCACACTGAGCACAGATATGGAGTGTTTTTCAGGCAGACAACGTATACTGGTGGTCACTGGTCAGCAAAACTCTGCACTGTACTCCTCCTATATAATACAGCTGCTCCCCAGTCCCCACAATTAAGCAGTGTGAGCACAGATATATGCAGCACACTGAGCACAGATATGGAGTGTTTTTCAGGCAGACAACGTATACTGGTGGTCACTGGTCAGCAAAACTCTGCACTGTACTCCTCCTATATAATACAGCTGCTCCCCAGTCCCCACAATTAAGCAGTGTGAGCACAGATATATGCAGCACACTGAGCACAGATATGGAGTATTTTTCAGGCAGACAACGTATACTGGTGGTCACTGGTCAGCAAAACTCTGCACTGTACTCCTATATAATACAGCTGCTCCCCAGTCCCCACAATTAAGCAGTGTGAGCACAGATATATGCAGCACACTGAGCACAGATATGGAGTGTTTTTCAGGCAGACAACGTATACTGGTGGTCACTGGTCAGCAAAACTCTGCACTGTACTCCTCCTATATAATACAGCTGCTCCCCAGTCCCCACAATTAAGCAATAAGCAGCACAAATATTATTAATAAACAGAGAGGACGCCAGCCACGTCCTCTCCCTAACATTTCCAATGCACGGGTGAAAATGGCGGCGACGCGCGGCTGCTTATATAGAATCCGAATCTCGCGAGAATCTGACTGCGGGTTGATGATGTTCGGGCGCGCTTGGATTAACCGAGCAATACGGGAGAATCCGAGTATGCCTCGGACCCGTGGAAAATGTGTGAAGTTCGGGGGGGTTCGGTTTCCGAGGAGCCGAACCCGCTCATCACTACTGTATACAGAGCTGTACACAAGGGGGGTGGTCTTCAGTATGCCGACTGACGGGATCCCAACACACAGTATACCGGCGCCGGGATCCCGACAGCCGGCATACCGACACTTATTCTCCCTAGTGGGGGTCCACGACCCCCCTGGAGGGAGAATAAAATAGTGTGGCGCGCGTAGCGCACCACCGTGCCCGTAGCGTGGCGAGCGCAGCGAGCCCGCAAGGGGCTCATTTGCGCTCGCCACACTGTCGGTAAGCCGGCGGTCGGGCTCCCGGCGCCGGTATGCTGGTCGCCGGGAGCCCGACCGCCGGCATATCGTAGTGAACCCCACAAGGGTGTAGATACTATAGGTGCAGGGAGTTAAGCTGCTATGGGGCCCAAAGCTGAGAGGAACCCTGCCTTCCCTGTCACAGTTATATGTGTTATATACAAGGGCATAGCTACCATAGGTGCACTGAGTGCAGCTGCTATGGGGCCCAAAACTGAGAGGGGCCCGCTTTCCCTGTCACAGTTACATGTGTTATATACAAGGGCATAGCTACCATAGGGGCAGGGAGTGTAGCTGCTATGGGGCCCGGAGCTGAGAGGGGCCCACCTTCCCTGTCACAGTTACATGTGTTATATACAAGGGCGTAGCTACCATAGGGGGAGGGAATGTAGCTGTTACAGGGCCCAAAGCTGAGAGGGGCCACATTCCCTGTCATAGTTACATGTGTTATTTACAAGGACATAGCTATCACAGGGGCAGGGAGTGCAGCTGTTATGGGGCCCATAGCTGAGAGGGGCCCTGCCTTCCCTGTCACAGTTACATGTGTTATATACAAGGGCATAGCTAACATAGGTGCACTGAGTGCAACTGCTATGGGGCCCAACACTGAGAGGGGCCCGCTTTCCCTGTCACAGTTACATGTGTTATATACAAGTGCATAGCTACCATAGGGGCAGCGAGTGCAGCTACTATGGGGCCCAGAGCTGAGAGGGGCCCACCCAGAGCCGGCCACAGGCATAGGCAAACTAGGCAATTGCCTAGGGCATTTGATATGCCTAGGGGCATCAGCAGCTTCTGCTGATTAAAATGATATGCGGCATGCCTATATTCTGTGTGTAGCATTTCATATGCAGATACAGCCACAGTGTCACACAGTATATAGGCATGCTGCATATCATTTTAATCAGCAGAAGCTGCTTGTTCATCCTAGCCACATAGCAATGCATTATGTGTGTCATGTAAAAATGCATTAATAATGTGCCACATATGTGTAAGGGGCACTATGTGTGTCATTATGTGTATAAGGGCATTAATAATGTGCGGCATATGTGTAACAGGGTACTACTGTATGTTTGTCATAAACCTCCTACTGCTGAGGGGTGTACCTTCCTCATGACAATGAACAATTCCAGACAACTTATACTATAAAATAACGACACGGAGACATGCATTTTGGCAGAAAGTTGTTAGCTATTTATTATATGATCTAATAAACTAGAGAAAAACCTGTAATAGAATGATATTAATATGCAAATTTAATAAAAGAGTATGGTGGCCAGAAAAAAGAACGGCTGAAAACCAATTGACAAACAACCCCCAGCTAATTAAATCTAAACCAATCAAAATCACAAAACATAGGTATCCACTCAGACCTTCATCTTGACTACCCACCCTGAAGGGTGATGACGCTGCCCCCTGAAGGGTGGTCCAGCAGATATAACAGTCAACGAAGGAGAGTGCACCTAAACAGCACCAAACCGACTGAAAACTGTGACTAACAACTCAAACACGAGAACCTGCCGCTCTTTTCCGCCAACAGCGAAAGTCTCTTCTTAAAGAGGCTTCGCACCGCCACCATACCCACAACCTAAACGACCCAAAGCCGAAAACAGATCCTCCAGGAAACACACCAACCCCTTCCTCCGACAAGTGCACACCATCTGCCCGAAAAAGGTAATCGCAGCGATACTTGATCCTATCATGGCGAACCACCGCACCACCGTGAGCTAGAACCCACTTCGCCACTGCCGAATTCACCTTTTTTCTGGCCTCATCAATAGGGCGACCATCCGGCACTCCACGCCAACACAACCTGGGAACTATAAAAGAAAAAACCAATGTGCAGTGAGGCCAGGCCACGGCAATACTAACCAAATCCTTCACCATAGAACATCTCAAATCTAACGATGTCCTCTTACCTAAATCATTGCCACCAAGGTGCACCACCAAAACCCTCGGGATACCATGCGCCCGAGCTTCACTCAACAGCCTATCCTTAAGGTCCTGCCACAACATTCCGCGCCAACCGAGCCAACAAATACCACGCACCCGTGGAAAAAACCGTGCCCCCTTAGAGGCCATAAACCTGGCTGCCCAGTACACATAAGAGTGTCCAACTACCCACACTGAAATTTCATCCTCCACCCAACCTAAAACGAAGGAAATGAAATAAAAGTAAGTTAGTAAAATCGGCCAAAATGAATTATTTCCTGCAATAAACCTGAAGGATCTGCCAAAAATATTTTTTTTTTTGATACCACGGCCTGGCCGTGCAAACAAGCTTCAAGCCAATCGAAGCAAACATAAAGACACAATGGGAAAGGAATAAAATAAATTAAAAGACAAACCTTAATGTTCCAAAAGAAGTGTAAAGGGGAAGGGGGGGGGGGGAGGGGAAAACACAGAGAAAAACTCAGCTGGAGGTGAAACTTAAAAAACCAGCCGAGGGACTTTCAATTGGAGTCCAATTAGCCGAATTAAAGAGATTAAATGAAATTCAGTCCGTCAGGTCAGGCAAAAAAGACCCCCACTGCCAGCAGCGGCGAGTAGCTAATCCCTGAGTAGGATGAAACAGGGGATAACGCACTAACAAACTGGACATTGACATGCTTAAACAGTGAAACAAACAACTCACAAACAACTGCAAACCAATAACTCATAACACTGGGCGAATATAACGCTTGTAGCTGGCAGATTTCCAACGTCCTAACAATTGGATCTCCCTGACGGAAAAGCCTGCCGCGGCGGCCAACGTAGCTGCTCCGATCCGAAATGAATGCGTGCCGAATGCTGCAGGTGAAAGGCCCACGCTGTCCAAACAGCGACCTAACATCCACCGAAATTGGTATCTCGTCAAAGGCAACCCGTCATAATGCAGCAGCCAGGACCCCCGCAAGGAGGGCCGAACTGCCGAGTAGCGAGCTGCCAGAAACACCGGGCAAATGCGATCATCCAAAGACGAGACCAACGTAACCCATCAACCTCTACCCAACTGATCCGTCTTAGAGCGACGCAGCCTACACAGCAAGGACCTCTCACCCACAACAACATCCTCCCGAAGCATGGGCGAATCTTTCCATTTTGACGGCGCCACCAACTCCGAAATTCTAAAAGCCCCATGATACGCCATGGAAAAAGCCAATTCAAATAACAAAGTCTCGAAACTTGAAGCAGCCACGCCGGCAACAGCTCAGATAATTGCTGGCAGAAGAGCCGCATAAATCGGGCGTCTCTTATCAGGCCGTGTTGGCGCCAACCGCGCCCAACCTTTCAGAGCCTTCGCAAGGAGAAAACTCTTTGTAACGTGAGGGAGACCCTTTAGCTTAGTGAAAAATGAAATCCCCGCCAGGTACCGTGACACGACCGCTCTAGACCTACCAGTGACGAAGAGTTGCCAAATAAAAGAAAGCATCAACCGATGCCCACTCTTACCTTCACGCCCCTGTCCACGGGCAAACTCTTCCCATTCACTCCAAGCCTGGCTGTAAGCCTTGAGCGTACTCGGAGCTAATGACCGTATGCTAATCCCTCCAGGCCGGCCCGATCACCTGCCAAACATAATCGGGACAGCGGATTCCAAAAGCATCAGCCTCAGGTGCCAAAACCCGAAATCTCTCCCACTGCCCCCGAGACAAAGCGTCGGCAATTCCATTATCTTCCCCGGGAACATGCTGCGCGCGAAACCACACATTCCACCTCAAACAAGCCAACACAAGCTGCGCAAGCACCCTCAACTCCACAATCGATTTTGCCCTCTGACTGTTAATCGCATGCACCACGCCCAGATTATCACATCTGAACAAAATGCTCCGATCAGACAGACGCTCTCCCCACACCTCCAAGGCTACCATAATCGGGAAAAGCTCGAGCAGCAAAAGATCCTTAGTTAGACCCTTCCCAAACCACTCCTCAGGCCAAGAAGCCACGCACCAAGATCCCTCGAGGTAGCACCCAAACCCCGATGAACCCGCCGCGTCAGTAAAAAGCTGCAGCTCCGCATTGCGGACAACCGGAGCCAACCAGATCCGCACCCCATTGAACTCCTCCAAGAAAGCAGCCCAAACAGACAAATCTCGCTTAATCTCGGAAGACAAACGAATGAAATGATGCGGCCTGGAACACCCCGCCGTTGCCCTTTCCAACTTCCCGCAAAAAACCCTGCCCATCGGGATGACTCGACAAGCAAAGTTCAAAAGGCCCAACAAAGATTGAGCCTGCCGAAGCGTAACCTTGCGCGACGCTAAGAACTGCCCGATAACCTCGCGAAGCTTGGCAACCTTGGCCTGGGGAAGGCGACACAAACCTGCCCTCGTATCAATTTCGATACCCAAAAATGATAAGCACGAGACGGGCCCTACAGTCTTATCCTCATCCACTGGCACTCCGAAATGATAAAACAGCGCTCTGATGCTAAATAACAATTCACTGCAACGCTCGGAATCTGCAGGCCCAACGCACAAGAAGTCATCAAGGTAATGCGCTACCCCGTGACCCCCCGAAGAAGACTCTACGCACCAATGTAAAAAGGTGCTGAACTTTTCAAAATATGAGCAGGAAACGGAACATCCCATTGGCAAACACTTGTCAATGAAATACTCCGACCCGATACGAAAACCCATAAGACGGAATGAGTCCGGATGGAAAGGAAGTAACCTAAATGCTGCTTCCACATCAATCTTAGCCAACAGGGCCCCTGGGCCGTAAGTCCGCACAATACCAATAGCCTCGTCAAACGACTGGTACACCACCGAACATAGCTCAGGGGGTATCCCATCATTGATGTATGACCCCGATGGGTAAGATAGATGCTGAATGAGCCTAAAGGAACCCAGAGTCTTCTTAGGGACCACCCCCACCGGAGAAATAACCATACCCTCCATAGGGGGCAGAGCAAACGGACCGGCCATTCTGCCCAACCGAACTTCCTTCTCAACTTTTTCACGTAAAACCAACGGAAAAGCACGAGCTGACTGAAGATTCCTCGGGGCCCGTACTCGCACCTCGCCCACAACCGTCAGGCGGAAACCAAACTGAAAACCTTTTAACAAAAACTCTGCAACCTCCTGATCTGGATACCATCTGAGCCACTTGGCCATAGTATCCAACCTAACTGGTGTCGGAGCCCTACTGAGCACCCCCGCCGCCGGCGGGCTTCCCTGCACCTGCTTTCCCTGCTCTCGGTGCCTGACAACTTCCACGAAAATAGTTCGAGGCCGGATGAAACCCAGTGCAGCACTAGCATAAGTGTCGAAAACGACACTTGCGGCCTAACGAGCATGACGCATTATTGTACGCAAAACATTTCCCTTTCGCGAGTGACTGCCCAAACCCTCGACCAGCAGCCCCCGCCTTCCGACCAGACGCAGCCTCCGCACCAGCCCCCTGTGAAGGAAGGCCAGCCTGCTGACCATCATCCCTCGTACTCCGGGGCTCTTCAAATCTTGAGTAGCCCGATTGACGTCCATCCACACTTCAACATCCTTACACCCGAAATCCTGCTTGCGCCGAAACTTCTCATCGTATGTCCGCCATTCCGATCTCCTGGACGTTCGCTGCATATCGTGAATAAGATTTAAGTACCGGATGATGTTCATATGCTCATCCGGCCTACCCTCCAAATAAGAGGCGGCAAACACGCAAAATCCAGCCAGCCAGTTATCATATGACCAAAAAGCATCAAGGCCTATGCCCCCTTTAGCTCTCGCCGCCTTAAACTCCTTTTTCGCATCTTCAGTCAGCA
Source organism: Pseudophryne corroboree (assembly GCF_028390025.1). Classification (NCBI taxonomy): domain Eukaryota; kingdom Metazoa; phylum Chordata; class Amphibia; order Anura; family Myobatrachidae; genus Pseudophryne; species Pseudophryne corroboree. The sequence goes on along the minus strand of NC_086449.1, from coordinate 762,846,869 downwards.
CAAAAATATCCACATACTCACCTTTACTAATCTTCCTACGGCAGCTATCCCGCAGGCCCCTCAACACCGCCGTATAATCGCAGTGTACCACTCCCGGCAGACTGCGATGCCTCTTAGCTCTGCGCTCATTCTCACTCAGCCGCTTGCGCCTCTTCTGACGCTCGCGCTGAACGGCCGCTCTTTTTGCGTACTTTACCGCACGCTTTTTCGCTCTCGTCGCACTGCTAGCCTTTGACGCCTGCGACGATAAGGACGACGAAGCGGAAGTACTTCCCGAAACAGAAGAGAAGGAGGAGGCCGAGGATGACTCCTCCCCCTCGCCAATAGAAAGATACGACACCTCACCTGACGCCTCCGACTGTGCCGACTCTGCTGCTTCCGCTGCATAAACATCAAAATCTTCGTCGTCTTCACCATCCATCTCAACACGTCCATCTGGAAAAGAAGACACAACACGGGCCGAGGCCGAGGCCCCGGGAGCAAGCGACCTGATAGGTGCAATGGCAGCCCGCGCAACGCCCCCGCCTGCTGACCGCCCCACTGCGCAGCGGTGTCCCCCAAATCCTGGCAGGCACGTGCGATCCGCCCCACCAGCGAACCCGGCGTAACGGCAGAAACCTCTCTGCTGTGCCGCGCGGAGGAAAGCCCAACAGCATCAGCGGACACGGCCGCCACCAGCGGAGCCAAAGCAGCCACCACCGATGACAGCGCAGATGCCAAGTCCACTGCGCCACCCTGCTTCTCCACAACATCCCGGTGCCTGAGGGGCAACGAGGAGGACCCCCCAGCCATAGCATCGCCCCCGCGCGCAGGAAGCCAGCGGCTCCGCCCTCTATTCCTAGCCCTACCCACCGGAGGCTCCAACCCTCCCGCAGCATGGCCACTGCCCCCAAAATAGCCCCGACCGCTGAACCCCCGGAATTCATGACGGGAGCTACCAGGGGACTGCTCCCTGAAGCTCCCCCAATCACCACCATCAGCAACCTCATCAGGGAAAACATCCCTGTTATTACTGATATGCGCGCCCCCGCGCGCCCTTGATCTCTGCACTCCCCCCCGCCCCCTCCCCCCCCCCCCGCCACCCCCGGCCGAGAACAGACTCCGGCTCAGCGGGAAGCGGCAGGGGAGAGACGCTACAACGAGCAACTGCTGCGCGCTCCCGTGCGCCAGCAGCTTCTTCCGGACACGGGCGCGCACGACCGCGCACCCGCGCCTCATGGACATCAGGGGAGGAAGCGGTGGCACGAGACCCGGCCACAGCTCCTCCCCGCCCGTCAGCTGCACGCCGCATGCCCCGCCGCCCACGGCCGGCAACCGAATCCGGCTCCGGCAGTGGCGGCAGGGGAGAAACAGCCCCCTCGACCGTCACTGCGCGCACTCGCGGCACGCGCGCGACAGCCGCAGCGGACAGCGAGCGGGTGGCAGAGAGTGCAGGCCTTGTGGAAACCCCGCTACTACCGTCACCTGAACGGTAACAGGCTGGGGTGCGGGGGGAACGGTGGGGACGAGAGGCGGCGGCCATGCTAAGCAGGATCAGAGAAACTCTACAGCTAAAAAAGTGGGAGGGAGGAACACACGCAGGGTGCCTACCACACACTAAACGGATTAGACCAGGGATTAGACCAGCTAAAACATCTAAAACACATTGGCCTAAACACTTGCCCAAACCCACAAAACACACTCACCAGTCTGAAGGCAAAATGAAAAGACCAGGAACAACACAAATCCACCCCAATTCCATCACTAATACCACCCATGACTTTTCCTGATTGGCTGTAAAAAATCATGCCATCCTGATCCACCCCCAGCCCAGGAGGTTTAACTCTCTCCATTCCAAAGATTGTCATTCTGTTCTCCTTATGTGTATAGGGGCACTAATAATGTGTAGGGGGCACTGTGTGTCATTATGTGTATAGGGGCATTAATAATGTGCGGCATATGTGTAAGGGACATTAAGTGTAAAAGGGCATTAATAAAGTTTGTCATAATGTGTAAGGCGCATTATGTTTATAAGGACATTAATAAGGTGTCTCATATGTGTGGAATTATGTGTATAAATGCATTCCTAATGTGTGGCATTATGTGTATAAGGTGCTCTACTATGTGGCGTTGCATATAGAAAGGGCACTACTGTGTCGTCTAATGTGAATAAAGAGCAATAGGGTGTGGTGTAATGTGAATAAGGAGCAATTCAGTGTGATTTAATGTGATGTAATGTGAATAAGGGGCTCTACTGTGAGGAGTAACGTTTATAAGGTAAAGTGATACTACTGTTGGATGTAATATGAATTATGGACACTATCGCATGATCAAATGTGAATAAAGTTGCAGTACTGTGTGGCGTAATTGGAATTGGGGTTACTATTGTGTGGCCATGCCCCTTGCCAGCAAAAACACACCCCTTTTTGGGCTGTGCACCAAATGTGCGAACTGTTCCTATTAAAATATAGGTGGTCCAAACACCAAAATAAGGACTGCTATGGGTGAGGGGTGATGATGCTGGGAAAGAGGTGCAAGGTCAGAGGCGGAACCAGTGGTGGTGCCATGGGGCACCAGCCAAAATTTTGCCTAGGTCATCATATTGGTTAGGGCCGGCACAGGGCCCACCTTCCCTGTCACAGTTACATGTGTTATATACAAGGGCGTAGCTACCATAGGGGCAGGGAGTGGAGCTGCTATGGGGCCCAGAGCTGAGAGGGGCCCACCTTCTCTGTCACAGTTACATGTGTTATATACAAGGGTGTAGCTACCATAGGGGCAGGGAGTGGAGCTGCTACGGGGCCCAGAGCTGAGAGGGGCCACATTCCCTGTCACAGTTACATGTGTTATTTACAAGGACATAGCTACCACAGGGGCAGGGAGTGCAGCTGCTATGGGGCCCAGAGCTGAGAGGGCCCACCTTTCCTGTCACAGTTACATGTGTTACAGATGTGTCCACTTACACCTTTTCTATTTTGCTGAATTTGGCATGCCATATAGCATGGCTGAGCTTTTTTTTCTACGATTAGCGAGTGGATGGATTTTAAAATTTTTGTTTGCTATAATAGAATAGAATATGTATAAAGTAGCTTATTAAAGAAGCAAATGAAGAAAAATCAAAAAGCATTGCTAAATCTCTGAGTCTATAGCATGCCAAGTCTTGCCATACATGGCAGGATATAGGAAAGATGTATGTGGAATGTGGATACATCTGTATATACATTTGTCATCATTGTGGGGCACTAGTATGTGGCATAAAAGTAACAAGTGTTGAAAAGAGGTGTCCTTCTAGAAGCATTGGCACAGGGGCCCCTTCAAAATGTTGCTTTGGGGCCCGCAAAGTTCTGACTACACCCCTAGCTGCACATTTCTTTACGAGTGACAATTCCTATATGTATGATACCTGTGATCATCATTAGAGCGCATCTCTGCATCAGTCCTATTTATTGATGCAAATAATATACCTGATACCACCTGATGCAAATTTTTATACTTCCGACCAAATCTGTTGTATGGATGCCATCACTGAACACTGCCTAAGTGAAAATGTTCTGTGTTAGCCTAGTTATCAATGATGGTTTGATCCCATTACCAGTGGTAAGCGCAGAAGAACATAATGCCCCCCCTCCCCCATCTCAGTCACTGTTCCGGATGCACTGTTGCAAAGGTGAGTTAGAGAATGGAGCCAGAGCCCGCAGGATCCTTCCTCTTCTGTCCTCTGAGTCTAGCGCCATGCTGAATTGGTGCCAGATGGCTGTCAGTACAGAGCACTTGTGTTCCAACTTCCTAGTGGTTCCCTCTGTTGGTTGGCACTCTACACACCAGCGTAGTCAGTGCAATGGTCGTGCCGGCACCCTGCACCAGTAACCTATACTTATCTCTCCACCAATGTTACTGTAATCATGTTGAAGATCTGTGCACGCACCATTTTCCTGAAGTTCTGTGTATATGTAATTGATCTCGGACGTTTTTTAAAGGGACAATCACTTACAAGGCAAAACTATGCCTTGTAAGTGACGGGCCCCTTTTAAAAAATGTCTGAGATCATTTGGCATCCAGCACCCCCGGCGATCTCGAAATCCATTACATCCCGCCGTGAAACTTTTATAACAATGCCATCCAAGTTCTGTAATTTACTTAAAACACTGCTGGACCTGTACTGCAAGGGTTAGCACTGAGATCTACTGTATGTAGGGGAAGGGGCTTGTCCTGACCCCACAAAGGTGTTGCACTTGTAGACTGCTTCGCTTTCACCTTTCTATCCAATTCATCCCAAAGCAGCTCAGTGGGGTGCAAGTCTTGAGCCCGTGCTGGCCATTCCATGATTTGAGGCTTACCAGCTTGTAATTTTCTTCAAAGATAGTTTTGACATAGCTTGGAGGTACAGTATGTGTTGGGTTATTATCTTGCTGTAGGATAAACCTTTGACCATGTAAGTGTAGACTGGAGGGTATTGCATGGCACTGCAAATTACTGTGGTAGCTCTTTTGGTGCAACTCGACGACTTTGGATCCAGCAGGAGAGCCTCAGGCCATCACGCTTCCTCCACCTTGTTTGACAGGTGAAGTCACAGAGGTTATTTACTAAGTGGCATCTTTAAACTAAAAATGTAAAAGTGCAAAATATGGAGTTTGACTTTAAATTTTGGAGTTAAACACATCAGGAAGCGGCGCTTAGCAAATAAACTACACACACTGAGTAAAAATGATCCAAAGATTTTAAATTTGTTTCCTCGCTCCATAAGTCCTTGTTCCAGTCTTCAGTAGTCCTCTAACGGTGCTTCATGGCCAAAGCAAGCCACTTTTTCAATGTTGTAAGTTCTTAACCCATCACTCCCCTGAAAAAGCCTTTTAGATAAATCTGAAACACACATTTTTTTTTCAGTTTTCGACAACCTATACTTTTCCTTTTAAACCTCTAGCAGTTTACTGCTTACCTTTGTACCATTTCAGTTTATTCTCTGGACTTGCATTGGTTACATTTCAATAAAAAGTAAAAAATGGGGATTTTCTAACTTATGAAAGCACTGTGTGTTGGTGACAAATATCAGCTTTTCTATGACATAGAATATACGGGTTCATCCTTAGTTGAATTCAGGACAAAGGGGGCCATTCCGAGTTGATCGATTGCAAGCTACTTTTTGCAGCCGTGGAAATGCATAGTCGCCGCCCACAGGGGAGTGTATTTTAGCTTTCCAAGTGTGCGAATGCCTGTGCAGCTGAGCACTACAAAAATAGTTTGTGTAGTTTCTGAGTACAGTAGGTCTGAATTTACTCAGCCGTTGCGATCACTTCAGCCTGTCCGGTCCCGGAATTGACGTCAGACACCCGCCCTGCAAATGCTTGGACACGCCTGTGTTTTTCCAACCACTCCCTGAAAACGGTCAGTTGACACCCATAAGCGCCTTCTTCCTGTCAATCTTCTTGCGATCAGCTGTGCGAATGGATTCATCATTAAATCCAGCAACGATCCTCTGTGTACCTGTACGACGCGCCTGCGCATTGCGGTGCATAGGCAGTAGTGACCTGATCGCTGCTCTGTGAAAAAAGTTTTGCCGAGTTTTGACCTGATCGCAGTGCTGCAAAAAATTGCTAGCGTGCGATAAAGTCGAAATGACCCCCAATGTCAAAAGTGGATGAGGCGCAATACTGTAGGTTGAAAAGTGAGAGTTTGGAATTTTGATGTTCGTACAGGGGCCCTCATTCAGACCTGATCGCTCGCTAGGGCTTTTTTGCTGTCCTGCGTTCGCATAGTCGCCACCTACAGGGGAGTGTATTTTAGCTGTGCAAGTGTGCGAACGCATGTCCAGCCGAGCGGTCCGAAAAGATTTTGTGCAGTTTCTGAGTTGCGCAGAACTTACTCAGCCGATGCGATCATTTCAGCCTGTCCGGGGGCCGGAATTGACGTCAGACACCCACCCTGCAAACGCTTAGACACGCCTGCGTTTCCCCAACCACTCCTGGAAAACGGTCAGTTGCCACCCACAAACGCCTTCTTCCTGTCAATCTCCTTGTGATTGGCCGTGCGAATGGATTCTTTGTAAAAGCCATCGCACAGCCACGATCTGCTTTGTACCAGTGCGACACGCCTGCGCATTGCGGTGCATACGCATGCAAAAAATGCTAGCGAGCGATCAGGTCTGAATTAGGCCCAGGGTTCGGTATATTTGTCATAATCAGTGCAGGAAGTGGGGCAGTATACAGTGTAATAGCATATATGTTATCAAATCCTTAAAGTTTCTGGGGTTCTAGATGTACCCCAGATCCCCGCCCATTTTATTATATTGAACATACCCCCACTTCTAAATTCCCACATCTACCACTGGTCATAATGTCAACAAGAGAATGTTGACAGAGTAGTAATGTTTACATGCATCATGGCAACAGTGACCAAGTCACCATTCACCACATTGACACTAATGAAACGTCGACATGATTAGAATTTCGGAAAAAATAGTGTGTCCCAGTGCAGCGCTCACTTGCTTGATAGCAGGGTGTGTTCTGGCTCCGGCGGATTGTGACTTCTGGCTGTCAAGGAGTGGTTCTGGTGGAAAGTAATAGTGAATCCTAATACTAACCTCTAACCCTAACTCTCCTTTCCTGCAGCGTAACCCTAACCCTCTGCACTCTGCGAAATGTCGATATTTTGAACATGTTGACATTGTAGACATGTTGACATTGTGAACATGTCAAAAGACTTCAGATATCGAAATGTTCTATGTCAACATTTTGATCATGTCAACAAAATCACTGTTGACATTATGGTTGTTGACATTTCAAATGTTGACATAATGCCTGTTTCTTTTTTTTTCCAGTTTATTTTAAGTCTATGTTTACAGCAGAAAGGCATCAATTAACCAACATTTTATGTATAGGAAAAGCTATAATTACTAAAATTATTATTTTATGTTTTGTTATTATACTCATAAAAAGTGTATTTTCTTTAATAGATATTGTTGTTGATGTTGTCAAATCTAAAATGACCTCTATCCATGAGTGGAAGAAGAGTAATGAGAAGATAAATGGCGAGATCTCAAATGATGTCATCCCACTCTCCATCTAATGAAATGCTTGATTAAAATACGTCATGATCTATACACAGTACTTAAATGCTATATAATTATCTGTCTAGCAAATGAACATGTAAACCATAAAATTCTGAATGCGTTATGTATATTGAAGAAAGAAAAGATGCTTAAAGTGAATACATTATTGGAATCATTTCACCACATATAGCATTAGCCGAGATATTATTAGGCTTACCCAAAATATAGTACAATTGCCTACTTTTCCTGAAATTAGGTTCAGCCCTAACATTTTTTTGCAATCATCTATGTTTTGGTACAACAAAGCATTTATATGATTCATTTGGATGAGTAGTAGTTTAAACCCTTGGCTGGAAGTTTGCACACATTAATTTTATTTGGACATGTTTTAGAAAAAGTCCTGAAGATGGGACGAAACGCATCAATAAGCTTTTTTCTTATTTTCATCTGAATGCAGATGCCTCCTTCTTAGTATACAAGCCCTTAGTGACTTCCCACAGTATGTGATTTCCATTGTTTTTATGTCTATACTATCATTGTTGTTGGTCTGTAAGTGGTCACAAAGGCGTTTCCACATGGGGATGTAGTCAATATCCTGGCGCTCAACATGTTGATGGTCAAAATCCCAGCACCAGATTCCCAATGCTTCAAATTCCAATAGATCCCAATTGTAAGCATTGGGATTAGGTTTAGAGTTAGGCACTAGGGGGAGGGTCAGGGTTAGGCTGCTGGACAGAATGGTTATGGTTAGGTTGCAGGAGGGGAGGTTTAGGGTTACAATACTTACCAAAATCTATTGGGATTTTGAACATCAGGATTCCGATGCAAGGATTCTGATCATTGGCAGGCTCAGCACCAGGATATTTTACACAATCCTCTGCATATGTAATGGGTCCATTAGTGATGATGAATAGGCCCCTAAGTATTACTTGTATAACAAAGGAGGAGGTGTAGTTACACCTTACAAATAATATACAGATAAAGATTGGTTTTACGACATCCACCCAAATGCGCCAAAGGAATCAAGGTTAGTAATTGACTGATAGACAACGATTCTTATATTTATGGAACTGGGTCAACAGAAAGCTGATGTGATGCCAATCTTTAAAAAGAAGACAATGAGAGAACCATGAAGATACAGACCTGTGCATCTGACTTATGTCATGGGTACCTTAATTGAAAATAATCTGAGGAATTTGGTTATAAAATATACTGTAAACAATTTTAGAACATCGAGGCATATGTATTAAGCCCAGAGAAGTGATAAAGTGGAAGGGGATAACGCACCAGCCAAACAGCTCATAACTGTCATGTTACAGTCTGGGTTTGAAAATTGACAGTTAGGCGTTGACTGGCTGGTGGTTGATCACCTTCCACTTTATCACCATCCACTTTATCACTTCTCCAGGCTTAAAACCTCTGCCCCACTGTGCTTCATTTTGAGACAAATGCAAAAATACTGTAAACCAAGAAATTACATGTAACATGCCTCTGCATAGTTTTGATTTAACATCTGTATTGTGAATGGAATTTATCTTTAGATACAGTATGTCCTACTTAAAATTAACTGTATAGGTGCAACCAGTGCAAATGCTTCAGCTATCATATCACCAGTGACGTGCAGTGAGGTGAGGCAGATGAGGCAGAGCCTTTCCTGCCATACTAACATTTGTACCAGAGTTTTGAGTGTATAAAGTATATGAAAAATACAAGGAATTTGTTTGAAATATCTTCTTTACATTATTCGAATAATTTTTACAGCCAAAACTCTGGAATAAAAAGTCTATAGCAGGTGAGGCAGTGCCTCTCTCGCCTATCTTTTCCGCACATCTCTGTTTAAAACTCGCCAAATTTCCAGGAGTTTATACTGCTGCACCTGTGTATAATGCCCAGATGTACACTTTGGGTCATATATTGCGTGTAAATCTGGCTCTGGTGCTAGCCAGTAGCTCCTGTGCAATTTAGCTCACCACATATTCATATATATATTACCTAATTTAGTGTCTGAAGCAATGTATAACATTCATCATCATTGACTTCTTCCCTGTGAAAAGTGGTTTAATTGGCACCCAGAAGAAATTGGTAATGATGACTGCTCTATCTTTCCTAAACCAGCTACAGTGTTATACAGTACTAACTAGTTTCCACTACAGCATTGGAACAAGAAGTATGGGATCCTCTTGCTGCATTGAAACCAGTCCAGCAAGGAATAATGATAAAGATCAGGATCCCTTGAGTGGCAATTTTGTCAACCCAGAGAATCCCAATGTAAGGATAAGGAGTCCTTAAGACTGAATAAAAAAATATTAAAATGTAGAAATTTTCTCTAAAATAAACTATTCTCAAACAAATACAATGTTATCCTTTTTTCTTGATAGACTAAAGAAATGAAATAAAATCAAATCTCTATGACCTCTATGAGCTGCTTTGCACGAAGTCCCAGCAGAGAATTACTGGGAACTGAATTAAGTGGGATGGTCAGAAGCTACTTAGCCAATCACATTATCCTTATTACATTATTGCTAGATTGCTTAGATTTTAAGCACGGATCTGCCGTGTGTATGCCCTCCAGCGATAGCGATGCGCGGCCCCGCGCATCGCTATCGCCGATGCTAGATTGAGCTGCATGCAGGCTCAATCTAGCGGGTCGCTCACTTCACCGTTGTGTGAAGTGAGCGGCCCCCCGTCGGCTTTCCCCCTCGCTCAGCACATCGCGCTGTGCTGAGCGGGGTGAGAGAAGTGTGCGGTCTGTGTTAAGATCGCTCAGCACACATCTCTCCCGTGAGTACCCCCCTTTAGAGTAATCTCTGATAATTATGGTAACATAGTAACAGTTTCTGAGGTTGAAGAAAGACAATTTGTCCATCGAGTTCAACCTATTTGTGGTCTCCTACTCTGTATTATTTTTAGGACTCATTTTATCTGTTGTGAATGTCGGCTGTTGTGTTTATTCCTGTTTTGTTAACTACAGTGCTTAATCTACCCACCATAACCCTGTATATCCTTATCCATTAGGAATTTATCTAGCCCATTTTTAAAAGTATTGACCGAGTCTGCCATTACTACTCTCTCAGGCAGGGAAATCCAAAAACGTATTGTCCTTACTGTGAAGAAACCTTTTCGCCTCTGTGTGCGAAATCTCCTCTCCTCTAAACTAAGTAGCTGTCCACATGTCCTCTGTGTCGATCTTATAAAAAACAGATCCTCCGCAAGCTCTGTGTATTGTCCCCTTAAATATTTGTAAATGTTAATCATGTCCCCTCTTAATCTCCTCTTTTCCAGTGTAAACATGCATAGCCTAGCAAGCTATTCCTCATATTCCAGCGTCTCCATTCCCTTAATCAGTTTGGTCGCCCGCCTCTGAACCTTTTCTAGTTCCAGGAGATCATTTTTGTAGTATGGTGCCCAAAATTGTGCACAGTATTCAAGATGTGGCCTTACTAGGGATTTATACAATGGGAGTATAACACTCTCATCCCTTGCATCAATTCCCCACTTTATGCATGCTAATACCTTGTTTGCTGCAATTCTTCTTTGGGTACTGCTGCTAGGTTTGTTATCTATGTGAACACCTAAGTCTTTTTTCAATACCGAATCCCCTACTTTTACCCCATTTAGTATGTAAGTACTATTTTTTTCCTTGCTGCCAAAGTGGATTACCTTACACAGACAAGTGTATTGCACCTCATTCTCCATTTTGCTGCCCATGCTTACAGTCTAAATAAATTGTTTTGATGAGACTCAGCATCCCCCTCCGAATTTATTACCTTACAGAGTTTGGTATTGTCAGCAAAAATTGACATCATGCTCTCTAGACCCACTGCTAGATCATTTATGAAAATGTTAAACAATAGTGGTCCAAGTACAGATTATTGTGGCACACCTCTTAGTACTTCAGTCCAATTTGAGAAAGTTCCATTTACCATAATGCGCTGCTCCCTATTATCTAACCAATTTCTAACCCAAGTGCATATTATGCTCCCTAGCCCCAGTTCTTGTAACTTTTAGATAAGTCTCATGTGCGGTACTTTGTCGAAAGCTTTAGCAAAGTCTATAAAAGATTACATCCACCTCCTTACCCTGATCTAGGTTCACACTGTTTCATAAAAGCCTATTAAGTTTGTTTGACATGACCTATCCTTCACAAATCCATGTTTGTTCCTATTAATAACTTATTGGCTTCAAGGAACTTCTGTATACTATCCCTTAAAATACCTTCCAGTACTTTCCACATTATAGATGTAAGACTAATTGGTCTATAGTTACCCGGTTTAGAATTACTTCCCTTTTTGAATATCGGCACTACTTCAGCTATTCGCCAGTCTTTGGGAACCATGAAAGGGAGTCATTGAAGATCAAAAATAGTGGTCTTGCTAGTTCGGAGTGTAGTTCCATGAGAACCCTTGGGTGAATTTCGTCGGGACCAGGTGATTTATTAAGGGTGATTTACTAATCTTATTGTTGAGCAATTGGTTTGGTTTTATTGAATTTTATTTTGTTTTCATTGTTCACTTTATCCTGAGTGCCAATTTACAACAATGGCAATTTCCCAAGTAAAAATATATTGCATGCCTTTCTAACCAGAAATTGTATTTTTAAGTAAAGTATTAGTAATACAACACAAAATGGGCATGACTTATACAAAGTGTATTACTGACTGTCCTTTTTCAGTCTAGATGGATTTTTGTGCTCATGTGTGAGGCTAAATAGGCAGCTGTGGCATTGGGCTTTTTGGGTTCTTTTGGGGCAGCACAATTTGAATTCAGGGAATTTATTCAAGGTTCAATTTGATGGACTTCTTCCTTATTTTTTAATGTTATCAGCTATGAATGTTTCAATATCTTATCTTAGAACCTATTGTTAGGTATAGTCATAGACTAAGGGTGAAGATGTATCAACCCTTCTAAAGAGTCGAGCAGTGAAGTAGAGAGAGTTTGCCCATAGTAATCAATCAGCTTCTACCTAACATTTTATTGAAAAGGGAACCAGTCAGGATCCCGGTGTATGGGATCCCAGAAGTCAGAATCCTGATGCTGGAATTCTGACACTGTTTGGCTGCTGACGCCGGCATTCCGATATGGATTTAATGTCGGCACTGGGATCCCGAACACCAGAGTCCCAATCGAGGTGTCTGCGGTCACTCTGCACTGGCAAACCACACGCGGGAGGCTGGGGGGAGGTTAGGTTTAGGCTGTGGGGAGAGGGTCAGGATGTGCGGGAGGTGTTAGGGATAGGCTGCGGTGAGGGAGGGTTAGACACTACCGGGGAGGGTTAGGGAAGGGGGGTCAAGCTGCGGTAAAGGAGGGTTAGGGTTAGGGAGGTTGAGAGTTAGGGCTAGTCTACTTACCACCTTTGTGTCGGGATCCTGAGCGTCAGGATGCCACTGTCTGTTTTTTTACTGCCGGCATCCCGATATCTTCCTATAGAAAGTACTTGATAAATGATACCGCAAAGCTGAATGGTTACTATGGGCAACTTCTCCACCTTCCACTTCATCACTCTTTAGATGGCTTGATACTTCTCTCCCATGGTTGTCTATATCCAGTTCTGACTTCTAAATAACTTCTCTAAAACCTTGGGTTACTCAGCAGAAAAAAAATACTAAATTCCATATATGATTTAAGAAATGCACAACTTTAAAAAAAAAAAATTTTGCCAATCTTTTTGCATTTATGTAACGCTAAACATTTCCCCACACTGGTTAAATACAGTAAAATAAACAATAAACATCTACAAACAAATGCGTGTGTTAGAATTTATATGCCTACAAAAAAAACAACAAGATTTATGTTTCACTATATAGAAAATATACAAAAAATTAAAAGAGATGAATGATTCTTCAAATGTACATGTTGCTAGGAAGCAGATGCTGCCACTTAGTGGATAATCTTGAGATGAGCCAATCACAATGTACAAAAAAATATTGTAGGAGCTAAGATGAAAGGACAGGGAAAACTTGGAGCGTTAGAGAATATTGACTACAATTGTAAAAAAGACTAAACTTTTTTAGTTTTTTTGAAAAGAAAAAATAATAACATGCAAATAATTAAACTTTTTTCGTTTTTGAAAATAAAATATAATAACACATGCAAATAATTGTCAATGAGCAAAAAGTTGTAGATTCAAAAGCATAAAAATAGCATGTTCATTACCCAAGAGAGCAGATGTGTACTAACTTCAGGAGTACTCATCAGTTATTCATCACAGCCACTTTCTTTACTCCTATTACACCATCTCTCGTCTGCCCTCCTTTACTACAATTACCTGTAAACACTGCTTGTCTCAATAACTGTACCAAATTCATCTTTTAACTTTAGGCACTGATCCCTCCTGTCTAACAGACTAACACTAACATGGGTAAGAATTTACCTATAGGCTCTATAGAAAGATTGTGGGATTAAACAGCAGATGGAGAGTGATAAGGAACTGGTTGCTGAAGGGTTCATTAGGGTTAGTGATGGGCACATGAGTCCTACTGTACATTCAAGCTCTGAGCTCTGGGTCACCTCAGTTTCCACCCCCTTGTGTGCTTAGACCCATTCCCTCTCTGTCTGGTCCTGATCCCTTCTGCTTCATCATGGCTCTCCCAACCGTGGCTTCACCCCTCGTGCTTTCTCCCAGTCCTCTTCTCCTAAGTCTGTCACATCTACCTTGGGAGCCTCTGAAGCGTGCGCCCAAGCTTCCACTGCTTGTACATTGAGGAGACGAGACAGACATTCTAGAATTATTATATGGATATTAGGTGGGTTTCTGAAGTTAACCACAACACATCAGTTTGTGTTGGCATTATTCATTCTTAAGGGGAGATGTATCAAAACTTGGAGAGAGATAAAGTACCAACCAATCAATGGTTGCTTGCCACTTTGCCTTCTTTGTAGGAATGCATTAATACAGGAGTTTATTTGCAAGGTCCACCACTCCAAAGTTGTTCAGTTGGAAATGGAGTTTTAGGGCTCACTTGGAAAATTGCTTGGATGATTTTGCCAAGGCTTACTATACGTGTTTGCGCCCATCGTGTGTTGCTCAGTGGCTGCTACACTTGGATGATGTTCTACTCCCGTAGTTCCAGTTAAGCAGAGTGTTTAAGAAGTGTTTTGGCACATTGAGTTTGAGCACTGCCGACACATGCTCTTTCCGTACTGGAGCAGACAATTCTACCATGGAAGCTTGATACTCCATCACATGGATTTGGACTTGAATCGTTGAAAGTCTTCAGCGTTTAAGACCTACTTGTTGTCTGTTAGTAACTTTGTGCTTCCTGTGAGTGGGAATCCAAGGCTTTGGTTGCTCACCACTATTTTGGAGCGGCAAGAATTACTGAATTTTTCTCCCAAAGGGGTCTTGAATGACTGTTGGCACCCTGGAGGATTTTTGTCATAGTTCTCCATTGCTGTGTAGTAGTTTGCAAGGCTATTTGTTTCTTTAGTATTTGCTGTTGGTTTTTGTTTTAAAATTGTTAACATGAGGGAGTATGTATTGTTTGTTGGTCTTTTTTTTTTAGTTATTGTAGTGGATGTCTGCACTCATCATGTTGGCCCTCTGTGCTATTGGGTGGTAGTCTAAGGGGGAGGACACAAAGGCCCAATAGATACTGCACTGGTAACTAAGAAAATTATAGGATATAAAGTGTATAAACCAACCATTTGAGAAAGAAATTCAAATAAGGGCCACTAGGAGGTCCTTCTAAAAGTCAATGAGGGTTGGAGGTGCGCCACTAAGCAAGATTAAAGTATTTTTTGGGGGGATTGTTAGTGTAGGCCACTAGTGGACCTGCCACTAAGAGAGCTTATTGTGTGGCGCACTCTTTTAAAAGAGTGCGCCACACAATAAGCTCTCTTAGTGGCAGGTCCACTAGTGGCCTACACTAACAATCCCCCCCAAAAATACTATTGGGTGGTAGGCCATTCCATTGGATTGTATTTCAGGGGTTGTTTTAGGGGTGCGCTTGAGTTCTAAGTAATGAAATAGGGAGTCCCCAGAGATCAACCTCATTCTTCACGTTGATTCTGACATGGGTGCTGTCCACAGTCAGTAAATAGATGTCTGTGGTTAGACAGTCTGGTCAAACATTGTCCTGTGGTTAGTTTCTATGGGGGGAATTCAAATGTTTGAAAAATCGGTTGGGTGTCTGTTTTTTCCCCTGTCTATTAGATAGGAAAAAACAGACACCCAACTGACTTTTCAAACAATTGAATATCCCCCTATGTGTCTCTACAATACTGTTAGCATTATCACACTGGGGCAGATGTATTAAGCCTGGAGAAGCGATAAAGCAGTTATAAAGAAGTGATAAGTGGAAGGTGATAACGCACCAGCCAATCATCTCCTGTCATTTTTTAAACCCATATTGATTGGTTGGTTCATTATCAACTTCCACTTATCCCCTCTTTATCACTGCTTTAACACTTCTCTAGGCTTAATACATCTGTCCCACTGTGTCTTCAGGTCACTTCCATTGTAGCTAAGTTTGTTGTTCAGATTGACCATGTACTACAGTTTTGCTATTTGGCCATGCTAAAACTGTTGCAGGGCATGCTGGGATGTGTAGTTCAACAACAGCTGGAGGGCCGAAGGTTTCCCATCCCTGCTTTAGAATCTGGCTGTTGTCGGAAAAAGGAGATATATGGTAGACTTACCATTGTTAAAGCTCTTTCTGCGAGGTACACTGGGTTCCACAGGGAATACATCGGGTGTAGAGATGGATCTTGATCCAGGCACCAACAGATTAGAGCTTTAGCTGTCCCAGGATGCATTGGGGCATCCTCTATAACCCTGCCTCCAGGCACTGTGAGCTCAGTTTCGTTAACCAGTTCAATGCAGGAGCAGGTAAAGGAGAAGGCAGATCTTAGTCACATAAAACCATATTCTCACGACAGGAGAAGGGACCAGTGGCTAATGCCATACAAACCCATAGAAGCTAGGTGCGTCAGGGTGGGTGTCCTGTGGAACCCAGTGCACCTCACAGAAAGAGATTTAACAATGGTAAGTCAACCATAAATCTCCTTTTCTGCAGCAGGGTACACTGTGTTCCACAGGGAATACATCGGGATGTCCTAAAGCAGTTCCTCAAGGGAGGGGATGCGCCTTAGCGGGTAGGAGAACCCGGCGTCCAAATGAAGCATCCTGGGAGGCTGAAGTATCAAAGGCATTGAACCCAATGAATGTGTTTACCGAGGACCACGTAGCCGCCTTGCACAATTGTTCTGCGGATGTTCCACGGCGGGCCACCCAAGAAGGTCCAACAGACCGAGTAGAATGGGCTTTAATAGCAGCAGGAGCTGGAAGTCCAGCCTGCGCATAAGCTTGTGCAATCACCATTCTAATCCATATGGCCAAAGTTTGCTTATTCGCAGGCCAGCCACGTTTGTGGAAACCAAACAGGACAAAAAGGGTATCTGACCTCCTAATAGACGCAGTTCTCTCCACATATATGCAGAGAGCCCGTACCACATCCAAAGACCGTTCTTTGGAGGACAATTCAGAAGTGATGAAGGCCGGAACCACAATCTCTTATTAAGGTGAAAAGATGACATCACCTTAGGTAAATAACCAGGGCGAGTTCTAAGAACTGCCCGGTCACAATGAAATATCAG
This sequence comes from Pseudophryne corroboree, assembly GCF_028390025.1. NCBI lineage: Eukaryota > Metazoa > Chordata > Amphibia > Anura > Myobatrachidae > Pseudophryne > Pseudophryne corroboree. Next base: position 762,830,252 of record NC_086449.1, on the reverse strand, counting down.
AAAGGGTGGACGAAAGGACAAAGCGCCTAGGTCCGACACCCTTCTGGCAGAGGCAATAGTCAGTAAGAACAGGACCTTAGCCGTAAGCCATCTAAGGTCCACTGACTCGAGGTTCAAATGGAGCCTCTTGCAGGGCATTCAGGACAACGGACAAATTCCATGGAGACACAGGAGGGACATAGGGAGGCTGAATCTGCAATACGCCCTGAGTGAATGTATGAACCTCAGGTATAGACGCAATCTTTCTCTGGAACCACACCGAAAAGGCAGATATGTGAACCTTGAGGGATGCCAGACGAAGGCCTAAGTCCAGCCCTTTTTCCAGGAAAGCCAGGATTCTAGATGTTTTGAATTTGTACACATCATAGTTCTTAACAGCACACCATGTGAAGTAAGAGTTCCAGACTCTGTAATAGATCCGGGCAGATGCTGGTTTGAGGGGTTTCAACATAGTTTGGATGACCGCCTCAGAAAATTCTTTTGTTCTTAGGAGTGAAGCTCCAAGAGCCACGCCTATCAAAGCCAGTCTGGCCAGGTCTGGATAGAGACAAGGGCCCTGTACGAGGAGGTCTGGTCATTGAGGAAGTAGAAGAGGACGCTCTGTCGATAGACCCTGCAGGTCTGAGAACCAATGCCGTCTGGGCCACACTGGAGCGACTAGAAGTAGTATTCCTCCTTCTTGCTTGAACTTCCGCAGTAACCTGGGCAGGAGTGACACTGGAGGAACACGTAAGGCAGCCAAAAGTTCCATGGAATGGCTAGTGCATCCACGAACGCTGCTTGAGGATCCCTGGTCCTTGAACTGAAGACTGGAACTTTGTGACTGTGTCAAGATGCCATCAGGTCTACATCTGGCCCCACTTGTCCACTAGGAGTTGAAAGACCTCCGGATTTAGGCTCCACTCTCCGACGTGTATGTCCTGGCAATTGACGAAGTCCGTTTCCCAGTTGAGGACACCTGGAATGAACACTGCCGATATCGCTGGCAGATGGCGTTCCGCCCATTGAAGGATTTTTGACACTTCCAACATTGCCATGCGGCTTCGAGTGCCACCTTGATGGTTGATGTATGCCACCATGGTGGCACCACGACTCCTGAATCCAGAAGAGAACTCACAACCAATTGTAGAGCTTGCACTTTTAACAGATCCGAAGGGATAACCATGGTGCAAAACTGGTGAGGGGTACGTCTCTTGAAGGAGACTACGTACCCATGAGAGACGACTTCCCGCACCCATGCATCTGAAGTGGTCTTTAACCAGACCTGGGTGAACTGTAGAAGTTGGCCCCCCACCCTGGGATCCCCCAGGGGGAGGACAGCCCCCATCATGTGGCAGGCTTGTCTTGTTTAGAAGTAGGCTGATGTGCCGCCCAGGACTGTTTTGTCTTGGGCATTGTGGTTTTGATAGCACAAGACTATCTTGGGTATGCCTGACCTTTTGCTTTCCCATGAGGTCAAAAGGAATGAAAAGTGGTACCTTTTGCCCTCTGTGCAGAGGGAGTAGGATTTGGGAGAAATGCAGCTTTAGCAGCCTCTAAATCAGACACATTTTTATTTAGGTCTTCACCAAACATGATGTTTCCCTTAAAAGGGAGTATCTCCAAGGTCTTTTTGGAGTCCAGATCCACCTTCCATGACCTCAACCACAGAATATGGCGAGCTAGGACAGACATAGTCGCGCCTTAGCCGCCAACACACCTGCCTCAGAGCACGCCTCCTGTATATAATAGGCGGCGGTGGTAATGTGAGACAGGTATAGGGCCTAATTCAAACTTGATTGCTTGCTAGGGTTTCTTGGCACTGCTGCGAACAGATAGTCGCCGCCCATAGGGGAGTGTATTTTCACTTTGTAAGTTTGTGAATGCATGTGTAGCAGAGCTGTACAAACAGATCTTGTGTAGTCTCTGCGCAGCCCAGGACTTACTCAGCCGCTGCGAACACTTCAGCCTGTCTAGAACCGGAATTGACGTCAGGAACCCTCCCTGCAAATGCTTGGAACCACTCCCTGAAAACGGTCAGTAACCACCCACAAACGGCTTCTTCCTGTCAATCTCCTTGCGATCGCCTGTGCGAATGGATTCTTCGCACAAACCCATCGCTGAGCGGCGATCCTCTTTGTACCTGTGTGACGCGCCTGTGCATTTTGGTGCATACGCATGCGCAGTTCTGACCTGATCGCAGCACTGAAAAAAACGCTAGCGAGCGATCAGGTCTGAATAAGCCCCATTGTCTGGCCTTGTCAGATAATTCATCGGTTAGCTCTTCCTCCATTGCCTGAACCCATGCTTCCATGCCTTTTGCAGCCCAGGAGGCTGCAATAGTGGGTCTATGTACAGCTGTTAGGGAGCAAATAGATTTCAGGCATCCCTCCACACGTTTATCTGTCGATTCCTTTAGTGAGGTGACAGTAGTGACAGGCAGAATAGAAGATACCACTAGACGGGGGACATGGGAATCCACCGGCGGTGGGTTTTCCCACTTGTTACATAACTCTGCCGGGAGAGGTTATCGAGCTAAGGCCCGTTGAGGTAGGGGGAATTTCTTCCCTGGCACAGACCAGGATTCTCGGCGTATGTCCACTAAATGGTCAGAATGTTGTAAAACTTTTCAGGTTTCTTAGACACCGCAAAGGAATCCTCATCAGATATTTGGAGGATCTGTTTAATAGCAACCACCAAGTTAGGGTCATCCATCTGTAAAGAAGATTCCTCGTCAGAAGCATCTGATTCGGTGCCTGACAGGACAGTTTGTTCCCCATCCTCCTCAGACAAAACTTCTGATAGATGCGTGAATTGTGAGGAGGAAGCAGCACGCTTAGATGACCCAGGGAAACGTGTGACCTACTGTATAGCAGGTTTATGTCTAACCAAAAGCCCGGGACATGAGTGTGACCTACTGTATAGCAGATTTATGTCTAACCAAAAATTGGTTTTATTACTGCAACTGGTTAGACAAATTATCCACCCAAGGCAGATTAACCATAGGGACAAATTGTGGCTGCAGGGGCACAGGTGATCCCATAGTAGGCGTAAAACTGTCTAGCAGAGTACCCAACAGAGCTGAGAACATAGCCCAGGGTTGCTCCTGATTAGTTGCAAGTGCTGCGGACTGACTGGGAGAGGTATGACACACAGTACACAGACCATCATATAAAACTTTCCCCTCAAGTAAATCCTTGGTGCATGCCCTGCATGATGCGGGAGCGTCCCCAGACTTACTGCCCTTTTTGTTAGACATTTCAGTAAATGCAACAATAGAGTTGTCACAACTGAGGGCTGAGGCTGACCTGGGGAAGTCTCAGATGTAGGGGCTGGCGTGTAGGTGAACCGGGGAGGTAGTATTGTGTTCCTAGACATACAGGAGATCTAGTACCATTTGCCCGAAGGCGTGACCACGACAACGAAGTTGTAAAAAGTAAAGTCAGTTTTATTGAACACACAGCTTTAGACACCTTGGATATGCAATAACTTCACAGTAGATGTGCAGTGATAAATTACAGTACAGTTTCCAGAAGCGCAGAGGTAATTAGTGCTGTGGCTTTGCAGAACAGAGTCCTTGCCATAACTGGAGATGGTAAGTCCTTATGCCACAGATGAGGAGAGGAATGAACTAGTACTGCCCAGCAGATGGTATACAGAGGCTGGAGTAACACAGATGCACAGGAGTAGATGGTACTTGGAACAATTGCAGAGAATGCCGGATGGAACCGGTATGAATGAAAGGTGTACAGAACTCACCACTATAGTTAGAGTCCGATGGTGAGCATCAATGGAAACTGTGGTTCGATGGTAGAATGGTCACAGATGCGAGCGATATGGGAATACCGCTGATAACATTGAAATGAACTGAAGAAACTGTAGAGCACCGTTTGCAGATTACCAGGTGACTCAGGAGCACTGTGGAAAGCTTGGTAGGCCGTGGTAAATGCGCTGTGAAGTATGGAGAGCGGTGCTGCAGGAAGGAGAAGTTGGACACGATACCAGTACACCACTGGAGGCGAAGCAGGACCAACGCTGTGGGCAGGAAACCGGTGTCTGATCATAGCAAGTAATCAGGAGCAATGCTGGAACACTGCAGAAGTCAGGCTGCACCGCAGGATGGAAACAGGTCCGGGTCTCTTAGTGGAGCTGAATCACAGGAGCTGGAATACCTGGAGAAACAAGCAGTAGAATCCACAAGCAGGAGAGACATGTGTGTAGGTTAGACAACCAAAGCACTGACGATTATCCAGCCCAGGAGCAGGATATTTATACCAGCTGGGAAGCAGGCATTGGCTGGATAATTAGGCCAGAGTGCAGCGGATAGGTTGTAGAATGACATGTGAAGGAAACAAACATGGCTGCGCCCATGTTTGCCTTTTGGAGGGAAAGTCTGTTTGTATATTCCACGTGGTAAATAGCAGTAATGGTGGCGGAGGCCGCGGAGGGCAGGAGACGCCATTCTTAAAAACAGTGCAACTAAACTGTAAGGCTGCCATGACAGCACTGCGGGATCACAAGGAAGAGACCCGATGCAATGACATACAGCACGTTGCACGCAGACAGCACAGATGGAATTCCATTTTGGAACACTGGGCCAGTCTCAGGAGACACTTGGAAGGTAAATAATGATGTCCAATTACCCGGATCATGACCAGAGTGTATGAGCACGATAAAGCCAGACAGAGTACAATACCTGTGAATAAATTCTTTAGTATGTGACTGAGTACCCAGTACTCAACACCTGCGAATAAATCCGGTATTATGTGACTGAGCACACAGTATAATACACGTAATACTGTAGGTAAATACTGTGATGCACTATATAATAGCCTTAACGCACCTAGTCCCTTAGGGTACAGAATATAGTGATAGATATATCTGGGAAACACTGAAAGTGAAATCCACACAGCAGATAAAGGCACACACAGTCACAGTGACAATGCAGATAATTCTTAGTATGACAATAAAACTGCACTGGACTAGAATAATATATATATATATATATATATATACCAAAACTCCGGCACTCCAGGCCTCCCCATCAGGGTGTAGCTTGCTCCGGTGCCCTCCTCAGGGCAAAACCCTTGTATTTGTACAGGTGAAGAAAGAGGCGGCACTCAGAAGACTTGTGAATAAAAAAAGCAGTGTAATCAATACGGCCAACGTTTCGGGGACTTGTCCTGAAAACAGGGAGGTGGCCCCCAAAACGTTGGCCATATTTATTACACTGCTTTTTTGATTCACAAGTCTCCTGAGTGCCGCCTCTTTCTTCACCTGTACACACACATATATATATTTATATATATATAAAACACAGCGTGGTCCTAGACCAGAATACTCGTACAATATATTCTGTAACAGGTACACTTGTTCTTATCTAACACTGTAGACATGTAGAAAACCTAAGTGTTTGTAAAGTCTCAGCGCTGTATACAGGCGGCTTTACAAGGGAGCCCTTGCCCTGGCGGGGGTTATAGAGGAGGCCCCAATTCATTCTGGGACAGCTAAAGCTTTAACCTGTTGGTGCCTGGATCAAGATCCATCTCTACACCTGATGTACTCCCTGTGGAACACAGTGTACCCTGCTGCAGAAAGCATTGGTATTCAGTGGGCATATTTTAAATTGTAGTACTTGGCACTTCCTATTTGAAGTAAGGCAAGGTGTCCTGCTCTTGAAACGACACCTAAGCGCGTCCTTATGGTACTGTGTATAATCTGTACCATTAAAGGGGTGGGGGGTTTCCTCACAATACAGTTTAAGTTTGGAGGGGGAGGATGTTCCATTCTTTGTATTAACTGTTTTGTTAGGCCATGATCATTGGCTGAAATGCTTTCCCAGCAGCCTGTCTGATTTATTATTCAATTCAATAAATTCAGTGACCTTTGTCACCATCTGTGTTGTTGTGTACTGAGTGCATCATCCCATAGGTGTCTTCTTGTAATGGTTTAAGCCAGAGGTAGACAATTTGTGACACTCCAGTTACTGTGAAACCATAGTTGCCTACCCTCCTGCATCCTGCAGGAGCCTCCCGTTTTAGCCATAAATCTCCTGGTGCCCTGCTTTATAGGTGAATTCTCCCGGATTCTTCAGATTCTGTCAGGGGTGACACTAAGGAGTTTCTTTGCAAGAACAGTGATTTGCTGTAGCTGCTCAGGAATCACTGCTGACGGCTCTCATTACCCCCCTTGTGTAACCCCTGAGAGAGAGAGAGAGAGAGAGACAGCAGCACATGATCACACACTCCTCTTATCTGTGCTGGAGTGAACTGATCCATAGTGTGCCTGTGCTGCTGCTGCTGCTGGTGTTTGTGTAAGAATTGTTGTTAGTAATCTTTCTGTAGTTAAACACATTTGTTTAATTAGAGTAGCTGGTGTCTGTAATGATTTGGTTAATGTTGTAATGGAATGGAAAATAGCACATCCAATAAATATAGGCAGTGCCTACAAGACGCAGACAATCCAGTGTTCACAATAAAATAACATCTACTACACCAAAATAATAATTTATTTATATGTTTAAGGATGAATTCACACATGGTCAACTTGCATTTGGAATTGATTGCATACAGTAGGCATCACATTTACCATGCATATTGTGCTGAGTGAGAAGAAAATAAATATCACAGCGAAAACATATTGCAAATAAGAAACCCCGTATTTCAGGCAGTTATGTTAGTATCAATACTTGCAAAACTTCCCAAAATATATTGTTACTAATGTTATATAGAAATATCTTGCAACAACAAGCATTTAAGCATAGACACGCCAATTTGTGGAACTAGACACACCCTTTGGGTAGAGTTCGACACGCCCCCTTGGCGGCACGCCACGCTTTGCGCGGACATGCTACTGTAATCTCCCTGATTCTAGTTTTCAAAAGTAGGCAAGTATGTGTGAAACTATACCACATGGCATGCCCTGCCACAGATTTGCTGTTAAGGCATGCCGGAATGTGTAGTGCAATAATAACTGGAGTGCCACAGGGGCAAACGCAGGATTTCTAGATAGAGGCTTACAAATGTATGATTTTAGAGTGAGTGCGACCAGTCCATGAAATGGGCATAATTAGCACTTAACCAGCAATAATATGCATCATACAAAGGGGGTCATTCTGACCCGTTCGCTCGCTGCGTTTTAATGCAGGGTCCCTGCTGCGCATGTGCTGGCGCCATAGTGCGCCGGTGCATGCCAGATGGCCGAAGGCCGTAGCAGGGATGCGATCTCCTCTACCTGATTGACAGGCAGAGACGATCGCTGGGCGGGAGGGGGCGGAACTGCGCCGTTTGGCCGCCGTTTCGTGGGTTTGGTCTGGCCAACGCAGGCGTGGCCGTACAGAACGGGGGGCGGGCCGCAGCGACTGCGTGACATCACACGCAGCCACTGCGGTTCGGGAGTGATGAGTAGCTCCCGACTAGCACGCTAAAGCTGCACTGGCCGGGAGCTACTCGTGAAGTGCAAAGGCATCGCCGCTGTGCGATGCCTTTGCACTTCTGCGAGGGGGCCGGACTGACATGCAGGGCAGACCAGCAATGTGCTGGGCGTCCCCCCGCATGTCAGTGTGACTGATCGTAGCTGTGCTAAATTTAGCACAGCTACGATCAACTCGGAATGACCCCCAAAGTGTATACAGCATGTCATAATTCTGACATATACACATACTTACCTACTCCCCCGGAAGCTGCGGGAGGCTCCCGTTTTTTGGGGGTAGCCCCCCGCACCCCGGAAGAGTAGGCAGGTTTCCTGCGTCCTGCTCGCACCCTAATGATGTGGGCAGGATGGAGAGATAATCTCCCGTATTTGCGGGTCAGTCGGTTGGGGAAGGGGTTAAAATAATGCAAATCGTGTCATTTTAGGCCCGCCCCCTTCCCGCGGGCCCGCAAATCGTGGCATTTTCCGATGTGTGGTGGGGCTTGGTGATGTCACAGTCCGGCCCTGCCCCCTGAAGACTCCTGCAGTGTCTCCTCTCCGGGTTGTAATGTAGGCAAGTATGTATAAGGGCCAGCAAACACAGTAAGACATTAGATGTGGCAGTAGGGTCATCCTGTCTGATGTTATTTAAGCTGTTAGCACCAATCCATCAATTGAGCAAATCTGGAGTCTGGGGGAGCTGTACTGCAGAATAACCTAGTACTGCCCTGGACATATACATACGCATTGGTCTCCTTCTGCACTAGATAGTGAATGTTATACAGTATTAATAATAACCCTATCGATGGACAATAGCAGTGCACCCCTAACAGTACATGTTTTCCAGATCTCCTAGTTGGTGCACAGGTGTATACTGACACAATTTAAAAGATCTACTGGTGGTGCTAATAATTGTTTTTGTGATACTGTACAGCTCTAGTGAAATTGTAATATATACTATTGCTATTGTGGTTATTTTGTGTGCTGGGGAAGGGGGTTTCCATGCAACCGGAACCCCCCCCCCCCCCCCCCCCATGCATTTGCCTATGTCTCATACGTTGCTACCCCTGGTTTAAGCTTTCACAAACATTACTCTTATCACAGTGATGTCTTGCGATTTGTAATTTAATCTAAAAATTTGAATGAAAGACTATGACTTGCGCTTTTTCCACGCTAATCAACAGGTTATTGAAAATGAAAATAAGCACTAAGGGGGTTGTATGAATTTTTAATTGATGTTTGGTATTGATCGAACCTTAAGCTAAACTTCATTTTCCACTCTTACAGAATATCACTGATAAATATGGTTGCAGGATGCAACATCACAAAGATGCCTATTTGTCGAAGCACTTTACATCTTCTGCCGTCATGGAGTAATCTCCAGCTGTGTATCGTACTTTGTTTGATGTTGTGTGAAGAAGCAGAAGCGCAGCGTGGGGGCTCTGGAGTGTGGAACGTGACTGAGGTCGGCAAATGTGGCAGAGAAGACGCTGACTGATCAGGTTAATGTGACAGGACATGAGATAAAAGTTAAACGTTAATTTTATGCAAATATGAACACATAAAAGCAGGTCATCCTTATGTATACTGCACTTCATTTAACACCAAGTCATGAAATCTGCTGTAGTTGTTACAGTAATATTAAACGGCATTAAGGGAATGTATTGCTTTGATGAATGACACAGTCAAATGAGAGTATATCCGCCAATTTTTTTGTATTATTATTTTTTTGTAAACAAAGTGATTATTCATTTCAGAGACAAAATTATAACCATTACAGACATATAAGTAAATTGACTAAAACTGTAACATACAGTCTCAAATATTAAGTGTATTTACATATAATGCAAGCATTTAACAACTGCAGTACCTATACTGTGTAAATAATAGGCAAAAATTGTTTGTACTATCCACCGGCGCACTGGATGCTGGTGGTCAGGTGACCGACGCCAGATTCCTGATACCACTCGGAATCCGGAACCCCCGACCGACAGTATCCCAATTGTAAGTATTGGGGTGAGGATTAGGGACCAGGGTAGGGTTAGGTACTACAGGGGGAGTTAGCCGTAGCAGTCAACCCCGAGTCTTAACCCTAGCTGCCACCCCCTGTGATTAACCGTAGCCAACCCCCCCCCCCCCCCCGTCTTGGCCCTAGCCGCCACCCCATGCTGGTTAGAGTAGGTGGCAGGGGAGGGGGACATTAATTACCCTGCCCCTGTCGGCATTCTAAAAGTCGGGATGCCGCGGTCCGTCATGTGACCACTGGCACCCCAACCGTGGGTAATTCATACCACAACCTATTCACCACTGATCCCTACTGTAGCTTTATGGTTTTGCTCATAATATTATTATACACTGTTACAGCATATTACATATTATATTCTTGTTTCTCTAGTCACCATATTATACAGTGCTGTACAGAGAATATTTAGGTTAAATTTTATCAACAGTTTTTTGTGGAAAATCTTCTGAAAACAGCCATTTCCAGAAGATCACACAGTGGGCCTGACTCGGCAATGCTAATATGCATGTGTGTACTTGAGTTCACATATCCGTGACTTCCGGCAGAAGGAGACAAAAAGGGATGGAGGGATCTGATTGGATTCTCAAAAGAAGGAGCGGGGCTACAGGAACAAACGACATCTGGAGATGGCAAAGGTTTCACCAGTCAAACTCCAATAATGTTGTATTTTTGGAGCTTGAAGAATCTACAGATGAAGCCATGCTCATCTTACTGCGATGCATCAAGCCATGTTGCAGCATGCCGCATCACAGCAAAGATGAGCATGGCTACATCTATAGGTCCCCATACTTTACTACTGTATTGGGCCAGATCTGTGATATCTGTTGTCTGTTACATTTATAATGAATAGCCATGACACTTATGGTGGTATTCAATTCTTTTCACACCCTTCCACATCCGTTCTGTTTCTGCTGACGGGCGTGGTATAATAATTTCAGCTTGCTACCCCCGGGGTAGAGTTCCTTTACCCTCTGAGAGGTACAAAACACTTCTCATGTTGACAGTGACCCAGCTAGGAGATCCTTAAGCTACATGCTGTCCGTAGACACAACAGTAAGGAGCAGGTCACTTATGGGCCCTACACACTTGGTGATGTCAACGATTTGGACGATGATCGATCTGAATGATGATCGATATCGGCCAAATTGGCTTGCGTTGAAAAACGATGGAAAACCAATGATGAACGACCATCAATGGTGCATCGTTAATCGTCGGTGCCTCCTAGGGTTGCCACCACATCGCTTTAATTCTGAATACATGTTAATTACACAGGTTCTGTGGCTGGCTGACTTCAAGACTCAATTTCACCTGGTTTTAAGCAGCCACAGAACCTGTGTAATTAATATGTGTCCAGAATTAAAGGGATGAGGTGGTAACCCTAGTGCAGTGGTTCTCAACCTCAGTCCTCAAGTACCCCCAACAGTTCATGTTTTCCAGGTCACCTAGCAGTTGAGCAGGTGTATTCATTACTCACTGACTCATTATAAAAGACCCACAGGTGGAGCAAATAATTTCACTTGCAATCCTGCGAGGAGAGCTGGAAAACATGAACTGTTGGGAGTACTTGAGGAGCGAGGTTGAGAACCACTGCCTTAGTGCCTCCACACTAAACAATATAAATGATATATCGTTCATTTCTGAATGATTGCGTCTGTATCGATAATCGATGTCACCAAGTGTGTTAAGCAGCACAAGTGGTAGCTACACGGGGCCAAATAACATTGGTCTGTTGATTGAAACCTACATACCTTTAATTCTGGACACATATTAACTACACAGGTTCCATGGCTAACTTCAAGACTCCATTTCACCTGGATTTAATCAGCCACAGAAACTGTGTAATTAATATGTGTACAGAATGGGATGGGATCCACAAAGGGATGAGGTGGCAACCCTAGGTCCAAATGACCTATGTGCATACTTGCCTATCTGACCCTCTCCATGAGGGAGAAAATGCTCTGTTCCTGGACTTTCCTGGTAATGTATGATTGCCATCACCTGTGGTGAGCTAGTTAATTGATAAGAAAGGTGTTTTACCACAGGTGATGGCAATCATACATTATCAGGAAAGTCCAGGAACAGAGCATTTTCTCCCTCATGGAGAGGGTCAGGTTGGCAAGTATGCCTATGTGGCTTGCAAGAGGTGGCCAACTTTAGTCGTTTGAACAATTTAGCTCACTCAATCAATGAAAGCAGAAATAATATTTTAGTAGTTCTGTATACTGTACTTGCTTTGGAAACATTCCCCTCTCCTTGGGTTGTTGTGAAGGCTGAACTCTTGTATGCTGTTTGCTTGCTATGAACACTCATGCTGGTGCTGCTACTGCTTTGGTAAGTAAAAAAAGGTAATCTGTGGGTTAGCTATCCCCCTGTGGTTAAACAAACATTCAAGCAAATTTGTAGAGTACAAAGAGCTGCGGAGTAGGAAACAAGCTTGTATTTGACAGTGTGCTTGAGCTGATAAGAACTTAGCAGCATGTTTTGCTGATGGTATTGATTAACTCTGTTGATTCAGCTGCTTTTGAGTGTGTCTGTGAATGACTGTGGATATCTATTGGAAAGTACAGAAGCCAGAAATAAAAGTAGAACTCCCACTTAGACCTGTTTATTTCAATTACAGTGGCTAAGAAACCAACAAACTATTGAATATACTGGGGAAAACAAAATTATTGCCAAAGAATATGTTGCTAAGAATCTTATTTTAAATCATACTTACCTATTTTGCTGCGCCCTCCTCCGGGAGGAAGCAGCGTTGTAGGTGCATGGGGACGTGGCCGGCAGCAGGATGGGCGTTCTGGGGCGTGGCCAACAGGGTAGTGGACAGTCTGGGGGCGTGGCATCAGGATCACCTCATCGTGGCTCCGCCCCCCGCTATGCAGTGCCGTAAAAAGAGGCGCTGTATAGCAGGGGCGGAGCTACGATGACGCGATTCAGCGCGAATCGCGTCATCAGATCCCCTTGGACCGCCCGCTTGTTCTCTGCTGCGGGCGGCCGAGGAGGGCCATGGAGAGGCAGCACGGAAAGCGGGAGGCTTGCCCACCTTTCTGGGGGGCCGGGAGGGCCACACGATTTTCGGGAGCCTCCCGGCCATTCCGGATGGGTAGGCAAGTATGTTTTAAATACGTTAAGGTGCATGTCAGGTGGCTATACAGGGAAGTCTTATCAGGGCCAATTAAGCTTGTTTTGTCCCGATTCAGCGAAATCATCCAACATTTCAAATGGTGAATGATGGACATGAAAGGACAGCAATGGCATACGGTACTTTTGCTTGTGCTGCAATTATTTGTCTGTATTTGTGTACATGAGGCAGATGTACTACGCCTTTTGAGAATGATGAAGTGGAGAGAGATAAAGTACCGGCCAACCAGCTCCTAGCTGTCATTTTTCAAACACAGCCTGTAACATGGCAGTTAGGAGCAGATTGGCTGATATATTATCTCGCTCCACATTGTCACTCTCATACGTGCACTCAGGGGGGGTTTCTGAGTACCTGGAAACTCCATCCTTCCCGCTTATCCATCGGACCGATATTTTTATTTTTGTTGTTGATGGAGTTCGGAATGAAGCACAGCTTCCTCCTTATATTGAGAGGCTGCTAGGCTAGTTGGCTGCATCTAGAGGGAGTTGCAGCGTGCAGCTCCTTTCCGGCATTTCCGAGCTGGGCTTGCTGGGTGAAGCAGGTAATGGGGCCTGTGTATGAAAAATGTGATAAGTTTCAACATTTTTTTCGTCACTTATCGTGTGCTTTTTTATTTATTTATTTTTATTTATTTTTTCGAAGTATGTATAATTATTTTTCATCAAAAATGGGATTGCGATAAAAGCCCAAAAATGCAATAATTATCGTTCTAATTTTCAGTCATTTTATTGCATTATTTATCGCATTTTCGAAAAAATGAAATTAAATGTGCATGCTCTATTTCAGAGCCGGACATGCACAGTGAGTAGTGGCATTCAGCACATACCTGACCTACAGCCAGGCCCGGCGACAGGGGGGGTCAAAGGGGACAACTGTATGGGGCCTCGAGGGACAAAGGAGCCCCGTGGATCAGGGACAGAAAAAAAACTAGGGTTTCACCAACCTCTCCTACTCCCTGCTTCCCTGTGGCGGATTTACCGCAAAGCAACAAAATCGTCTGCTTATGTTTTGGCAGGAGCTGCTGTAGGAACCTGACGATTGTGCTGAATAGTCATGCTGGGTAATTTTTTTCTATATGCGGACAAGGTGCACTCTGCGCTGTCTCTTCGGGCCGGCAGTAGCCGGCGGGCATTAGGACCCAACGCCACTGTGCAGCAAGCCACAACCTCTGACCCAGTGCGTAGCTCCTCTTGCTCTCCAGTGTCCTGCGGGCCTCCCCACTGTGTGCGCTAGAGCGACGAGACAGTGCTGAGGATCGTCATTCAGCTACAGTACAGTAGCTCCAGAGGATCGACAGCTGGAAAGCATGTGCTGGCAACCTGCATGCCAGGACTCGGGTAAGACACCTGTAGCACATTTATCTTGACTGGGCGGAGTACATACAGTATATCCCTGTCACTTGGGCATGCTGTACTGAATAGTCCATTATGTAGTGCTGGTCCTAAGTATCTGTGTAACAATTTAGTGTACTGTAATGATTAATGCAGTATATAGGGAGGGGGATGTAATGACTTAGGGGTCTATTCATGTAGAAAACGAAAACATAATTGCTACTTATCACTATACATCGCATCTCTTCGATGCGATGTATAGCTGTGATAAGTAGCAATTCATGTATACTCACCCTTCCGACGATGCGCTGCGGTGTCTGGGGCTCCTGCGGTGAGGTCTTCTCCAGCGGTCCCTCCCTGCGATGCGCGGAGTCCAGCGGCGGGTCCCTTTGCGCATGCGCAGCTTGATGACCTCCCGGCAGGCCGCAGTGGTTGCTGGGAGGTCGGGGGGCGGAGTCAGCACGAGGTGCCGAGCAGCGATCAGGGAAGCATTGAGCTTCCCTGACGTCTCCGCACTACAGTTCAGGTTACGCCGTCCTCAGATGGCGAACCTGAACTCCATGGAGAAGCGGAAAGCAGAGCTTTCCGCACCTTCATGAATTGCACTCACCATACAAAGGTATGGTGATGCGATTCAGGCACAGAGCGGGGGTACCGCTGGAGAAGTCAGAGACTTCTCCACGGTAACCGGCTCTGTGAATTGCAGTAGGCAGAGAAAAGCCCTGTTTAACGCAAAACAGGGCTTTTCACTGCTGCATGAATAGACCCCTTAGTGCAGCATATAGGGGGATGCAGTGCAGCGTATTGTAGTGTAGTCATGTAGTGCAGCATATTGGGGGGGTGTAGTGATGTAGAGCAGCGTATTGGGAGGTGTAGTGATGTAGAGCATCGTATTGGGGGGTGTAGTGATGTAGTGCAGCATATTGGGAGGTGCAGCACAGTGATGTAGTGTAGCGTATTGAGGGGTGTAGTGATGTAGGCAGCATTTAAGAAGGTGTAGTGATATAATGCAGTGTATTGGGGGGATGTAGTGTAGTGACGTAGTGCAGCATATGGGAAGGAGTAGTGATGTAGTGCATCATATTGGGGGGGATGTAGTGTGCAGCATATAGGAAGGCTTAGTGATGTAATGTAGTGATGTAGTGCAGCGAATTGGGGGGGATGCGGTCAAGATGCCGCCGGCCGGAATCCCGGCGGTCGAAATACCGACGCCGGAATCCCGACCGCCACAATCCCGACCGCCACAATCCCGACATATTCTCCCTCCGTGGGTGTCCACGACACCCATAGAGGGAGAATATAATAGTGTGTCGAGCGTAGCGAGGCACCGTGCCCGCAAGGGGCTGCGTTCCACTCGCCACCCCTGTCGGGATTGTGTGGTCGGGATTCCGGCGTCGGTATTTCGACCGCCGGGATTCCGGCCGGCGGCATTTAGTACTGATCCCAATTGGGGGGTATAGTGTAGTGATGTAGTGCAGCTAAGTATTGTATCATATGGGGGGTACAGTACAGTGATGTTGTGCAGTGGAAAACAGTGGGCCCCAATTTAATTTTGTGTGATGATAACCGCGCTATATGTCTATATGTTTTAGCAGCTCCATAACGAAATGACAATTTAAAACAATAAAAAGGAACGCTTAAATGTAAATTGAACGCTCATACCTGTAAAAAGAAAAAGGATTAGTAAAAAATGTTACAGCTCTTTTCTGATTATTTAAAGGAGATGGGATTTTGTGGTTTCCTATAGTCCGGTTTTATTATAGCCTGCGGGATTACTGTCCCTGCTTTCCCTACCTGTGGTGCCGGCTGTGATGGTTTTAATGTCCACTCAGCCTGATCGGCTGTGATGCCCGCAATTAGCAGCTCCCGTGCTGCTGCGGCTAGCGTCTCCCGTGCTACTGTGGCTCCGGCTCCGGCTTAGTTTCCTCCGTGCGGCTCACGGCTTTAGTGAGTGCTGACGTGATTACCACTTGGCGTCTCTCTTCCCAATCTCCGTGTTGTTTCCAATGCGTTTGGGGCTATGCACCCTTTAACTAGGATGTGGGCCCCAATTGCTGTCTTGCTTACCATGTAATTTGGTTCAGTCCCTCCCTGTTGTGACGCTGATGCTGTGCTGCGATGTCACTTCTTCCTGTCTCCGTCCACAGCTGGCACCATGGACAAGCCCTGAGACAGCCCAGCAGGAATGCCATTGGCCAGCCTCCCGCCGGCGCCAGACACAACACAGATCTGTGTTACAGACAGTCTGTGGGTGCATACAAACAGCAGCATCCCCTGGCAGCCCCCCTGTCCATATATACACACACTGGCCGTGGTGAGTACCACCTGGGTACTCCTGGCATCCTCACATACATTTGCTTTGCAGTTTGAATGTTTATATATACAGTATATATATAATATATATATATATATATTTCTCTGACGTCCTAGTGGATGCTGGGGACTCCGTAAGGACCATGGGGAATAGACGGGCTCCGCAGGAGACTGGGCACTCTAAAGAAAGATTCAGGACTATCTGGTGTGCACTGGCTCCTCCCCCTATGACCCTCCTCCAAGCCTCAGTTAGATTTCTGTGCCCGGCCGAGCTGGATGCACACTAGGGGCTCTCCTGAGCTCCTAGAAAGAAAGTATAGTTTAGGTTTTTTATTTTACAGTGAGACCTGCTGGCAACAGGCTCACTGCAGCGAGGGACTAAGGGGAGAAGAAGCGAGCCTACCTAACTGGTGGTAGCTTGGGCTTCTTAGGCTACTGGACACCATTAGCTCCAGAGGGATCGAACACAGGACCCGACCTCGTCGTCCGTTCCCGGAGCCGCGCCGCCGTCCCCCTTACAGAGCCAGAAGCAAGAAGGTCCGGAAAATCGGCGGCTGAAGACTTCTGTCTTCCTCCAAGGTAGCGCACAGCACTGCAGCTGTGCGCCATTGCTCCTCATGCACACCACACACTTCGGTCACTGATGGGTGCAGGGCGCTGGGGGGGGGGGGCGCCCTGAGCAGCAATAATATACACCTTGGCTGGCAAACTAACACCATATATAGCCCCAGGGGCTATATAGGTGTAAATTAACCCGTCAGACGGTTTAAAATAGCGGGAGAAAGCCCGCCGAAAAAGGGGCGGAGCCTTCTCCCTCAGCACACTGGCGCTATTTTCCCTCACAGCTTCGCTGGAAGGATCGCTCCCTGGCTCTCCCCTGCAGTCCTGCACTACAGAAAGGGTAAAAAAGAGAGGGGGGCACAATTTAGGCGCAGTGTACAATATATATGCAGCTATAAGGGAAAACACTTTTATAAGGTGATATCCCTGTGATCTATAGCGCTCTGGTGTGTGCTGGCATACTCTCCCTCTGTCTCCCCAAAGGGCTTTGTGGGGTCCTGTCCTCTGTCAGAGCATTCCCTGTGTGTGTGCTGTGTGTCTGTACTGCTGTGTCGACATGTATGATGAGGATAATGATGTGGAGGCGGAGCAAATGCCTGTGAATGTGATGTCACCCCCTGCGGGGTCGACACCTGTGTGGATGGACTTATGGAAGGAATTACGTGACAGTGTCAGCTCCTTACATAAAAGGTTTGACGACATAGGACAGCCGGCTTCTCAGCTTGTGCCTGTCCAAGCGTCTCAAATGTCATCAGGGGCTGTAAAACGCCCGCTACCTCAGATGACAGATACAGATGTCGACACGGATACCGACTCCAGTGTCGACGACGATGAGACTAGTGTACCCTCCAATAGGTCCACCCGTTACATGATTGAGGCAATGAAAAATGTATAACACATTTCTGATAATACCCCAGGTACCACAAAAAAAAAAAAAAGGGTATTATGTTTGGTGAGAAAAAACTACTAGTAGTTTTTCCTGCATCTGAGGAATTAAATGAGGTGTGTGAGGAAGCGTGGTCTTCCCCAGATAAGAAATTAATAGTTTCTAAACGGTTATTGGCAGCGTACCCTTTCCCGCCAGAGGATAGGTCACGTTGGGAAACACCCCCTAGGGTAGATAAAGCGCTGACACGCTTATCAAAAAAGGTGGCACTACCGTCTCCGGGTACGGCCGCCCTAAAGGAACCTGCTGATAGAAAGCAGGAACATACCCTTAAAGCTATATACACACACACCGGCATTATATGAGACCCGCTATTGCATCGGCTTGGATGTGCAGTGCTGCAGCTGCGTGGTCAGATTCCCTGTCGGATAACATTGATACCATGGATAGGGACAATATTTTGCTGACGATAGAGCATATAAAAGACGCCGTCTTATACATGCGTGATGCACAGAGGGATATTTGCCGGCTGGCATCAAAAATAAGCGCTATGTCCATTGCCGCCAGAAGGGGGCTATGGACTCGGCAATGGTCAGGCGATGCCGACTCGAAGAGGCACATGGAAGTTTTGCCCTATAAAGGGATGGAACTTTTTGGGGATGGTCTGTCAGACCTCGTTTCCACAGCTACTGCTGGGAAATCGACCTTTTTGCCACAGGCTACCCCACAGCAAAAGAAAGCACCGTATTATCAGGTACAGTCCTTTCGGCCCCAGAAAAATAAGAGGGCTAGAGGCTCATCCTTTCTGCCGAGGGGCAGAGGTAGGGGGAAAAAGCTGCAGCACACAGCTAGTTCCCAAGAGCAGAAGTCCTCCCCTGCGTCCGGTAAGTCCACAGCATGACGCTGGGGCTGCTCAGGCGGACCCGGGTACGGTGGGGGCCCGTCTCAGGAATTTCAGCACACAGTGGGCTCTCTCACTGGTGGATCCCTGGGTCCTTCAAGTAGTGTCTCAGGGGTACAGGCTGGATTTCGAGACGTCTCCCCCCTGCCGTTTCCTAAAATCTGCCTTACCGGCAACTCCCTCTGCCAGGGAGGCAGTGTTGGTGGCTATTCAAAAACTATATTCACAGCAAGTGATTGTCAAGGTGCCCCTCCTTCAACAGGGAAAGGGTTACTATTCCACAATGTTTGTGGTACCGAAACCGGACGGTTCGGTGAGACCCATCTTAAATTTAAAAGCCTTGAACACTTATATCAAAAGGTTCAAGTTCAAGATGGAATCGCTCAGGGCGGTTATTGCGAGCCTGGACGAGGGGGATTACATGGTCTCCTTGGACATCAAGGATGCGTACCTGCATGTCCCTATTTACCCTCTGCACCAGGAGTACCTCAGATTTGTGGTACAGGACTGTCACTATCAGTTCCAGACGCTGCCGTTTGGGTTACCCACGGCACCGAGGGTCTTTACCAAGGTAATGGCCGAAATGATGATACTCCTTCGCAAGAAGGGAGTTTTAATTATCCCATACTTGGACGATCTCCTGATAAAGGCGAGGTCCAGAGAACAGTTGGTAGTGGCGGTAGCACTTTCTCGGGAAGTGCTACAACAGCACGGCTGGATTCTCAATATTCCAAAGTCACAGCTGGTCCTGACGACACGTCTTCTGTTCCTGGGAATGATTCTGGACACTGACCAGAAAAGAGTGTTTCTTCCAGTGGAAAAAGCCGAGGAGTTGTCATCTCTAGTCAGAGACATCCTAAAACCAGGACAGGTGTCGGTACATCAATGCACACGAGTCCTGGGAAAAATGGTAGCTTCGTACTAAGCAATCGCATTCGGAAGGTTCCACGCAAGGACGTTCCAGTGGGACCTGTTGGACAAATGGTCCGGGTCCCATCTCCAGATGCAACAGCGGATAACCCTGTCGGCAAGGACCAGGGTGTCGCTGCTGTGGTGGCTGCAGAGGGCTCATCTACTAGAGGGCCGCAGATTCAGAATACAGGACTGGGTCCTGATGACCACGGATGCCAGCCTTCGGGGCTGGGGTGCAGTCACACAGGGAAGAAATTTCCAAGGACTGTGGTCAAATCGGGAGATTTCGCTTCACATAAATATTCTGGAGCTAAGGGTCATTTACAATGCCCTAAGCCAAGCAAGGCCCCTGCTTCAGAACCAGCCGGTACTGATCCAATCAGACAACATCACGGCGGTCGCCCATGTAAACAGACAGGGCGGCACAAGAAGCAGGATGGCGATGGCAGAAGCCACAAGGATGCTCCGATGGGCAGAGAATCATGTGTTGGCACTGACAGCAGTGTTCATTCCGGGGGTGGACAACTGGGAAGCAGACTTCCTCAGCAGGCACGACCTCCACCCGGGAGAATGGGGACTTCATCCAGAAGTCTTCCAAATGCTGGTAGACCGTTGGGAAAGACCACAGGTGGACATGATGGCGTCCCGCCTCAACAAAAAGTTGAAAAGATATTGCGCCAGGTCAAGGGACCCTCAGGCGATCGCTGTGGACGCTCTAGTGACACCGTGGGTGTACCAGTCGGTTTATGTGTTTCCTCCTCTGCCTCTCATTCCGAAGGTACTGAGAATAATAAGAAAGCGAGGAGTGAAAACTATACTCGTGGTTCCGGATTGGCCAAGAAGAGCTTGGTACCCGGAACTTCAAGAGATGCTTGCAGAGGACCCTTGGCCTCTGCCGTTTAGACAAGACCTGCTGCAGCAGGGACCCTGTCTGTTCCAAGACTTACTGCGGCTACGTTTGACGGCATGGTGGTTGAACACCGGATCCTAAAGGAAAAGGGCATTCCGGAGGAAGTCATCCCTACCCTGATCAAAGTCAGGAAGGATGTCACCGCAAAACATTATCACCGCATTTGGCGAAAATATGTTGCGTGGTGCAAGAAAGCCCCGAAGGAGGAATTTCAGCTGGGTCGATTCCTGCATTTCCTGCAAGCAGGGGTGACGTTGGGCCTCAAATTGGGGTCCATTAAGGTCCAGATTTCGGCTCTGTCGATTTTCTTCCAAAAAAGAACTGGCTTCACTGCCTGAAGTTCAGACGTTTGTCAAAGGAGTTCTGCATATTCAGCCTCCTTTTGTGGCCCCAGTGGCACCTTGGAATCTCAATGTGGTTTTGGAATTCCTGAAATCACATTGGTTCGAGCCACTTAAGACTGTGGATTTGAAATATCTCACGTGGAAAGTGGTCATGTTGTTGGCCCTGGCTTCGGCCAGGCGAGTATCAGAATTGGCGGCTTTGTCTTGTAAAAGTCCTTATCTGATTTTCCATATGGATAGGGCAGAGTTGAGGACTCGTCCTCAGTTTCTCCCGAAGGTCCTGCGGCTACTAGGGACTTGGAGGATTCCAAGTTACTGGACGTAGTCAGGGCCCTGAAAATGTATGTTTCCAGGACGGCTGGAGTCAGGAAGACTGACTCGCTGTTTATTCTGTATGCACCCAACAAGCTGGGTGCTCCTGCTTCTAAGCAGTCTATCGCGCGCTGGATTTGTAGCACTATTCAGCTGGCGCATTCTGCGGTGGGATTACCGCAGCCTAAATCAGTGAAAGCCCATTCCACAAGGAAGGTGGGCTCATCTTGGGCGGCTGCCCGAGGGGTCTCGGCTTTACAACTTTGCCGAGCTGCTACTTGGTCAGGGGCAAACACGTTTGCAAAATACCCTGGCTGAGGAGGACCTGGAGTTCTCTCATTCAGTGCTGCAGAGTCATCCGCACTCTCCCGCCCGTTTGGGAGCTTTGGTATAATCCCCATGGTCCTTACGGAGTCCCCAGCATCCACTAGGACGTCAGAGAAAATAAGAATTTACTCACCGGTAATTCTATTTCTCGTAGTCCGTAGTGGATGCTGGGTGCCCGTCCCAAGTGCGGATTGTCTGCAATACTTGTAAATAGTTATTGTTACTATAATCGGGTTGTTATTACGAGCCATCGGTTCAGAGGCTCCATTGTTATCATACTGTTAACCGTGGTTCCTATCACGAGTTATATGGTGTGATTGGTGTGGCTGGTATGAGTCTTACCCGGGATTCAAAAATCCTTCCTTATTGTGCCAGCTCTTCCGGGCACAGTTCCTAACTGAGGCTTGGAGGAGGGTCATAGGGGGAGGAGCCAGTGCACACCAGATAGTCCTGAATCTTTCTTTAGAGTGCCCAGTCTCCTGCGGAGCCCGTCTATTCCCCATGGTCCGTACGGAGTCCCCAGCATCCACTACGGACTACGAGAAATAGAATTACCGGTGAGTAAATTCTTATTATATATATATACTGAACAAAGGAAAACTGCGGCACTCGAGGACTGCTGAAAAGTCACTGTATTAAATGCAATACATCATTCATTGACGTTTCGGGGAATTTAACCCCTTTCTCAAGATGTGAAAGAGACAAGAAGAAAAAGAAAAACCCACTCACCTTTATAGAAGGAAGAAGAACCCGCCACAGCACCCGTGCGTGCAGACCCGGAGCTCCGTGTCCGGCGTGTGGGAGGCGCCTGGAGATGACGTGCCGTGACGTCCGTGCTGAGCGGGGACGTCCGTTGCCTAGCAGCAGCAGACGCTGTACCCGCAGGCCGGAGGCTGGAGAACGGGGGGAGAGAAGGGACATAAAGCAAAGCGCAATGCACAAAAAGCATAGTGTCTACATACAAACACCAAGCTGCAACAGAATAAAATAGAGATACCAACCCAGCACCATCTATGCATCCAAGTCCGCTGAAGCATCCCAGACAAATGCTTAAAATAGAGTGCCCAGCATGCAAAATTTACAGAGAAAGCATAAATAGACCAGATGCATATTAGAGATGAGCGCCGGAAATTTTTCGGGTTTTGTGTTTTGGTTTTGGGTTCGGTTCCGCGGCCGTGTTTTGGGTTCGACCGCGTTTTGGCAAAACCTCACCGAATTTTTTTTGTCGGATTCGGGTGTGTTTTGGATTCGGGTGTTTTTTTCCAAAAAACCTAAAAAACAGCTTAAATCATAGAATTTGGCGGTCATTTTGATCCCAAAGTATTATTAACCTCAAAAACCATAATTTCCACTCATTTTCAGTCTATTCTGAATACCTCACACCTCACAATATTATTTTTAGTCCTAAAATTTGCACCGAGGTCGCTGTGTGAGTAAGATAAGCGACCCTAGTGGCCGACACAAACACCGGGCCCATCTAGGAGTGGCACTGCAGTGTCACGCAGGATGGCCCTTCCAAAAAACCCTCCCCAAACAGCACATGACGCAAAGAAAAAAAGAGGCGCAATGAGGTAGCTGTGTGAGTAAGATTAGCGACCCTAGTGGCCGACACAAACACCGGGCCCATCTAGGAGTGGCACTGCAGTGTCACGCAGGATGTCCCTTCCAAAAAACCCTCCCCAAACAGCACATGACGCAAAGAAAAAAAGAGGCGCAATGAGGTAGCTGTGTGAGTAAGATAAGCGACCCTAGTGGCCGACACAAACACCGGGCCCATCTAGGAGTGGCACTGCAGTGTCACGCAGGATGTCCCTTCCAAAAAACCCTCCCCAAACAGCACATGACGCAAAGAAAAAAAGAGGCGCAATGAGGTAGCTGACTGTGTGAGTAAGATAAGCGACCCTAGTGGCCGACACAAACACCGGGCCCATCTAGGAGTGGCACTGCAGTGTCACGCAGGATGTCCCTTCCAAAAAACCCTCCCCAAACAGCACATGACGCAAAGAAAAAAAGAGGCGCAATGAGGTAGCTGACTGTGTGAGTAAGATAAGCGACCCTAGTGGCCGACACAAACACCGGGCCCATCTAGGAGTGGCACTGCAGTGTCACGCAGGATGTCCCTTCCAAAAAACCCTCCCCAAACAGCACATGACGCAAAGAAAAAGAAAAGAAAAAAGAGGTGCAAGATGGAATTGTCCTTGGGCCCTCCCACCCACCCTTATGTTGTATAAACAGGACATGCACACTTTAACCAACCCATCATTTCAGTGACAGGGTCTGCCACACGACTGTGACTGATATGACGGGTTGGTTTGGACCCCCCCCAAAAAAGAAGCAATTAATCTCTCCTTGCACAAACTGGCTCTACAGAGGCAAGATGTCCACCTCATCATCATCCTCCGATATATCACCGTGTACATCCCCCTCCTCACAGATTATCAATTCGTCCCCACTGGAATCCACCATCTCAGCTCCCTGTGTACTTTGTGGAGGCAATTGCTGCTGGTCAATGTCTCCACGGAGGAATTGATTATAATTCATTTTAATGAACATCATCTTCTCCACATTTTCTGGATGTAACCTCGTACGCCGATTGCTGACAAGGTGAGCGGCGGCACTAAACACTCTTTCGGAGTACACACTTGTGGGAGGGCAACTTAGGTAGAATAAAGCCAGTTTGTGCAAGGGCCTCCAAATTGCCTCTTTTTCCTGCCAGTATAAGTACGGACTGTGTGACGT